>NC_022022.1:17737004-17744796 GCF_000317375.1 Microtus ochrogaster
GGTGCTCCAATTTGGGTATCTGTCTCTGTCTCCTTTCATCGCCTGATGAAGGTTAATATTCAGGGGGATGCCTATATGTTTGTCTTTGGATTCACCTTCTTATTCAGGTTCTTGACTTAACTTTATTATGCTCATATACATTTTCAATTGTTTCTTATACCTGTTCACCCACCTAGCAAAAAGTTTTGCCTTTTCTCTCTATCAGTGAAGAGAAATTGAGGGACCTCCTGTCTACATAATAAACATAAGAACGGTTATATTTTTGGTTGTGAGCCTAACTTTTAACTACTGAGCCACTAGGAAGGGGAAATAGATGAGATCTCCTGGGTAAACTGAGGGGGAGGGGAGATAGTAGAGGAGATAGGGATGAGAACATGAGGGAATGGGATGGTCGAGTTGGGGGAGGGATGAATAGGGAAAGCCATGAAAGAGATATCTTGATAGAGGGAACCATTGTTGGGTTATGGAGAAATCTGGTGATAGGGAAATTCCCAGGAATCAACAAGGAAGATCTCAGACTCCTAGCAATAGTGGAGAGGGTGCCTGAACCGGCCTTCCCCTGTAATCAGATTGGTGACTACCCTAATTGTCATCATAGAACTTTCATCCAGTAACTGATGGAAGCAGAAGCAGAGATCTACAGCCAAGCACTGGGCCAAGCTCTGAGTGTCCAGTCTAAGAGAGGGAGCAGGGATTATATGAACAAGGCGGGGTGGGGGCGGTCATGATCATGATGTGGCAGGGTGCATAGACAGTGTATTTCCAAGCATAGTGTCAGGCTGTCAAATGGCAAATGTTTAACAGCTGGTTTAACAGTCCCTTCTTCCTGCCTCGAAGATGCTTCCATCCTTGCTGATCACCTGTTCTGACCCACAGAGACAGCTAATCTGAGCTTCTGGGAGCTCCGGAACTCTAGAGAGACAGAGCTGGGGAACCTGCATGGGTTCAAACTTGGCCCTCTGCATGTGGGTGATAGTTCTGTAGCTTGGTCTGTTTGAGAAGCCCCTGGCAGTGAGACCAGGATCTATCCCTGGTGCATGAGTTGGCTTTTTGGAGCCCATTCCCTGTGGTAGAAAGCCCTGCTCAGCCTTGATTCAGGAGGGAAGGGCTTGATCCTGCCTCAACTTAATGTGCCAGGCTTTGTTGACACCCCATGGGAGGCCTTACCCTTTCTGAGGAGTGGATGGAGTGGGTTAGGGAGGAGGTTGAGGTAGGAATCAGGGGAGGAAAGGGAAGGGGCTGTGGTTGGTATGTAAAATGAATAAAAATTTTAAAATAAATAAATGAAAAAATGAATAGATGATGATGATGATGAAGAAGAAGAAGAAGAAGAAAGAAAGAAAGAAAGAAAGAAAGAAAGAAAGAAAGAAAGAAAGAAAGAAAGAAAGAAAGAAAGAAGGAAAGAAAGAAAGATAAGGACTGAAGCAACGCTTTTTCTTAAAGTGTGCTTGTCTGGTCTGGGGAGGAAAGGAAAATGGTTCCCATCTCCTGTGGCTATGGGGAGGATGAGCTACTTTGGTGCCCTCAAATCTTGTGTGCTTTTTAAGGCTCTAGTTTCTGCCTCCACATGGCTTTCACTTGGTAAAGCTTGCCCTTTACCTGATTTTAGAAATTTGTCTGATGGTCAGATGGGATAGATGGAAAAATACTTGCAGCTGCTGCAAGGAAGGAAGAGTGTCCCTGCCAGCTAGGCTTCCCCAGGAACAGTCACATGGAGATAGATCTGAGCAGCTCCTCACAGCCACCTTACAGCTTCATCTCAGCCACCTTTGTAGCCTGGCCTTGAATTTTCGGTTTCAGAAATGACCTAAGCCCCATTGCCACCCCAGGCACATGTGTGTACGCACAAATATACACTTCTACCCGTCAGGACTGTTTTCATGTTCCTATAAAGTCCTTTCTGTCCAAGAAATCTTGGGCTTGACTAGCCCAGGCTGAGTCTTCACTGAAAACAGCTACGTGGAGGTCTAACCACCTTCAGTCATCTCCACTAATGTCTGGAGATGCTCCCTAGAGAGACCTGCACCCGTGTCCTTGGTAACCGCTTTGTTCTCAGCACACACCAGAAAGGGGGGGATAGACAGTGTATTTCCAAGCATACTGCCAGTGCTGTCAAATGGCAAATGTCTAACAGCTGGCTTAAGAGTCCCTCCTTCCCGCCTCCAAGAAGCTTCCATCAATTCTGATCACCTGCTCTGTCCCTGCCAATAACAGGGCTAGCCTCTGCTTCTAAGTTTCCTTCCGGAGTGTAGCTGAAGTAGGCTTATGGTGGTTTCACACGGGGTTCTGCTAAGAGCACACAGCAAACACTGAGGAAACACAAGAGAAGAGAGAGGCTGGCCACCCCCTTTATTGCTGACTCTTCCGAGAAGTGCCTCCTTTGCCATCTGTCTACCCAAAAGACGCATCCCTTTGCAATTTCGGTACACCAGTTGCTCTCTTCCCCAAACTCCAATCCAAGAGTTCAGTCTCCATCAGTTCATTTCTCCAGAAGGCTGCATCCCTCTGACACTAGGGACCGGGCCAGCTTTTGGCTGGCTTTGTCTCTCTTTAGGGAAAACAGTTCCCGTCAAGGACTCACGGTGTGCCAGGTTCTTTCACCTCTTGACAGACAATGCTCAGCATCCAAAAGACAAAGCATCTTAGAAACCTTTGGGAGAACTTCATCAGTGTCTGAACTGAGTACTCTTCTTCAGGGCTCACAGTCATTCATCCCTTAGCAGCAATGGGGAGGAACCACAGTTCTATGACGCAACACTCAAGCACCTGTGAGTTATCATGTCTTGCTGCCCAACTTCCACAGTGAATGAAGAAAGCCACCGGACCTGTGAATTTTGTGCCTATTTCCTTTTCTCTGAAATACACATTTCAAAATACATTTTACAATAATACCACGAGATATAAGATAGCTTTCCAATATCTGACTGAATACCAAAGAGAATAAAATATTTTACAATTTTTCCCACTTGCAATTTAAAAAAAAAATGATTATCTATGACTTTAGTGGAATGCTAAGTTTCAAGGGACCCCACACAATTGAACAAGATGCATTGTCCTATAAGGAAATTCTCACAGAAGCCAAAGTTCATCACCATTAAAGCAATTATTTTGTTTGTTTAAAGAAGCAAGTTTCTCTTAAATTTCTCCCAAATCTGAAAATATTGCTTTAAATTAAGTACAGGACACCACAAAGGGAGGAAGAGGTAGTTGTTGAAAAGATCTCATGAGGAGAAACGATGGAATTGTTTTCTATCCATCATTCTTTGTGTTTCTCTGTCACTAATGAAAGCAAAAACACTACGAAAAATAAAAGTTTAATAAGAAAAAATATATGTTAAGTGAAAAGCCATGATTAACTTATTAAGAGCCATTAAGTTTATAATTACAAGGGTTCTATTACATTAAGATGCCGATTTTTTTTAAAGCCAGAAATAATACCTACTGAAACTCTAATTATTTAAATGAGAAGAGAAAGAGGCACGCTATCTACTCTGACAGAGATTAAAATCAATTTAATTGCTTCTCTGCTGCCTTGACATGGTTCTTGCTGTGAGTCAAGCAACCAAAAAGAGAAATTAATACTGGAGCTGCTAATCAGGTCGTGTCTGCGTGCTCTGGCTTGATTACATCGGGAAGAAAGCCCTCTCGTCCTGGTGTAGTGGGTTAGCTATGAGGGATGCTGAAGATCTGGAGCCTGGGATAGGGCGAGGCAAGGCTGGGCCTTTGGAAATCGCAGGTGCTCGAGCATGGGTAAAAGCAGCTCTCTCAAGACAGAGGTTTGCTGCAAATTAGAACCACCATTTGGTGCCTGATACCAGTATCTACCAGGTGAAGTACAAAGAAACAGAAGGGCATCGGCAGGGTTAGGGGACTAGAAGAAACGGGAGGGGGTGTGGCTAAGATTGATGATTTTTCTCCCCATGACATCTTAACGATACATTTCTCTGAGTAGATAGCAGCAGTTTCCGGAGGTCAAATACCAACTCCTTTATCAGAATTAGAACATGCATTTGAGAGCCAGGTAGAGTAGCAAGCCAGCCAGGGGCTCACCTCGGTGTTCCCCACCCCTGCGTCCGCTGTCTTTAAAAGGCTTTTGTTAAACACCAGCACTGCTCGAACACCCAGGCGTGTCTACTCTTGGCACACTGACGTATCTGATTGTAAGAAAACGGTACTGTGAAATATTTATGAGTCTGGAAACACGAACCAGTACCCCACCTCACCACCGCTTATCAGCCTTTGTTTGCTTCCCAAACGACAAGAGACGCTGGAATAAGCGCGGTTGTCAAGACTAATAGATCTCGGGCACTTTGCCCCAATGGAGGAGTTCAGTTTCTTCTAATGCCCTCTTTTTTTTTTCCCCAGGAAACTTTTAGCCTTCCCCCTTCTTGTTTGCCTTCTCTTGTCAGACCTACAGATGAACAATAATATTTCACAAGCGTGTGCACTCAGGAGCTCGGGCTTGTGTGACCCTGTGTGCTCTTCGATAGGTGAGGGAAAAGCTTGGAGTAGTGATTGAGAAATTTGTTTCCCAGCAGGGAAGAAATTGTCTTTGGTCTTAAAATCCCTTCCTACAGCACAAGGGCGGAGGGGGGAAGGGAGAGAGGTCCATTCAAACAAGAAGGCGAAGAAGCTTATCCAGACCAGAGCTGATGAAAGAAAGACAGACAAACCATATCACTCTCCAAAGATAACTCGACATGCTTTTTACATTTCAAAAATAAAAATAATCACCGGCTCAGGTCAGCCCACAGGATGCTGGAGCCCAGGTCACGTATCCTCAGGATCTATAGATGGCTGTGCCTGGCTCTTTTTCATCAAATACGACTCATCCTGCTATATTGGATCACCTTGCTGTTAGCCTGCCACTGTCCCTCCCCATTTCAATTTGACCAAATTGAAACAGATGCCCAGAGGCCGTGGAGATCAAGACTGGTATAACAAAATTTGGAGCCGGTTTCCCAGCTTAAATCAATATTTAACGGTAAGCCTGCTTTTATTTATTTATTTATTTATTTTTGGCAGGCTTTTCCTGGCAAATATCACTTTAAACTGAAAGCCAGAAGCCTTAATTATAAAGGATGCCATTCAGGCTATAGTTTGAAAAACAATAACTCATTCGACAAGACAACCTGGTGGTTCGAGGGATTGCACTCCCCGGAAGAAGTCAAGGGAAGGTGTTATTGTTTTCTATCTCCTTCAAGGATGTATTTAATTATCTCATCTTCACACATACAGAAACAGTTCTAATAGGGGAAGGGAGGGGGAGAAAGAACTGAGAGCTCGTCGGTGTCTAGTCAAATCAAGTAGAAGCCCCAGGCCACCTGCAGCAGAGAGACGCTCCAAGCAAGTGCAGGAGTCTGAGCAGAGGAAGGAGGTGCAAATTCTACCCCATAGCTCAGTGCAATGATAAACATCTCCCAGCGTAGGGAAAGGTCACCCGAGGAGCTGGCACAGATACAGTGAAGGCCAGTGTGAATGCTATTCCTTGGTGACCTTTATCTCACTCTGTCACGCTCTGACATATGTGGAGAATTTTCTCTGGATGGGCCAAACAATACAACAACTAGGAAGGAGTGACATCAGGTCAAAGCTAGAAGCTGCATCTGTGCTGAAAGACCGGACTAAAGGTTTGATATCTTTAGTGGGATTTTTTTTTTAATGAATAGAAAACTACAAATTCCCCTCACCTATAACCAACAGTCACAGGAAAATGTAAACGGGTGATTTGTATAATTTGTATACATTGTTAATAAAGATACAAAATTAACACAGACAAAGTTTAAAAGGCAAAATCCCGGCCAGCATAGCTAGGAAGTACTCATCCATCCCAAGGAACCGATTTTGCAAACGTACACTCAAAAAATTAGCCAGCAGTAGCATATGTTCTGAATGCCTAGTCTCCAAGAGCCTGTCCTGAAAGGCTGCTGCTCACCCTCAAAAAGAATTTGCAAGCTTCAGAAGAAGGAAGTTGTCCCTCACTTAAATACACAGGCTGTCGGGTGGTGGGTGGGAAAAGCCGCTGGAATACAGCTCCCTGGGAAACAGAAGGGACTCCAAGCACTGGTGTAAAGAAGAGAAGAACCTAGTCGGGCACCCACTCAGGCACAAAACCCGTTCCCCAGCTCCCACCTGGCACCACACCTAACCAGAGTGGTGCTATCTCTATACGGCGTAGGGCTCCTCGTGCTGGTAAGTTGTTTCTGTGGCTTCAGGCTCATGTCTAGGTCCTGTGCCCTTTTCCCTATACAATCAAAAACGCCTGAAGATGTCTCCTGAACCCCGACACGCCACCCCTCGCACCAACCAACCCAGGCCTTGCAACAGACAAATTTTAACTTGCCTTCTGCTTCGCCTCCAGTTTCTGAGCAAAATACAGTGACTTCCACGGGATCTCTTCCAGACAGTCCTGCGGGATCTCACACCCATCTCGTCGAGCAGAGGGAGGGAGGCCCCACCATCCACAACTACAGGCGCGCTGCGATTGTGAGGCTTTAATTTGACTTCGCTTCCCTTTGCAGCTTGCCTGTCTCTCCCATGTCTGCCACCGCAGCAGGAGCTGAAAAGAACAGAGAAGAAGGCGCTCTCGTGAGAACCCGGGGAGTTTTGGCAGAACCTTTGTGGGAACCATATGGCGGCAACTTCGCAGTACGTGAAACGTTTTGAAGAGGGGAATACACCACTATTCCCAAAGAATGTCCCTTGTCCGTCTCAAGCGTACCGAGTACCCCTGCCAAAAGACAGGAATCATACTTTCTGGGAAGTCTGTGTAAGCGCAGATGATATCTAACCTTGGTGGATCACGGGTCACAGGTCAGCATGATACCCAGAAATATTTTTTGACTAACTTAAAATAGTGAATATGGAATATTTCGTATTTCTCATACTTCCTAGTTATCAATACCCCCAACAGTTTATTTTTCTTAATGAAGAGTGACAAAATAGATGGCTTGCAATTCTTTATTTTTATTTGTAGCAGGCCCTTTTTGTCAATGAGCAGCTCTGGCTGGAACAATTTGGGGGTCTTCTCAGCCTACGCCTCAGTTTGCTTTCTCTTCTCTTACTTTACTTTATGGTCTTTCCCAAGATTCACTTTGTTAATTTGAAACAAGTAAAAGAAGAGACATATGTGTCCCTCGGGTTCTGAGGTCCTGTCCCGTTCAGAAAGTCAGGGGAATGAGTTTGCACAGTCATCAGCGGGTCACGACTTCCAGCCAGCACACAGCCCTAGGGATTGCTCACAGAACCATTCACACTGGCCAGAAGTCAGCTCAGGACAAGGACCCTGCACAATTGGGGCCACAAAGAAAAGTCCCAGAGAAGTCAATCTCACTCTGCACACCTCTGTGCAGTAGGATTTAGGCATAGAAATAATAAGGGGGAAAAATGTTGTATCGTAGTTAAATTATAGGTGGTTGAGGCAGAAAATACCTTTGTCTTGAATTCTACCCTTGTGAAAACTCTGAAGAAATTATGTTAAGAGTTTGCTTAAGGGGGGTGGGAAATAGGGAGGGTGATGGAATAGGAGACAAGAAGTGGGAGACTGCGGAGATGGCTCAGCAGTTCAGCGCACTGCCCTTTCCAGTGACCCAGATTCGGTTCCCAGCACACACATGGCAGCTCAGAACTGCCTCTTACTCCTGTTCCAGTGGATTTGACACTCTCTGCGGGCCCTGCACGCACATGGTGGGGAAAAAAAGGTCATGCAGAAATACAGACACATAAAAATAAATTTTAAAGGAAAGGAGAGAGAGAGAGAGAGAGAGAGAGAGAGAGAGAGAGAGAGAGAGAG
>NC_022022.1:17745146-17750025 GCF_000317375.1 Microtus ochrogaster
GAGAGAGAGAGAGAGAGAGAGAGAGAGAGAGAGAGGGAGAGAACAGATGTTGGGACTAATTGGGAAAACAAGGGAACCTTGAGAGACGAGAGAAGGAATAGGGAGTTGAACGGATGAGAGCAAGGATGATGACGTATTAGGAGGTGCCATGAGGAAACCTTTTACTTTGTATGTTCACTTAAAAATTAATTAAAGGATTTTAGGAAAAAACTCAACTTGAACTGGAAAAGTAGGCAATTCTATTCAGACAAACCAGGCTAATAAATGATAACAGCTAGAATTTTTCTAGGACATCACCACTCCCAGATCACTGTTGACTTAGGACTTTGAGAGTGTCCTTCTCCTTCATGCTAGCCCTATATCCTACAGACAGTTAGGATTTTTCAATGAATTTTAACGAAAGCCCACTTTTCGTGTGACACATAGAAATGGTTTATTTCCTATCTTATCTTGGCATCCTCCCCCCTAAGCTTTTGAAGAGCTCATAAAATTCCAAGCCAAAGGGGAAAAAAAAAACCTCTAAGCCCCCTTTAGCAGAAGGGCTCCTGGTCAAGGGACCAAAGCTTTGGCCAACTGGAAGCCCAGTGTAAATGCTATAATGAGGAAGAATGTGCGAGTATCTTCTAACGACGGTCACTAAATACACCTATGGGTGGGTTAGCAGCCACTGAGAATGCACCGTGGAGGGATGAGGAGTAATACCTGTCGCTTCCTCTGGCCAAAGCTGGATGTTTTTTAAGAAATAAGCATCTCTAATATAGTAGTTAGCAACCAGAAGGTCTCATTAGAGAGGAAGTGCACATGATTAGATGGGCTTTTATCTTTAAAAAAAAAAAAAAGTCTAATCACTGTTAAGATTTTTTTTTTTTTCTAAACAGAGTTAGTTTCCTTTTCAAAGAATGATATGAAGGAATGAATCAGGCTGTTGTTTCAGAAGCCATCAAGGGCATCAAGACATCCAAGTTCACCAGGCAGTGGTGGCACACACCTTTAATCCCAGCACTCGTGGGGCAGAGGCAAGTGGATCTGTGTGAGTTCGAGGCCAGCCTGGTCTACAAGAGCTAGTTCCAGGACAGGAACCAAAGCTACAGAGAAACCCTGTCTTGAAATACCACCACAAAAAAAAAAAAAAAGACTTTCTAGTTCAACATCCTTGGTATTTCACTCAACTTACCCGAAATCCTCACCTGAAATGTGATATGCCAATAATGGTGACAACAGTCAACAGTGAGACACCTAATCTAAAGTCCCTTCTCAGGACAAGAACGAACAAGTGTTTGAGCATCAGCTGAATAAGTTAGTTGAAGCATCTTGTGGCTGGCGGCCTCAGGACTAGTTGCAAGAACTTGGTGGTTCACCAGTTAATGCTATTTTCATTTTGTTTGCTAAATAATTGCTCGGCATTATCTACAGGAACTGTTGAGTACTAAAAGGAGAAAGAGCATTTTGTTCTATGGGCCTCCAGATCGCATCTTCCCTGTTCTCCTTGCAATTTAGATCTTGGCCAGGGAACTGCTGCTACTCGAGAATTTAGCCAGGCTCTTTTCATGCTCTTCTCCAAAGCAATATAATTGCATTTTTCTTACACCATAGGAAGCATGTCAACAAATGAATGCCAATGTGGTGTATATACATAAAATCAAGTTTTATCAACCTTGAAGAAGAATAAAATTATATTTTTTTTTGCAGGAAAACATGCAACTTAAGCAAAGTGAGCCTGACTTGAAAAGACAAATTCTCCACTGATTCTCTCATTTGTGAATCTCAGATTTTATTTAGATATGCAAAATCATACAAACATGCATGAGCGGGGTGAGGAGGAGAGAGACGTGAGCATGGAACAAGAAACAGAAGTGCGGCTGGAGGCAAAAAGGGGACTCGCAAGGGGGAGGAGAAGGAGCTGAGCGCATGCGAGTGACTATGACCAAAATGCAGGGCACACCTGTAGGAAATGTCTTTGTGAAATTTGTCACCATACACAAAGAATGAACATTAATAAAAAAAATTAAGCTTCTGATATGAATCCTGCAAATACAACCTTTCTCCATTTTTCATATTTCTAGAGTTTATACCCTAGGCTCTAAACTCTAACATTATTGGCACGATGGGAGATGATCCAGCTGATATCCCTATTTAATCTAAGTCTGGGGAGCTTTTCCTCCCTGCTAACTGCACTGAGCTGGCCTTCTGATTTAATTTGATTCTGGGTGGGCTGTTCTATTAGATCAGGTAAATAACACTAGACTGTCAGGCAGCCAAAATCTTTGACATTGCGGTTCTGGCTCGGAGGGTGGAGTGGCAGTCAACACATCGAAAATAAATGAATAAAAGCAAAGTTAAGTATGAAAAACTGTTTTCTTTGGTTCTAGGATTAGGAGAGCAGAACCATGCAGACGCCTCCCAGGAACGAAGAACGTACGCCGTGTAGGAGATGGCTGTGATGTGTCCTGGCCTTCTCTCTGCTTACCAGTGTCACTTGTGTGAATGACAGGGCTGATGTGGGAGTGTCATATATCAATCTGTCTATTTCATTGGTTAAGTAATAAACAAACTGCTTGGGCTCATAGCTTAGAACATAGGTGGGTGGAGTAAACAGAACAGAATGCTGGGAGGAAGAGGAAGTGAGCTCAGACTCAACAGCTCTGCTCTCGGGAGCAGATGCCTCAGAGAGACGCCATGCTCCCCGCTCCCGGGAAGATGCACGCGATGAAGCTCCTACCCAGGATGGATGTAGGCTAGAATCTTCCCGGTAAGACGGTGCTCACAGATTATTAGAGATGGGTTCATCGGGATATCAGAATTAGCCAGTAAGGGCTAGAGCTAAAGGGCCAAGCAGTGTTTAAATGAATACAATTTGTGTGTTGTTATTTTGGGGCATAAGCCAGCAGGCGGCTGGGGGCGGCCGGGGTGCTGGTGACGCAGCCCCGCTGCTCCTATTACTACACAGGGCTAGCATGTTTTAAAAATAGAAGAAGAGGCATTCCGAGTCAGGAGAATTAAGTAAAACCACATCTGTAAAGTTTCTTGCCATTCGGCTTACCCAATAGCAACCACGATCACCATGTGACTGCCATTTAATTCCAAGTACCTGGAAACTACCTTTCACTCAGCACTCCAGCACTCTTGGTTCACTCAGAGACTACAATGAAGTCTACAGAGGGGTCCTGATGGTAATGAGGACAATGGGGTCAGAAAATCAGAAATGAGTTCAGATGCCAGCTGCGTCTCTCAGCAAGCTCTGTCTACTTGGTTAATCCCCTTAACGCTGAGCCTTGATTGTGCTGCTCTCTAAAAGGGGGGTGCTAAAAGTAGCCTGAAAGAATGTCATAAGAGTCAACACAGAATTTTAAAAGGATCTGGACCACAGACAGCCAATAAATGACATTTTTACTGACATTGTTTTTTTTTATTAATGAGCTGATAGCTTAGGGCTCTTTGAAGGAGACTGACTCCTAGGAATCACTTTGTCTTTAGCACAGAAAATGATGCTTTCTCACTTAAATCCATCAGCGTATAATCTGAAACTATTTGGATGATAGTCAGAGTGTTGTGGGGAGTCATTGTATTGCTATGCTCCTTTAGCAGAACAGTAGTATTTGGTTTTCCCCTAGGCTCCTAGCCTCTCTGGTCTCAAGTTCTTGGCCTCCTGAGCAGTATCATGGTTGGGTTCCATCTTATTTAAGGGAGTAGGCCTTAAATCTAACCAGATATGGGTTGGTTATTCTCAAAAGTTTTGTGTCACGATTGTTCTAGCACATCTTACAGGCAGATCATCATTACAGAGAGGAGAGTTTGTTGCTTGGTTGGTGTTTACATTAGAAACCTTCCAATACATTGAACACTAGTCCTTAGGATGCAGGCTCTGGGTAGGCACCAGCTTGACTTACCCATATTCAATGAGTAGTGCAGTTGTTGTCTTAGGCAATAGGGCCTTTCCGTCAGTTTTTGGAAAGCAATTGACAGCCTTGGCAATAGCTTGGTTTGTTTGGGCACTTCCATGAGACCCCCAATTGGCCAACATCTTGATTATATGGAACCCATTCCCAGGACTGGAAACTTTATCAGATGGTAAGTAAGGGCTCTGTCTTCCCCATTATTTGGTAATTTCATTTATATCATCTTCATACATGAACATTTTTATGTAGCTTCTACTATATCATGTTTCCATATTGCCCTCCACGGAGCCCTTAGTTTTAGGTATTCACCCTGGTATTCCTCTCATCTGTCTTTGCCTCCCTGTTTGGTCCTTCCATTCCTGCCCCTCCTTCTGTCTCTATCTATTCTATTTTCCCATCCTAGAGAGATCCATCCTTTGTTGCTTTTCCCTTACTCTCTGCCTAACATCAGTGGTTATACAGATTTTAACTTGCTTATTGAAGACTTAAACAGTTAGCATCCACGTAAAGGCAAATGCATACCGCAAGTGTGTTTCTAGGTCTGTGTTACCTCACACGGGATGACTGTTTCTAGCTTTAGCCTCATATCATCTAATTTCATAATTTTTTCTTTCTAATCATTATTAAAGTTTCATTGTATAAATGCAGCATATTTTCTTCATCCATTCATCTGTTGGCAGACATCTAGGCTGTTTGCAGTTTCTGGCTGTAAGAACAGAGCAGCAAAGAACATAGTTGAGCAAGTGTCTCTGTAGTAAGAAGACAGATAACCACCGGGTGGTGGTGGTGGTGCATGCCTTTAATCCCAGAGCTTGGGAGGCCAAGCGGCAGAGGGAGATGGATCTCTGTGAGGCCAGCCTGGTCTACAAGAGCTAGTTTCAGGGCTGGCTCCATAGCTACAGAGAAACCCTGCCTCAAAACAGACAAACAAAAAGACAGATAACTGCCGGGCGATGGTGGCGCACACCTTTAATCCCAGCACT
>NC_022022.1:17750125-17761138 GCF_000317375.1 Microtus ochrogaster
AAAAAAAAAAAAAAAAAGACAGATAACCATTGGGCATATGCCCAAAAGTAGTATAGCTAGATCTGGAAGAGGATCTCTTCCCAGCTTCATGAGGAACCACCACACTGATTTTCAAAGTGAGCGTAAAAGTTTGCACTCCCACCAGGAATCGATGAACATTCTCCTTACCCATGTCCTTACCAACACAGGTTATCATTTATTTTATTGTGCTTAGCTATTCTAGGAGGTATAAGATAAAATCCCAAAGTAGCTTTGATTTGCATTTCCGTGATGGCTAAATATGTTAAGAATTCTTTAAGTGTTTCTCAGCTCTTTGTGTTTCTTTTTTGGAAAATTCTGTTTAGATCTGTAACCCATTTTTAATTGGGTTATCTGTTTTCTCGATGTTTGGTTTTGTTTTGGGGTTTTGTTTTTGTTTTTAGCTTTTAAAATATATTTTAGATATTAGCCCTCTACTGGATGTGTAGTTCAAAAAATATATATTTTGCCATTGTGTTGGCTGCTGCTTTGTTCAAATGACCGTGTCCTTTGCCATGCCATGGAGGTTTTCAGTTTCATGAGATCCCATTTATTAGTTGTTATTCTTTGTGCCTGTGTTATCAGTGTTCAGTTCAGGAAGACTTCCCTGTGCCAATTGATTCAAGGCTGTCCTCCAGTTTCTCTTCTGTCGAGTTCAGTGCATCTAGTCTTATGTTGGAGTCTTTGATCCATTGGGAGCTGACTTTTGTGCCAGGTGATAAGTATAGTTTTATTTGGATTTTTCTACATCCAGTTTCTCCAGAACCATTTGTTAAAGATACTATCTTTTTTTTCAGCATGTATTTTCTGCCTTCTTTATCAAAAGTCAGGTGTCCATAGGTGTGTGGACTAACTTCTTGGTATTTAGTTCCATTCCATTGGTCAACATGTCTGGTTTTGTATCAATACCGTGCCGGTTTGGCTTGGTTTTGAGACAGTAGAAGCAATGCTTTCCTACTAAATTCAAGTTTGGGAATTTGAAAGTTCTAAATTCAGTATCTGTGTCTTTAAAGATTAGAAAAGAAGATTTGCACATCCCAGATTGTGTAAGAACGTAAGAACGGGTGAGAGTATTTCACATGTCTGTGGGAAAGCGGGGGAAGTCTCAGCAATGACTCCCTCCTGAGAGACAGAAGTCATACTCACAAATCTGGATGAAGCTAGCAGTTTTGCACAGTACAGGCTCCAGAAGGTTCTAGGAAAGGAGGGGAGGAGGGCTTTTCAGTTATAGTCGTGGTCTGTATGTAGTAGTATGCTCTGTGGAGAGGCTGGAGGATGCATGACTCAGAACCCTAGAAACTCCACAGGAAGACCAAACACTCTGTCTCACCGCGATCCAGCCTCCACAGACACTCAAACCAAGACTTGGTATACAGACCGCAATAGGCCTGACATCCTGACTCACCTATAGGATACATCTTCACCAAGTGTCTGTGCCACCCCCACAGATGCATCTCTATTCCTAGACTCACCTCTCAGAAAGAATAAATATTTGGTGAGTTTATGTAAATCTGCCCACCTCCTGAAACCCTCTATAGTCTGTCAGTCATAATTTGAAATCATGTTTCTCAAGCATTTCACTTCTCCTGTGTGTCGGGGGCGAGCGCACTGTGCTGAAGAAGTTACCAGCTGTCTCCTATCATCGCCCTGTTCCAGATTGCATGGAAAACCCAGGTCATCACTCAGCCCTCCTCTTGCAGCAGTGAGACCAATACCTCCCAGCCCTCCGTGCTCCAAACT
Organism: Microtus ochrogaster; assembly: GCF_000317375.1. Classification (NCBI taxonomy): domain Eukaryota; kingdom Metazoa; phylum Chordata; class Mammalia; order Rodentia; family Cricetidae; genus Microtus; species Microtus ochrogaster. The sequence continues at coordinate 17,751,884 of NC_022022.1, forward strand.
GAAAGTACAGCTTCTCAGAAAGATTAAAGCTGTAGCTGGAAGCATACCCAAGTTGGGGATTTACAGATGTTCAATAAACCTATAGACAACACACCAAAACCCCTGCACTGAGCTGGAAAGGCACTCATCCAGCTTGGCTCGAAATGGGCCCATCGTGAGGAGAGAAACAAGAATCATGGCTCCTCCAGATGTGCAAGCTACAAAGGACGCTGAGGGGCTCAAGTGGCGTCTTTCAAGAATAGTAACTTTTCAATTCATCATGGGCTGCTTTTGAACTTCAGAATCCTCGCTTTGCCATTAAAACATTCACTTTTGTGAAAGCATAAGAGCATTTAGCAGATATCTTACTGCCAAGAAAAAAAAATAGTAAGACAAGCCTGCTGTAAGGCAGAGAACACAAATATCCTGAGAAGCCAGTGAGTAGCCGCCGAGCAGAGTGCTCGGCTCCAACCAGGCATTCCCGCCTTATTATCCTTCCCTTGATTGCCCCATTTGGACACATTTGTAAAATGCATTTACTCACCCCACCCTGAATTCCCCAAATGTAGCAGATGGCTCAGCATAGTGTTTCAAATCAGATGCTAGCTAGGCAGAGAGCTAGCCTGAGCCCAGAGCATCTGGATCTTTCAACAAGCAGAGAGAGAGGTAAGGGGAGCCGGCACTCAGGATGTTGGCTGGACCCCTTAGCCAAAGATCACCCCGAACCCCAAGTCATGTGGCTTTTCTTTCTTGCGCCTGAGTGGAAAGCAAGGGCACAGGCTCACAGAGTATCGTAAATGCAGGAGTTTTGCTGTTGTTGTTGTTTTTACAAGAGCTAGGAGTTTCCAGTGAACTCCTTTCTTCTACACACACAGGCAAGAGACTATTGGACCTAAGTTCTTAGGGCATTATAAATGCCTCATAAATGGCAGTAAAATAGAGGAGAAGGGGTAATTCTGTTCACTGTGGTAGTCATGGTTTTCCCCAAAAACCTCAGTAGCATGAGCTCATGAAACACAAAGGCGCATGTGTTTTTGTTTGAGAAGATATACGTTCTCTTTTGTCTAATGTTTTTCAGGTACAAAGCTGTTCAATGGCCGGGGGAGGCACAGGCATAGCGATTACTTGTTTTTCTCAATAACTAAAGAAGATTGAAAGGCTTGAGTAATTTCATCATGTCCACTTGGATTCCTGCCAGCCTTATCAGGCTACCGGAGCACAGGTGACAATTCGCTGCCCTGAGATCCTAGGCAAGCTGCCCAGTCTCCACAGCTTTTGCCTGCTGCTTTGTCAAAGGAAAGGGCAAGTCCATGTTGACTCAGAGGCCCCGCTCTCTTTCTAAAACTTTACTATACATTCATGAAGCCCACCTACCGTAGTTAATACATATGAACTACATAACATGATATCAGACGTGTGAGTGCTGTAAGTGGTAGATGTCATTATTAATAATAAAAAACTTCCCAGATCTGGCATTGATGCTAGACAAAAATTCTTCAACACCTGGTTTCAAGGGCAATGCTCTAAACTCAGACCCAAAACCTGACCATGGAGAAGCATTAGTACCTGCTTGTGTTCTTGTCTTGCTGACAGAAAGCAGGTGGAGTGGTCCACTGTCATAGGGGCCACATTTCCTGATTCTAGCAGTTTCCTTTAGAAATAGCTTGGAAAAGCAATCTAGACCCCAAAACGATTAGCATCACCGAATCCTTTTTCTGATCTTAAAATCTGCTCGTCTAGGCTCTTAAAGTTATTAAAAATAACACACATTTGGGGACTCCACATTTTGAGAAGAGAAATAATAAAAATAATACCTAATGACCATTTCACATAAACTTGACCATGTGAGTGGCTAATCTGGCTTCTCTCACTGTTTTCATTTCATGGTATTATTTCAGGAATTGTTTACCTCAGAAAAATGATTCATCCTAGATTTCTTTTTCCCAGCTGTGTCTTTCTCCTTCCTCCTTCTTCCCCTTATACCTCACTTACCAGCTATACAGCACCCTGCCCACTTGTACCAGACCATGAATATTTGTTGAGTAACAGCAGTGGCTCATATCTAGTAATGAAGGCTTACCATATTCCAGACTCTTTCCAAGCCTTCCTATGCATGAGCAATATTCATAAATATGGATAGGTCTTGTGTTGCTATAATACCAGAACAGCATCATTTATAAAGAACCAAAATGTATTTCTTCATGGATCTAGAGGCTAGGAAGTCCAACTGAAGGGTTGGAACATGCCCAATACCTCACTGCTGTATCATTTCATGTCAGAAGGCCAGAAAGCAAGAGGAGGGCAAGTGCCCTCTTCAATGGCACTGATTCCACCCCTTAAAGGTCTCACAGTTCACCATGAGTTCATGAGACATTCAAGTCACAAAAAAAGGGCCATCATCTTGTTTAATATATTAAGAAGCTGAGGCACAAAGAGATAAAGCAACTTGCTCACAGTCAGAGGGCTAGTAAGGGACACAGCTGCTTCTCAGAGCTAAGTTGTTTGGCTGCGGAGTCCAGTACTCAGTAGGTACACTATCTACTGAAGCCAGGGCACATTCATTGTTTGTTAGATAAAATGTGCACTATATCGTTCACACTCTGCTTTTGGTCTTTGGGGGTTCTTTTTCCTTACTAGTTTCTACAAGTATTAATATGCTTTGTTTTTAATAGTCTCACCTCCCCAATCTAAGTGTCCCTTAGGATTTTAGAGGGAGCAGTACAGCACTTCCCAGAGAAGTATGACTCTTCTGTGGTAGCCTAAAGGCAGCCCAAGCATCTCCTGCTTGCTTCGTGTTAACAAGAAGGACAGTGATGGGGAGAAGAATGGAGCTCTGTATCCAGGTAGCATCAGAAAGCAAGGATCACAGAAGTGATCGAGTGACAATGAGCAGAAGCAGAAGTTCATAGGCAAGGGCAGGTGAGCCCAACTGTGTTGGGGGAAGGACAGGTGTTCTCCCGTTCTCTAGATGAGATGGAAGCAGTGGTATCAATTTGTAACCATCACCCTGGTCCTGCAGAGTCATGAGGAGCCACTTCAGGTGAGCAGCGGGATGGAAACAAACTGACAGACTGAAGAGAAGTTTTAGAGAAGAAGCATCCCTGAATCTGATTAGAAGCGGATCTATGAAGAAAGGAGACAAAGACCTCTTCAGAGTGTGTAGTCAGACAAGAAAACAGCAATCATGCCAGGTGACAGTGGCGGACGTGCTGGATGCAGGCCTTGCCTCTCAGCAACATAAATTCTAAACAAGACATAATTAGAAAGCAAGCTCACACCATCTGTCAAGTTCTAGAGAAGGAAGTTTGCTCTAAGTCCGTCCAATACTAGTGTAAAAATGACCTTATGTATTCCAGTGGATAAAAAGAATCAAATAGGAACCAATGCATAAAATAGAAAGAGGCCGGACGGTGGTGGCGCACGCCTTTAATCCCAGCACTCGGGAGACAGAGGCAGGCAGATCTCTATGAGTTCGAGACCAGCCTGGTCTACAGAGCTAGTTCCAGGACAGGCTCCAAAGCCACAGAGAAACCCTGTCTCGAAAAACAAAATAAATAAATAAATAAATAAATAAATAAATAAATAAATAAATAAATAAATAAAATAGAAAGAGGAGGAGAAAGCGGGTCTCCTTAGAGGTAGGGAAACATGCAATAGGATCTTTACCACAGAAATCTGAGGAAGCATCAGGCATTGAGGTATTGTAGGCCTTATGTGAATTATCCTAGACAATGTGTGAGTTAGCCTAGGTGCTGTGTGAATTAGCCTAGATGCTGTAAATTAGTCCAGGCACTGTGTGAGTTAGCCTAGGTGCTGTGTGAGTTAGCCTAGGCACTTGGTGAGCTAGCCTCGACACTATGTGAGTCCACCAAAGTGCTGTGTGAATTAGCCCAGGCACCTCAAATTAGCCAAGGCACGCTGTGAGTTAACCGACGCACTGTGTGATAAGCCTACACACAGCTACTGAGAGCTTCAAAAAATTGAACTCTGTACCCAGATCCAGATGAGCTGGGTCAAGAGTGGATGAGGTCAGGAAAGCTGTGAAAATCAACCGAGACCATCCTTTTTCAAAGTTTGGAAAGGAAGGAAATAGATTCGAGGTCAGCTTGGAAAGTGGGTTCTGAGAAGGCTTTTTTCTGAGAGAAGGCAAAGTGTAACTTCTTTGCGGACTGAGGAAGAGAAATGATTGCAGCGGAGGTTAAAGATGCAGCGAGGCAAGAGCCCTGCTGATGGACACAGCCTCGAGGAGAGAGACGGAGGAGAGAGAGCAGAGGTCAGCAGAGCTGCAGGAGAAGATCGCAAGGGCTACAGCTGGAGCAGAATGGATGCAGTTTGGGACTAGGTGGGGAGAGTAACCGGGTACCCTGTCTAAATATTGAATAAGGTCAGGCAGCAGCTCAAGCAATGCGTGAGTGCATCTGAGCCCCTTCCCACCACCACCACCACCACCACCTTTCAGAGAGACCTGCAAACTAGCAAAGCATCCTGAAACATGCCGTTCTCATAAACCCAGTACACGAGTGGTATCTGCGAAATCACACCCACGTTTATCTCAAGAAGTCAACAGAAAGTGTTAAGTGACTCTGATTCTCCTTCTACCCCCAGACACAGGAAACATCCGGTAACCTGGCTGCGTAGACGTCATTATCAGTTGCCTGCAGATAATTCCATTTATTCTCCAGTGAAACAAAATAGGAGATCATTTAAATAGCTTCCCTCTTAAGGATGTGTTTCCATGGCAGTCAAATCACAGCAGGGAGAGAGAGTAAAGCAGAGGCAGTAATGTTTATTGAACACCTACTATATTCCTAATACCTTAGATCTAACAAGATGCTTTTTGTCATAGAACTGCAGCAACCTATAAAGTCAGTCCTGGAGGAAACTGAGCAGAGACACAACATGGTCTCCAGAGTGGCTCCTCTTTGGTATCATCCCCTAGGTTGTTCGTGTCAAGAGGCTAGCTTGGCAGCCTCTTAAACACTCCTGACACCGTCAATGCTCTGGGTGCAAAACTGGGGAGACATCCTTTCCCCAGGATTGATTATCAAAGGGTCTTCGTGTTTCATCGTTCCTGTGTCGCATCTGAAGCAGACATGATCTCAGTCCCTGCTGAGGGAGCAGGCCTAAGTGGCTTGATGTCATTCCCCCTTACATTAATCACGTCTCAGTGGATGTCTCAGGGTAGCCAGTGAGCCCCCGAGTAACAAAATGCAGGGCAAAACACATGTCGTGTACCACACTAATGGGCTCTGTAACCAAAAGCCATGGGCTTGGCCCTGGTGCAGTCAAAGTCATGAGAACTGGACGTGCAAACAGGGACAGGAAAAGAAACCCACACAGCAGGGAAGGCAGCAGAGATGGAGAAACAACCCATATGGAGCTGAGGAAAGCAACAGCCCCCATTCCTGACCCTTGGCCCCTCAGGCTACCTGGAAGTCATCAGGGGTCCTCCTTATCCCTGATGCTGTGATTACAATGAAGCCTTAAATAAGCCCTACTGGCTGTCTATAAGCAGCTGTTGACTAATGACTCATCTAACATAAAACAGTGTATCAACAATTAGGAAACAATTAACATTCGGTGCCCTACATGTCAAGCCCGGTGCTTCCTTCAGTCACTTGATCCACACGCGAAGGTGTCAATTTTCTCATTTCACTGGAAAGGAAATCATGGTAGAGAGAAGCTAGCATGCAAATGTCTTCAAACCCCCTTGTAAATTCATTCCGGAGCCCTCACACCCTCCCCTCACCCCCAAATAAACTCTACTTCGCCTGTGTTTCAACTCGGAGTTTAACTCGGGTCTTAAATCCAAGCGGGTTTTTTAACCAGTTTAATTGGTGGGTTGGGAATACTTCATTTCTTTTTCAACTATAGAAACAAGTTGAAAATAGTTACAGAAAACAAAATTTATTCCTGAACCAGAAATTAAAACTTAATAATGTGCGAGCAAACTGCATTGGGCTTTTATCACATTTTGCCCTTGCTGAACATTTTTGGCTCCAGCAGCTGCTCTGTGAAATGTAACTGTCACTACAGTGAATAAATAAGCAACGATTGCTGTAATCCAGCTGCCCTCATAACCGCGTTAGGGTAAAGCCTTTAGTGGAGCCACAGCCCCAAAGAGAATGGCGTTCCTGTTGAATACGAAGTTAACTCCTGCCGCTGCCAGCCATCATTCCGGTTCACGCCGAATGGCAACTGAGCTATGTCCTGCATGGCTTCCCTCCTTCCCTCCTAGTCGGGTCTAGCCCAGGAAGGTTTTCTCACCCTAACTCCCCTCTCCCTCCTCTGGAGAAATGGTCACTTCTCTATCTCATCCTGTGTACTAATCAGGGTTCTCTAGAGCTGCAATTCTCAGCCAGTGGGTCACGACCCCTTTGGCAAACCTCTATCTCCAAAATATATTTACATCGTGATTCATAATGGTAGCATAATTACAGTGATGAAGTAACAACAACAAAAAAAACAATTTTATGGTTGGGGGTCAGTTAGCATCAAGTAAGGAACTGCATTAAAGTGTCCCAGCAGAAGGAAGGTTGAGAAGCACTGCTCCAGAGGAACAGAACTGAGAGGACCATTATTCACCACAAAGAAGGATCTAGTTTGCCTGAGACAATAGGAGCTGGGGTGGGGGACAACAACAGCTGTCTCTCTGTATGCTGGAGAGGCTGAGCAGTTGGCAGGTGCTCTGTCCAGGGGACTGGATGTGTGGCAGTCCCAATCCGGTGCTGAGATCTGCAAGGTTCCTGCTAGTCTTTCCACAGTGATAGGACAAAGGAGTTGGGTTCTGATGTTGGCAAACGACAGCCGCAGCAGCAGCAGCAGGATAGATGCCCTCACCAGCAAAAGGCAAAAGCAGGCAGCTGGGCAGCTGGGCAGCAGGACTTTCTCTCAGACCTCTTTACCTGATGGCCTCTGCTAGAAGGTGCCTTTCCCTCTGCAGAAGGACCCACCCGCTTCAGTTAATCCTTCCTGAAAAGCCCCTCATAACCTGCCTGGAGGCACACATCTCTTAGTGGATGTCTGATCCCGTGAATCTGACATGCAAGATCAGCTGTCACATCCTGCCTCTCTTGCACACCAACGAGAGGCTTCTCTCAGGATTTTGCACACCACAAGCAAGCAAGAAGCAGCGTTTAGGGAGGGAAAACTTAAATGAGTTAAGAGTTCGCAGCATTGTCTGTCACAGGGAAGATAGCAGTCTTCAAGAGAGATAGATAACACACTGGAAAAGACAAAAGCAAACACAAGCTTTTCAGTAGTGGTTTCTCGGCTCAGTTATTTCACTGCTCACCCCCGCAGCCTCTCTCCTAGGCCGTTAAACCTCATTTGTCTAATTTGGTATAATTTTCTGTCATTTTCTTCTAAAAGTACTAAAAGGATCTTATTTACCTTCAGTGTCTCGACTGTTTTGCCCAGAAACTGACATCCTCGGGACTTTTTTCTTTTCCCATTGTCTTTTCTCTGACCAACATCTGTCTCCTTACTGCCGGAGCTTAGCATCTCAACTTTACAACTGCTGCAAATGCCTTAGAGTCAGACCCAGCGGAGACACACATGATCCACATTCCCTGTGCTCACAGGGGTCACATCCAGCAACCCTGCTAGTAGCCACTGAGGATTCTCTGATGCTGAGAGGAACCTAACTGATGTGTTCGCTTAAGAGTAGTCCCATGTCTATCGATGAAAAAAAATGACATACATGATCTGCACATGAACCAGTGTGACATAGAAAAGCAGAAAGTTGTACTCAGTACCACAGATCTATTTGACACTGTGACATAGGCCAACCATGTCAACTGTGAGGTGTCAGGGGAAAAAAAAGTGTTGATCGAGCCTGTGGGAAGATAAAATGCATAGAAAGGCAGAAAAAGCTACAGCAGAAAGCAGAAAGAGATTAATGGGCTCTAGAAGTTCTAAGCCCCATAATCAATGGCACCAATGACATGGAAATGAGATTTTTGTCTTTGTTCTGTGGGTCTTCTTATTAGTGGTAGTCTACATAATATTCCAGAAGCTTCCACCATGTGCACTTACTAAGAGGGTACAGTCAATCTAAGTGAAAGAAAATGGTAAAATGGTAAAAAAAAAAAGAAGAAGAAGAAGAAGAAAAGGAAAGAAGGAAAGAAAAAAGAATTTCTGTCATCATTTGTAATTCTGATAATTGTTGGAGAAGACTTTAGGTTCTTTTCAAGCCTCAACTTATTCTTCAATAGACCATCCTTTTCAAAATCCATTAGGGCAGGAAACATGCCTGGAAATCAATCAATATCTCTCTCTCTCTCTCTCTCTCTCTCTCTCTCTCTCTCTCTCTCTCTCTCCCTGTCCTTCCCTCCCTCTAGGATTCTTTTTCTTTAAAAAAAAAAAAAACTTATTGTGTCAATCTTTAAAATGTGCACACACACACACACACCCTTAGAAGCCAGATGTTAGAACTCCCAAGGCTAGAGTCATAGCCAAATGTGAGCCAAGACTATGGGTACTGAGAACCAAATTGGGTCCTCTGTAAAAACAGAAAGTGTTCTTATCCATTGACCCATCTCTCCAGCTTCCAGTACCATCTTGGAACTCTTTTTAAAGGGAAAAATGTCTATTCCCACGGCCCTATTGAAGCCAGACTCAATGTCTCTTGTGTTTGAGGAACAGTAACAGCAACAGCAAGAAACCTGCAGAGCCTCAAACTCCAGGTTAGCCGCTGACCAGCTGCATCATTGACACAAGCACTTATTCCAAATGAACAATGCCACCTCCACCCCAGACCTACTGAACCAGCACCTGATGCCTGCATGATTAACAAGTAGATCACAGGAGATGAAACACTCATTAGCATATTTATTGAGACTAGATTCATTGAAAAATATTCCCAGACAGGGCCTCTGGAGACTTGGATTTTTCAAGGCTGAAATGGGCTCAAAAATCTACAAACATACCACAGACATCTGGCCATTTTGTTTAGGTGGACTGCAGAATCGCACCTTAAAGTACCTGGAAGTGATTACAAACCACAGGGCTCCTTTGGTAGAAGCTGAGGCAGTTTCTGATCTTTCTGGATTTTTGAGACAATAGGGAAAGGAAACAGAAGAAATATCATGTCTGCACCTTCTAAGCTGTATGACAATCAAAGGAAAACTGCCATCAGCTTGTAATCTGTCTTCTACCCCTGGCACATTCTTTTTTTTTTTTTTTTAAGTTTTATAATTATATTTATATACAGAAAACTCAGCAGTACATTTAACCCAGTTTAGTGGCGAGTTCTTTGGCCTTTGCCTTTTCCAG
>NC_022022.1:17762968-17805182 GCF_000317375.1 Microtus ochrogaster
TCTGTGAGTTCGAGACCAGCCTGGTCTACAAGAGCTAGTTCCAGGACAGGCTCCAAAACCACAGAGAAACCCTGTCTCGAAAAACCAAAAAAAAAGGGTTTCAAATTTTGAGTACATAAAACTTCGTTTCTTTAAACAAAGGTAGAAATTTTAAAATTGGAAATAAATTATAGCATATAATAACCTTAAATCAAATTAAATAGAAAACATTGCAAAAACGTGAAAAGCCATACCAATCATTTATGTTAAAGCAACTCTAAATATAAGAAAGCGTTTAACATTGTTCATAATTAAATATTTATCTAAAAGAATAGAATGCCACTTTTAGAAAAGAGAAATATATTTAATAGACTCATAATGCTTAATTCCATGTGTTTTGGGTGATATTACAAATTAACACATATCTTTTGATTACTGAGCTCTCAATATAACTCAGATGAGATATTCTATGCCCTTTGGCTACTAGATTCCAGATATAGTGATTTATCCTCCAAACGTATTTCATTGTTTGTGTAAGGTATTGGTAGTAGCACTTTAATGCTAAAACTCTAAAGACAGCCTCCAGTGGGAAGCCAGTTCAATGATTTACCATCCATACAATAAACCACAGTGCAACCTTGAGAAAGAACAGAGTGGATCCATGTGGATGGATGGTACCCACTGTCCGGACAGAGGCAGCTGATTTCAGACCAGGATAGTCAGCATATTTCTGGCTACAAAGCACGACATCTGAACATGTCCTGCCTCAGTGGACAGCCTATTGTCCTCTTAATGAATTAATGAATTACATGGCCCCCAGTGAGGTTCCTGACATCTTTGCGCCTGTTTCTACATAAATAAAATGAGAATGACAAGAGCATATTATGTGAGGTTTCTGAGAGGATTAAACACAATAGTCTATAAATTCTACTCACTACAGACTCACAGTAAGGACATGATCCGGCTCACAGTGTGCGTCTCTGGGAAGCAGAGCAGAGTCTACGGCTACGCTCAAACTTATTTTACATTTTTCCATGCTGTTTGATTTTCAGCTCAAGCACATTATTATTCCTTCAATGAAAAATTTCTCAGCTTAAACTTAAAGAGTCATATCAGAGATTGATTTAAAAAGACTCTTCCCTGAGTATTCGTCATATTTTCTAAGTTAAATTCCCCCTCTGGATAAATGCCTATAGTCTTTCCTCAAATAATAAAACCAAACAGCAGCTCCCCGGCATCTGTAAATCCTGCGCCACCCATCCAGACAGGAGGGCTGAATTTGCCTGCCAAAGGATGACCACAGGGAGGCATGAGGCTTTAGCTGTCTTATTTGTTGTTATAATAAAGCATTATTCATTCACTCTCCCAAGTATATAAAATGAACCGACCTTGGTAGCATTCTTTAGGACTGAGGAGATTATAAGCCCAATATCTAATCATCAGAATCAAAATCTGATTTCTGGATCATCAGAAAAGTCGGCCTCTTCTGCTGCCGAATGATCCTCCTGCTGACCACAGTTTCAGTCAATCAGAATATAACCCTATCACAGGCAGTGGGGGAGCATGCGGATTGCATTTTGTTTCATAGCTGTCCTGAACATGATTATCGCTCGTCTCACACAGCTGTACCATCGCGTCAACAAGGCTTTTCTACACCAACGTTCCACGTTGTGCCAGCTGTATAGAAGAATGCGAGTCGTTCCAGCTTGCCACACAAAACCCAGCTCTGTGGAGAAGAGATGAGAATCTGGACACCTTTGCTTGTTCAGGAAAAACCTGGTTACCCATTCACCAGCCAGGTCGATGTTTCTCTCAGTCTACATAGAAGAAAACTCAGCAGCAGCAATGGTACTTAGAAATGGCCTTCGAAGACTGAACTTTCAAGCCGTCGCTACCACTCAAGACATGGATGCCGGGAGAATTGCAGTCTCGCATACTATTCTTTGCATAACCCCATATTTCTTTAAAACATATATAACAGCTTCCCTTGGCAAACCCAGAATTACTAGACGAAGTAACCACTAGCTCACCAGGGGTTTATGGGCAGACTCAAGGAACTTCAAATATCAAGATATTTTCTAGTCCCAAGCTTTAACGTACTTCCCCCAAAGTTTCAGGGCTATGAATAGAGGAACCAACACTGCAGGCAATCCTTCCTTGTTAAGATTTGAACCTCGTCATAGGAAGTAGACATTGTCTTAAGCTTTTCTGGAATGAGACGACTCTTAAGAAATAGGTAATCACTTTTTTATACAGGAAAAAAAAAACCTCAGAAGAGCAAATAACACAGATATTTCAGAGCTGTTTGTTTTCTGTTGTTGTTAACAAAGCACTCAGAGACAAATTTCTTGAAAGTTGATTTTAGATCCTGACTCGTGAAGGCTAGGAAGTCCATGGGAACAGTGCTGGCAAGGGCCTTGAACTCCCTCCACTCATAGCAGAAAGCAGAGGGCAAATGAGAAGGCAGGATGCTCACTACAATAACTTGCTCTGTAGTGATGAAACCAGTACAAGAAGAGCAAGAACTCCCTGCTGTGAGAAGGGAGAATCATTGTTTGACTGTTAGGTGCCGGAGAGATAGTTTAGTGGCAAGGAGCACCAGCTGCTCTTCCAGAGAAGCCAATCATGCTTTCCAGCACACACATGCCTGACATTGGCCCATAACTCCAATGCAGTTTCCTGGCCTCTGATTTTTAAATGTGATACAAAAGTTATAGCAACAAACATTTGGTTTTGTACACATCCAGAAAGGAAGGAAGGGTAGGAGAGGAAAGAGAACAGAAGAGAAAGAAGAAAGGAAGGAAAGAAGGAAGAAAGGAGAGAGGGTGGAGGGAGGGAGGGAGGGAGGGAGGAAGGGAGGGAAGAAGGAAGGAAGGAAGGAAGGAAGGAAGGAAGGAAGGAGAGAGAAAGAAGAAAGAAAGAAAGAAAGAAAGAAAGAAAGAAAGAAAGAAAGAAAGAAAGACAAGACCTAGGAATACGCCACAGCTTTCATCCTCTGTCACAAAGTCACAAAAGGGGAAGAAACTTAGCCAACACAATGACGGGATTGAAGGGATACAAATAGGGAACTTAGATGGGAATCAACGATTACATTCAGAAGTCACACTTATTCAAAGCAGTGCTAAATCCAGCACAGGGCCTGCCACAAAAGCTGTTCCACATGCATTTGATCCATGTAAACAAAGTAATAGCAAAATGCCAGCTAATGTTAAATATGGTATTTAATATGTATCACTTTTTACACATTTCATACGCATTTCACACACATTCCATTTAGTGCTTCAGCAGCTCTGAGGTACGGGTGCTATCATCGTCTCTGCTTTATAAATGAGAAAATAGTTTCATGGAAATGGCTCAAATGCAAGATCTATTTGTTGAATTGGGACACTAGACACTGAGCATCTAGAAGCAACCAAACATAGCTCATAAGGAACAGAGCCAGAGTTCATGCCCAGGCAGCCAGGCTCTGGAAAAGAATCCTTTACTTCAATGGTATTGACCGTATCAAATTATTGACTACCTATGATACTTCTAACACTAGGTATCTAGCAACAGGTAAGCTAGATACAACTGCTCTCATCTCTAGGAATTTACCTACAATGAATAAAAATATTTTTAAAAAATGAACAAGTAAACAAATAGATACCAGAGCCGTGAAAGGAAGAAATACAAGCAAGGACACTTTAAGGTAGAGAGTTGGGGGTGGTCTCTCTGCGGAGGTGACATTCAAGCAGACTTTAGGTGTGAAAAGGGGCAATCCAGACACAACGAGGGGATTTTAAAAGTCAAGAACAATATCAGTCATGTCACTGATCTTATAAAATGTGCTTTAGATGGAAAGAGGATTTACAGAGGTGAAAAATGTAAGGTCCTTTATGTCCTACACTTCATGAAAGATGTCAACACTAAAGAACCTGCAAGAATGAGCCTCCACATACACAGCCCTTCCTCGAACAGGGACGAGGATGGGGGTGTTCCCCAGTCCAGAGAATTTAGTAAACCACTAGGATAGTCCAAGAAATCTTCATATCTTTATGGACAGTGTGTAACACAGGGGTGACTCTGTCTTCTATTTCTTTGGGACCTAAATAAATATAATTTGAAGGTATGAGAAGAAGAGAGACAAGTTAAACTACCTTTGAAAAGGAAGGACGAGAAACCAGCTAGATGGCTAAGTGGACGGAGGAACTCGCGTGACCACCTGAGTCCCATTCCTGATACACACATGACAAAAGGAAGGAACTGATCCCCTCTTGAAGTTGTCTCTCGTGTGCATGCACACGCACACGCACATGCACACACATACAGAGATATAACTTAGAACAACCTTTTTATATGAAGGACAACAGCGTGGGAACAACTGGAGCAGTTGGCAAAATGGTTCTCACTTTATCTTCAAATTGTAGCTGTTCCTAGAAATTAATACTGTTGTTCTTGGACTTAGAGTGAGGGAGATGGGGAAGAAGAATCAGGAGAATGGAGGTGAGGGAGGGTGGGCAGAAAGAAGGAAAGGAGGAAAGGAGGAAAGGAGAGATTATAAATATTTTGGATTTGCGGGAAGTATGTAAGTATGTATGCCTATAGCTCACACAAGTACAACTTTGTGTTCAGGCCCAGACTTTGCGTTCAAGGCCATCCTGGATAGTCCACAGGGACCCAAGCTTTCTGTGGATCCGAAGCCATGACTAAAAGGGCAGAGCAGATTTCCTGGGGATGTAGTCCAGACTAAGCCATATTTTAAAACGAGCGTTAAGGAATGAGATCCATGTGTGAGCAGAGATCTCTAAAGAGTCACAGGATAGAAGGCAGCCAAGCACCAGCCGGGCCTTAAGGCCTGGGGTAGCTTCAGTGTCAGGCATCACTACAGAGGACAAATATTCGTGATGAAGAGGAGGAAAGCTAGAAAAACAGTGCCGTGTGCAGTGGAGAGAAGCAGAACTGGAGACGTGGTGGGAATGGCAGGTGAGAGAGAGGGCCAAGATCTACTTGCTGCCATTGCCCAGTAGGGTTGCCCTGATGGTGTACAGCAGCCTGGAACGTATGCGGGTGCAGACTCAGCCTCCAAACTGTGGGTTCACCAGGCTCTGGGCAAAAATGGAGGCCCAAGATGAGGAAAAGTTCACTTTCTAGCTGGACCTCCTTGAAGGACCACCATGGCCCATGATGCCACTGAAGGCCTTGTTAATGTCATTGGTCCATGCTGCTGACTCAGGTCTCCATGAAACCTGAGACCCATGTGGGTGTAAATAGTCTATACCACTGCCTGATGCCCTCAGGCTTTGCTGCCTTAGGGTGTCATGCTGGTGTGACGTGTGTAACCACCTGAGGCCATGGCCCAGGCAGCCACTGAGAGGCATGAGTAGTTCAGTGATCCTGTACAGTAAAGAGCTACTTTGAAGTCTAAGGACTTTGACTCACCAAAGCCCATATGGATGCCCGTGGCCTGGGCTGTAGCCTAAAGCCGTGTTAGCATCAATGTGTACTAGAGAGCTGGCTCCAACTCTTGCCAACTCACAGCACTGTGGTGCAAATGGTGCAAATGGTGGCGTGGGCACGGGTTAGCTGGTTCTGATCCTCTCAAGGCTTTCCTCGGTCGCGATCTGTCACAGATGCAGGCAGAGAAAGACCCATCCTCCTTTAGGTGGCTGCCTACTAGGAATCTGACCATACTCCAGTGAATATGTGGACCACATAAAATGATTTTCTCTTCTCCTTTGGGAGAAGAAGGTCACAGGGATGGGAAGCGGACATGGGAAGACTGGAAGGTGAGAGTGATGGGGTACATGATGTCAGATTCTTAAATATTCAATAAAAAATTTTTAAAAAGAACCACATAATAGAGATATAAGAAGGTCACACTCATGTCCAAAGAACTAACTTGGGGGTGGGATGCAATATATAAGCTGTCCCTCATTATGCTCTCTTTCTCTCTCTCCCCCTTTTTCTCTCTCTCTCCCCCCTCTCCCCTTACGTGACTTTTCGGTGGATATGGAAAAAAAATCATGATTACACCAAAGATTAGGTATCCCTTTATTAATTAGGGTTATCATTGCTGTAATGAAGCACTATGACCAAAATATCTTAAGGAGGCAGGGTTTATTCAGCCTATACTTCCATATCATAATCGAAGGAAGTCAGGGTAGGAGCCTGGGGTAAGGAGGAAGCCTGGAAGCAGGAGCTGATGCTGAGGCCATAGGGGAGTAATGTTTACTGCCTCGCTCACCATGTCTTGCTGCTTTTTTTTTTTTTTATAGAACTCAGGACCTCCCATTCAGAGGTGGAACCACCCACAATGAGCTGGGCCCTCAGTCAATCACTAATTAAGAAAATGCTCTACAAGCTTGCCTACATCCTGACCTTAGAGAGCCATTGTCTCAACCAGAATTCCCTCCTCTCAGATGACTATAGCTTGTGTCAAGTTGACATAAAACTAGCCAGCACACCTCCCATCTACTCTGACGTTCATTTCAGTCACTAGTATGTCTGTGAGGGGGTATTAGGGGAACGAGAGATGAGCAGGCAAGGAAAATGTGGATGACTAACGCAGTCAACCCTCTGGTGCCTGTATGAAAGGAAATATATCCTCTTGAGTTAGCATGGAGACCATGAGCAGGGGCAGAGAGAATGATGTGGGCATGGGAAGCTGCAAAGACTGGGAAGGAGCTCATGAAAACAGGGTGGGCACGTTGGAAGCAAATATGAGACAGGCCTTCTCTTTCCTGACCGCTCCCTGTCAGATAAAGAAGTGCACACTGGGGTCATTCTCCAGGCACATGTCTGGAGAATAAACCTTTAGCTGCTACCACTTTCTGATTTCTTGAAATCATACTGCAGTTACATTTTTATATAGTTCTTTTTCTGATAAGAAGCCAAATATGTCAGCTTGCCTCTCCCCTGGGAGAGAGAAACACAGTTCCGGCCTCCAGCATTGACTGGCTGCTACAGATGAGGACAGCCACCCAGGGCATCCAGGAGCTGGTCCAGGGAGGCTTCGCTCTTTACCTGGACCTTTTCTTTGCAGCCAGGTACAGGGTTGATAATTTATTGCTTTCCACTCTGCCTGTGATTGTGGGTTGTTTGATGCTTCTTCCTCTTAAGAATATAAAGGACTCAGTCCACACACTTGTGGTTTGATGACATATGTGTCTCTAATGTACACACGTCTCATGACTTTCCAATGGTGCTGTAACTACTGCTATGTCTAACTGTCCGTATTTCCTATGACTTGCTCTACATCCCTCAAAGAAATACATTAACAAAGAAAAGGAACCATGCATAGGGTCTAGCAACAGACTCCAAATCCCACAAGCTGAGCAAATGGACACTTCTTCGTAGAATTCCCTTTTCCTTTAGAAAGAATCAATTTATGCTCTGAAATCTTACCAATTGTTCACAGATCCCTCATTTCCAATCAAATCTTGTCAAATTCTACCTAATGCCTTATAACGCCTCAACCTAACTGGTCTCTGTGTCCTCATGTGTCCCTTAGAGTAGCAAACACTCTGGTGGCACTGGTCAAAAACATCCAAGTCTTTAAAGGGTTTAGATCTTCATTCTATTCCATTGGACTTGAACCTGCCCTCCAATCTGATGATAAACTAACAAAAACACAATTACTTATCCAACGTTCCTTCATGTGGTGCCGTCAGCTATTGGCTTATCACATTTGAACAACTCACAGGGGTTTTTTGAATGTGTATAACCATCAACCTCTCCAAGCATAAGCTAAATAAATGTTCTTAATCAAAGCCAGGAAAGTTGGCTTATCATAGGTGGAAGGGGGTAGCTATTGAATTGTTATTAGAATTACCTCTGTTAATCTCAACTCCATTATGAGATCAGCAATTGAGCTACTGGGGTAGTCAAAGACATCCAGAATGTGTGATCACTGGCCTCCGTCTTCTAAGAATTCAGTTTTGTTTTACAAAATAGACTTTGGCCAGGTATCAAGGCACTGCTGAGAAAAGTACTCTGAGCACATGTGACAAGCTGAAGGTGATGGGGACCATTAGAATACCATTATATTAACTGAGGATATCAGCTAGGTAGGATCCCTCAGGGAGAAACTGTCCTACAGAGGTGAGAACAGCTGGACATGGGGAACCTAGGGACAATGTAATAGGCTGTGTGCTAGCTACTCAGCTTCTGTGCCACCTGCTCAAGGTGGGCAAGAAGATGCCTGGCCTCCTCTTGCTGTTTCATTGATTCCTGACATCTTCTGCACGGAGCAAATGAGGGAAACAAGGTAATGAATGGGCTCTGTCTCCTCTCACAATTAACTCCCCATGACTCTAACTTACCACTCACCACAACCACACAACTGGTACAGAGAAGGGGAAGGTCCTCATGCTTCTTGGCATCAGGCTTCTGGAGCAGATTTGGGGGGGGGGGGTTGGGAGAGGCAGCAGCAGCAGAGATTAAAGACAAACACTGGTGTCCCCAAATAGAAATTTTAATAGCAACAGAGGAATGGCAACGGTAATGACAAATTCTTGCCAAATGTTTGCAGGCCTTTCATGGCCATGCTACCTCATTTGACAGATTGGATTGACTGTCGGAGTGTTCCAGATGAGATCCCATGAGTTTGAAATCCATGATCCTCCAACAAAGGTTGGAGCCAAGAAGCTTTCTTCTGCAGAAGAGGGTGCGTGCTAACGGGAGTGAGGCTATCCTATACAACAGTGCAAAGACTCTTCCTTGGTTCTGCCCTCACTGGGTAGACAATGTCTCTTGAGTTTCTGAGGAGGTAAAAATGCAGAGAGGAAGCAAGTCCAGAGGAAGGATTATCCTGGATGCAAACCCCTTTTCTGGGATATGAAATTATGCACTGTGCAAACTGATGTAAGACAGCTATAAACATCAGTGCAGCTCCTCTTTGGGGCAGTAAGTGCGGACTCTCTGGGCGAACAAGAGGAATTAAAGCACAATGCCTCAGCAAGACTAAGTGCCAGCAATTTACAACTCAGCTTTGGCACCTGGGGAAGGAGCTCGGCTGGACTTACCTAAGAAGCAATTACAAGTGAAGGGACTGTCTCTTCTCCATAGTAGAGATTTTTTTTTAACCAGGAAACATTGAAATACAAAGGTTTTTTTGTTTTGTTTTGTTAACCAAAAAGCTGAAAAATCTCCAAAAATGCATCTTTTCCTACATTCTTGATGGGCAGGTCAGGTATATTTGCAAAACGAGGCAAGAACAGATCTCCAGAACCCACTAGGATTAAGGTAGTAGGGAAAGAGCAAAAGAGACACCAAAATGGAGCTAAAGCTGTATGTTTTGGTGAGACCTGCATTCTTTAAAGTTCTGCATCAGGGCGATCTCATGAGCACAAAAGCTATCTGTGTCAAAGCCAGAGGAATATCAGTTTGAAACAGGGCTCTCTGCTTTTTAGTTCAGGGGTGAGGGGCAAGTTTTTACCCTTCCTAAGCCTCAGCTTCCTCCTTTGTGAGATAGAAGAATGCTCCTGTCCACGTCTTGGAATCACTCCCCAGTGCATTATATATACTTTAAAATGGTGTGTGCCTCCTTCTTTCTTGTACAACTGCAGGCCAAAAAGATGAGTAGTAAAGTTTTCCATTGTCTAGACTAGATGGTGCAGGATGAAAGCAATCAGAAAAGACCATATTGTGAAGAAATGGGTATCACTGAAGATAAGAGGCCTGTTCTGTACATGCCTGCCTCTGGTTTTGTTTTGTTTTCCTTCCCTACAGTCTCTTAAATGGGCACTGAGAAGATCTGACAATCATTTCTCTGACTTTGAATTCCTTGAACAGTTGTTATTATTGGTAAGGGCCTTTGACACTAAATACATGACTAGTTAAAGTTCAATACTTCGGTGCTAAAAGCAAGAGCCTGAGATGACCTATTGTAAGGAGGCTGCTTTTCTATTTCCTGGCTGCCCAGACTCCCAAAATAATCACACAGAGACTACATTATTTAAAATCACTGCTTGGCCAATCACTTAAGTGTATTGCTAACTATCTCTTACATCTAGAATTAACCCATTTCCATTATTTTATATTTTACCATGAGGCTCATGGCCTACCAGCAAAGTTCCAGCTGGCACCTTGTGTCTTTCCCCTATGGCATCTCCATGGCGGCTCCCTGACTCCACCTTCTCTATCTATCTATCTTTTCCAGCCTGGCTACACTCTGTTAAGTCATTGGTCAAAAGCAGTTTCTTTATTCATTAACCAATAAAAGCAACACATATACAGATTGCCCAACAAAAAGCAGGAAGCAGTTTGGGGAGAACTACACCCAAATTCCCTAAATGATTGTTTATAAATGTTTGTTTACATTTAAAGGGGGATATGCTATAGAGATTTGCATTGGTATGGATCTTGGTTTATTGATAGAAACTTAAGGTCAATTTTGTTACATGTATATTTCTGCTCTTGATTAAGGTATTGTGTTTGTGCAGCTCATTTAAAAATATAACGTATAATTAAGAGGCTTGGGAGAAGAGGGAGCGTGAGCTTTACATCAGCATTTATAGTATAAGAAGCGACACCCAAGTGGGGGTAACTTAAAGGTTACTGGCTGAAGGATTTCCTACAGCAATGACCACACAAGAAGTTTTTCTTAGTGCACTGTTTGGGACCTGACTTTCAGGGGAACTAGAAATTTAACCTCCGTGTGCATTCATTATCTATCCGTGAAGTGGAGACAGTCAAGTTTGTGCCCTGGTACCCTAGTCTTGATGATTCTGAGAATCCATTGTTGCTAGTGTCTGGCAGCTAGTGACAGAGGTGCTCTTGTTTCTGTTATCTTTAACAAAGATGTAATAATGACTAAATGCAGTGGTTTTACCAGTTCTGAATTTAAAGTATCATAGGTTTGCCTTTGCACAGATGAGTGTTTAATCAGTTACAGTGTCCTTTGTATTCAGTCCCTGCTCTGTAGTAAACGTGCAGAGCAGCGACTCTCCTGACTTCTGTGACCCAAGAAGTCAGACACAGGAATGGTATCAAACATGATGCAAATTTCTCCTTTCAAAAAGAAAACTAACCAACGAAACAAAACAACAAAACGGAAGACCCTGCATTTCAGCTCTGTTGTAACTTGTGAAAAGGTCAGTTACTCAAGATTCTACTGAGACCTGAGAAAACAAAACAGAGAAAACACAAATGCAAAAGACACACAACATTAAAGTAAAGGATGCTTGGAAAGCTTTCTAAGAGTCACTTTCTGAATGCCTCAAAACTGAAGAAAACCTGCATCAGCATATCATAACAGAACAGCAATATTGCTCAAACAGTTCAAATCAGTGATTGATCCAGAGCCCATTTCCATACCAACAGTCTAATGTATGTTGACAAAAGATGCCTTCTGGAGGCTTTCTGTACTTCCCAAAGACATTTGAGGGCATTTTCATTCCCAAGTATCTGTGAAACTCTGGCCTCCTAAGCCATGATCAGCCACCCTGCAGATAGGCAAGGGGACACCTGGAATGGTTTCTGCCACAGACTCAGTTCCTGCACCTCAAAGAACTAATCCATGGGCTTTTGTAACTCAGCACAAACCGCCATCAAGAGTGAGATGGGGAGGTGGGCGGCATGCTCTTAGTTACTGCCTGTCTGGTGCTAACTCATCAGCCATGTCTCTCCTTTCAGTTTTTCCTCGGATTGCCCACTGGTCTTCACTTAGTTGATTCAACAGATTCCCCTTAGCTGGCTCTAAATCTGTATAAAACAGCAGTTTGTTATTGATTCAAAGAACTCATTTAGACTCTCCCACACACTCCCATTGACCTCCACCACTCGGAGCTTAATTTTTGTGAGTTCATTGTTGTGCTTAAAACAGATCAGAGAAAGAAAACCAAAACGAACTTCTAGTATACGTCTCTGAATGAAAAAAGAAGAAAAGTGTGCAAACTAGGCAATCAAATTTAGAATTACAATAAAAAATTTAAAAAAGAAAGAATATAAAATAATAAAGAGATAATAACAGACCTTCAAAGAGAAATTAATGCCAGTACTCAAATTATTCAACAAAATAGTAACTGAAGGAAGCTACCCTAATTCTTTTTATGGAGTCACTTTTACCCAGTATGAAAAATACACAAAAACTCTATATACCAACACAAAAAAACTATATACCAATATCCCTTATGAACACAGATGCAAATATTCTCAATAAAATACCTGCAAACTGAATTCAATAATAAAGATAATAAGAAGTGTGAAGTGCAAATAGAAAAACAAAAATGACATCAAAATAAGTGAAAAAGAAGAAAGACATGTTTTAAAATTTAATTTCAAGAGGTAAATTTATTATATTCATCAAACAAAATCAGAATGTTATGAAAGAGAATAATAAAAATTTAAATGAAGATATTGAAATGCATAAATCAAAATAAATTAATTAGAAGAATACAAAAATAAAGTCAAAGAAATTTTCTTGAATAAATACAAAGAAAAAGACATGAAAGGTAAATAAATAAAAGGAAGAAAATTTGCCAATATCCAGTTAATACAACTTGCAAACCAAAATTTTTAAAAATGGAAAGGCAAATTACTAAAGAAATGATGTAAGAAGGCTTCCCAGACATAAAGACAAATGTCTTCATACAAAAAGTACAAAACAAATGTTTTAGCCCAATAACTTTAAAAACAATGGTAATTTGGGGGGGGTAGTTTTTTGAAACAGGGTTTCTCTGTAGCTTTGGAGCCTGTCTTGGAACTAGCTCTTATAGACCAGGCTGGCCTCAAACTCAAAAAGATCTGCCTGCCTCTGCCTCCCCAGTGCTGGGATTAAAGGCATGTGCCACCACTGCCTGACTGAAATGGGATTTTTTTAAAAAAAAATAGTACTTTATTGCAAAATGTTAAACCTTGAATGTAATTTAAAATTCATTAAAACATCGTGAATCACAAGGTAGTGCAAAGGATGTCCTCTGGCCAGTGTACTAGATAATAGACACCAGTAAATCACTGCTTTTAAAGGTCTGGGGGAAAATCATTTTAGCACAACTCTAAACTCAACAAAATTATTAATTAAATGTAAGAGTATTTTAGGCTCAAAAGGATTCATAAGGCTTATCTCTTTTTTCAGTATACCAATCAAAATACCTGCTTATATTTCATGAGGTATTTAATAAATATATACAGTATTTTACAAGAACAATAACTGTTTATAAATAATAGGTTCAGCCCTAACAAGATAGAAACGTAATGCAAATTCTGTTCTTTTGGCATGAAAAAAGATTAATAGACTAATTGAGCAGGAAAGAAAGCTCATGAGTTTCCTTTGGTTCAGTAGAAGGTATTATAAAAACTCCCTCATTAGAAAGAAGCAATTGTTGATCCCCACCCAAAACCCCAAAAAGTGAATTAGAGACGAAAAGATGAAGATGAAAGCCAAAACACATGAATGGCAAAAATGTGAACAATCTTCAGAGTCTGAAGCTTAGAAAAGAATGACTTGAAAACTCTTGAAAGCATAGAAGATAGTATTAAAATTGAGTAACAACTTGATTGTGTAAATATGACAAGTTCAGTTTAGATTCAACTCTGCCATTTGAAGCCACTAGAAAGTAAACATACACATGAAGAAACGAAATAACGGGCTGTGTGTCTATATCTAAGCTATGAACCATGTGAACTATTTAAGGGTGGCCTCAAAGGAAAAGGAAGTTTGTGAAAGAAAGATCCAAAAACTAACAAATATATGTGTGTGTGTGTGTGTGTGTGTGTGTGTGTGTGTGTGTGTGTACTTTTGTTTGCTCATGCTTATGTGTGTGTTTGTCTGCATGTTTGCCTGTGCACCACATGCATTCCTGGTACCCGTGGATGATATGGGAGGGTCTTCTGTCTATGTGTTACTTTCATTGGTTAAATAAAGAAACTGCCTTGGCTTTTTGATAGGGCAGGATTTAGATAGGTAGAGTAGATCGAACAGAATGCTGGGAGAAAAAAACAGAGTCAGGCAGACGCCATGACGCTCCATCCTGAGATGGACGTAGGTTAGAATCTTCCCGGTAAGCCACATCCTCATGGTGACATATAGATTATTAGAAATGGGTTAATTAAGATGTGAGAGTTAGCCAATATGAGGCTAGAAATAATGAGCTAGACAGTGTTTAAATGAGTACAATTTGTGTGTTGTTATTTCAGGTGTAAAGCTAGCAGTGCGGGAGCCCGGTGAAATGAAACGCAGGCCTGCTCACCTCATCACTACACGTGGAGGCCAGAAGCGGACAACTAGCTGGCATTCAAGAGGTTGTGAGCTACCATGTGAGTGGTGGGAATTGAACTTCGGTCCTCTGGAAGAACATTCAGCACTTGAGTCATCTTCTAGCACACAAAGTATTTCTTTTAAGAATTGGCACAGAGATAAATTAAAAAATAAAAGCCAAATAGTCATTTGTTGAGTACTTATTAGACTTCCAAAAAAAATCATAAAGTTGGTAGGAGTATAAGCAGCAGGATCTCTGGAGAACATTCTGGCAAGCAAAATAATTATATAACCTACCCAGAAATTCCACTCCTGTATCTATGTTCCAAAGCAAATTCTACACAAGCTCTTAGACATACTTATATGAGACAGTCTAGGTGTCTGTAACAGAGGGATTATGTTGGATGTGGTTAGGATTAAAAAACACAAGTTGGGTGGGTACAATAAACTTCCGCTCTGGCTCTAAGAGGTCCAGACCTTTAGTGTCCCGTGTGGCTTGACCGTGAACCGCCTGGCCATCATCAGGTGAGCTTTGCTCCCACCTCTCTATAGAGGCTACTACTGCTACCTTGAATTGGCCCAAGTCTTCCTGTCCACCCTAGGATGCCAGCTAGTGAGTCCTCCTTTCCTAGGCCTTCAGATCCAATAGATGAACAATCCTACCACCTCCGATCCATCTGCTCAAGGACTCACCATATGGCCTGGTATTTATTTTCAAGTCTCTTTTTTAAAGCATTGAATTTATTCATTATTGCATCCACAGAAACAATTATACTGCCTAACACATATTAAATGTTCAATAAATGCTTGCTTACTGAATAGTTTTATAAATCCATGCCTAACGTGCATAAAATTAACTATTCTAGATGAATAAATTCTGTAGCATTTTGTATTAAGTTTATAATATATATAGTTCTATACCTGAACATAACATAAATACTTCATAGAATATATTAATTTATTATATTCACATGTGTTCACTCATGGCTTCTTCTACCAAAAGAATAATCTTGTAGAGCTAGATTGAGCTATACAAATAAGCTTTCTATTCATATTTATTTTAATAGCAAAAATTTATCAACTGAATATTTTAGATAAAGATCTTGCTTCTTAGTAAAACTCCTCATTTACAAAGATTTGACTTATTTCAAAAACAAATAGAATTTAAAAAAAAAAAAAAGATTGACATATTGAGTCTCTTTGTGCGCTGGGTCTTTTGGAAGGAAGGGCCAAGTGGAGGCAGTCCTGGATAGCTCAATGGCTTGGTCAGGAAGGTGACCCTCCCTTCCTGGATTCCAATTTTCTCTCTGAGTGGCACATCTTTTCCCCAGCACCGGGAGGCTGGAAGATGGCTTCAGGAGGGGGCTAGGAAACAGATGTCAGTCATTGACTCTGGGTAATGAGTTTTCATATTCCGTCAAAATCCTGAATAGGACAGGAGAGGCCTCATTAGCAGTTTTGCCACTGAACAGGTGTAGAGGTCCCATGCGCACATCAGGTAGGAGGAGGCCGTCTCAAATCCAAGTGTGGCTGTATCTGGGAAATTGGAAAGAGGGGGGAAAATGCTCTACCACCGCTGCCACCACCAGAACACTGGCTTTTAGGAGCCAAAACAATGTTAATTCGGACCACCTGTGCAGACCTCATCCAGGGGGCCAGGTAAATGGCTGATGATGGGGACAGGTAACATGTGCCCTAATGATACCGTGCAAAGGGGGTCAACTCCTTATTTCTTTCACTCCATATGGTGTGTCATAAAATTTTAGTGCTCTTTAACCAACAATGTAATAAGCCTCTTAAGGCCACAAGTCAAAAAATGAGACTGCAGGGCGGAATGAAATCCTAGCTCCAAAACTAACGGCAGGAATCTCTTTCAAAGATGGGCTACTTGGGAAGCAAGGTGTGAATAAAACGGTCCAGAGTGTAGATAAGCCTGGCTAGCAATTTGGCAGCTGTCACCTGAACAAGTGCCCTTCTTTAGAGGCAACAATCAAGAAGTCAGCCGTGCTGTCTGTCTGCTGAGAGAAATCCACACCAGAGCAAGGGACAGGCCACTCTGAGGTTGTCTCCCAACGGGGATGGCCACTTTGCAAGCAAGATGCTGACAAATTGTTCAACCTGTTGAAACGTGAGAATGTGCTTCCGGGGCCTTTAGTGAGTTAAAGACCCGTAATGTCTACCAATCTGCATGTTCCAGATCTTTCTAAATGGCTACCCAGCCTGGAGTGATAACGACAGTGTCGATCTCACTGTTAATTCTTCTCTAGTCGGCGTCACCAAAGTTGACTCTTTAATAGGATCTCAACTGTTTAGAATAAGTGGAGGGTGTGTCACCCACAACTGGAAAGATGTGTCTTTTAGTTCTATTCCCTATTGATTCTAATTTGCCATCCTGGTCTTCTCACGGAGTCTGCTTTTTCCAGTTTTTTAAGTTGTCATCTATTGATTATGAAACCATATGTCAGGCATTCTCCAAGACATCTGACATGAGTGGTCTCACCTGTGGTCACAGCACTGTTACAAAGCGCAGGAGCTTGAAAAGGTGAAGCCATGCAATCGAGGAAACCAGGACTGTGCCTTCACTGGAACCAAGGCCAAGGTGCTTTGCTTGGTGGCTGCTGCCTTGTGTGGTCACAGAGAAGTGGCTCACATGGGAGTTCATAAATTTAAATATCCTCAGGGAAAAACTACAAAAGGATTAGTGTAACAAGTGACTAAGACCACTGACAGTAATATATATTTTCTTGTCATATGTGTGGTTGATATTAAGTGGCTGGGGAGATGCTGGAATCTTCTCATATCTGTAAATAAATGACATGTGACCAGCTATGAACTAGCTGATGCTTTTCTATGCTGTCTTTCACTACTAAAGTATTATGGAACAGTATATCCTACCTACTCCAAGCCCATGTGATATCAAAGTCTGCATTGCTGGAGTAATAACTATGTTTGATTGTGTTATTTGATTGTGTATTATTGTCTTGTGATTGGTGTGTTATTGCTACAGAAATAACTCCAGTCAATTTGTATGCATTCTGATTTCTAAACAGGAAATGGCTATCAGAGAAATGCATGGTGTGTCCCCACCATTAGCATCTCCTCATTCTTCCTTCCCCTAACTTGCTGTATCACCCAACCAGCAAGGCACCCTGGGTAGAAAAGGGGCTTTTCAAACATAATGTAAGCTAGTTGTAAGCCTTTCTTTGGACTTAATGTTCTATGAAAGTCGATGAAAATATACTGTAACCTAAAGAAGTGTGCCACTAAGAAGCAGAACATCAATAGTAGCTGTGTATGTTATATATGCTACCTATCACATATCAAATATCATATATCATGTATGAATGAAATCCGTGCCATACCTTTTGTAGACAGTTTCTAAACAAAGAGTTTCCAGTTCCTTTGCTCCTTACTCATTGCGATGGAGCCAGACTCTCAACCCGTTAATGGAACCAGTTAATGCATCATAATACGATAATGATAGAGGAAATGGGCATGAGAAAGAACAGTTGCCTCTGAGGAAGCTTCCATAAACACTGTCCCATGAGTTTCCCATTTTACACTGTGCTTAACCCTTCCAACCAGAGTGAGTGCTCAACACAAACAGAGCTATAAACAAACAGGCCGTTCTGTTTCAAATCATCATGAAAGACGGAGTTAGTGAGGCAGAGCCAGGCCCCAGCAACAAAGGAGACTAGTATATTTAAAGGCTGTGACTTATATCTTAGCAGAAAAGAGGGAACATGTGTTTGTGTCTGTTCTTCTTCAAGACAGGGTTTCTCTGTAACTTTGGAGCATGTCCTGGAACTAGCTCTTGTAGAACAGGGTGACCTTGAACTCGCAGAAATCCACCTGCCTCTACCTCCCAAGTGCTGGGATTGAAGGAGAGCACCACCACAGCCCGGCTTGTTTGTGTCTGTTCTTAAGTGTGCTTAAAAAGTAAAGTCCAAAAAAATTATAAAGGACCCAATAACAGAGTTTAAATTGTTTAGGGGTCTTGGGAGTAGCAGGTGAGATGGACATGGAAAAAAAATTTTCACAGTCTATGTCATATCAACCCTTCAAAAATAGATTTATGTTCTGAAAAGATGGCTCATTGGTTAAAAGACCTTGCTACTCTTGCAGAGGGCCTGGGTAGCATTCCCAGCACCTGCATGGCAGCTTACAAGCAGACTTAACTCCAATTCCAGGGCATCCAACACCCTCTTCTTGTACATCCTCTTCATACATCAAGAATACATGAAGCACACATATATACATGCAGGCCAAACACTCATACACATAAAGTAAAAATAAATAAATAAACATAAAAATAAATATATACCCAATATACAAAATAAAACAGGGTTTGGATGAAATGCACCTAGAATCTAATAGCACTGAAAAGCTGTGTCACAGACAATTATTGACTTCTTCAAGTCATCACTGCATCTATGAGCATAATAAGTATATTTACAGAGTAACCCCAGAGATTAGACAATATCTATATATGTATATATATATACATATATATACTGGATATTATATATACTAGGCTATATATGTATAACATGCATGACACATATAAAGCAGTTCATAAACTAATAAATTTTTGCTATATTTTTCCTATTTAAGAAACATATTCTATGTGATGATAAGTTTTAACCATCAGCTTAACACAGTCTAGAGTCACCCGGGAAGACAGTCTACATTACACTGGCCTGTGGAAATGTTTATGAGGGATTTTCTTTTACATTCTTTAATTTTTTGAGAAGGTCATACATATGAATGCTTTATGTACATAATTTACACTCCTCCTTCTCACCTTCCAACTACTCCCAATCTTCTGCCATTCTCCTTCTGAAACTCAGGACTTTTCTTCTATAATTATTGTTGTTACATACATACACACACACACACACACACACACACATAAAACCTCCCAATTCCATTTAGTGTTGTAGTATTGTTCATATGTACATAGTTTAGTGCTGATCCTTTGCAATTAGATAAACTATCAGGGAGCTCATCCCTGGAGAAAATTAATTCTCCCTCTCGGTAGCCATTGACTGTCTGTAGCTCTTCATCTAGCGGTGGGATCTTGTGAAGTCTCCCCACCTAGGCTGCATTGTAGTCATCATGAAGGTCTTGTTTATGTAGCCTTATTGCTGAGATGTCACTGATGTATTTTCTCCGTCATCTCTAGAAGCCACTGTCTGGTCGCAGGCACTCTGGCTCTTACAATCTTTCTGTCTCCTTTTCTACAGTGTTTTCTCAGCTTTAGGGTACAGAGGAATTTTCTGAATTGGATTGATTGAGGTAGGAACATCCACCTGAATGTGGCTCATCTCATGAGCTGGGCCCTAGAATGAATGAAAAGGAGAGAACCAGCTGGACACTGGCAAGCACGCATGTGTTCACTCTCTGCGCTCTTGACTGTGCATGTGACCAGCTGTTTCAAATCGCTGCCTCCTTGACTTCCCTGTGGTGATGATCTATAACCTGGAATCATGAGCTAGAATCAACCCCAAGCTGCTCCTGTCAGTGTGTTTCATCACACCAACAGACACAGAACTAAGACACTGACTAGCACAGACTCTTGGAAAATTAATGGGAGACAATTTCCTTCTGTGTTCAACTTGAGGCCTCCATCCACTCATCTTCCACTGTTGAAGTTTTACTCCAATATTAGTCAAGATCTACCCAAAATCACAACTGTATACACTCCAGCCATGCAGTGTACACTATGCCAATAATAAACGTTAACATCAGTCTATTAAGAATAATAATCAGACGGGCGACGGTGGCGCACGCCTTTAATCCCAGCACTCGGGAGGCAGAGGCAGGCAGATCTCTGTGAGTTCAAGGCCAGCCTGGTCTACAAGAGCTAGTTTCAGGACAGGCTCCAAAGCCACAGAGAAACCCTGTCTCAAAAAACCATAAAAAAAAAGAATAATAATCAAAGAAATTCCAATGTCAATTCTTTAATGCTTGAAAAATGTATTTTCATTTTTTTTTTTACCCTGGGAGGAAAACACAGACAAAAAGAGAAAAAGCAAAGTGTTTTGTTTCTGAGAAATGTGAAGAGGACTTGGTAAATCTACTTACCACGAGATGATTGCTGAAGCCAGAGAAAACATTCTCTGAACTAATTCAGTTAGTAGGGCCTTTATCAGAAGTCAAATCTTTACTGGTGAACCACTGACCAAGGAAGCACACAAAGACAATGTGATAAATAATATGCAAAACTAGGAAGTCTGAAATACCATAAGGCATATTGAACATAGCATATAAGATGAAGTGTTCAAATATATTATTCAGTAGTTCGAGGTTTTCTCATCGCTTTGGTAAAGCTCCATATGGCATTTCTCATTTACTTAACAACATAGACTTGGAATTTAAACTTCCCCAATCTAGCAATGTCTTGTGAAAACAGAAGGTAGATTCGCAGTGATATCATCTCAGCATGGAGTTGCCCAGTTACAAGGGGCCAAGCTGTTCCCATCTCTCAGGCAGCCAAGCCAGACTAAGGTGAAGCAGATTCCTTCAGAAATGATTTTAAAGGCTCGCAAGTGGATGCCTCCAGTGCCCTTTCCTCCCAAGGCACTGAATGGTGTCAGGGCTAACCTACAATCTGCACATAAAATAAAAATAAACAAGGAGTCTAATCATCCAAATGCTTACAGAGGAAGCATTTGGTTTTGCACATGAGCCATATTTTGGAAACCTTTCCGGAATCATCCAGCTTTTCTGGCCTTATCCTGCTTGACAAAGAAAATAAAGACATACTTACACAAATAAATGGTTGAATATTATTACAGAAATGACCCAAACCAGTGGGGTCATACCTAGGTTTTATTTTACTAAAGACTGAAAGTCCGTTTTCAAGACAGACCAATGATGAATAGGTTGTATATTTTTAAGCATACAAGCATCTACAGAATAAGCAAATACAGTACAATGTATACAGTACAAGCAAATACGGTACAAGCATATACAACTACAATAGGTGAGCCCAAGCAACCACTGAGATTTCTACCAGTTCTCAAACTCCTGGAGACACATTTATGGAATGAAGCTAGATTCACATGCTCTACTGGTTGTTTTCCAATTAGTTTACAAGATTAGTTTTATTATTTAATGAGAAAAAAACTTTCTAACTACCTGATTGGCATTCTAATAATCTTTTCTTGAGACAATCAAATTTTATAATTTTTAATATAAAATATTTAATTCCAGAGGTTATAATCAAATCACGTAGAATCTTAATTGACTAGTAATCAAATTGTACAGCAGGCAATGTTTAAGGTATACTGTGGGATATTAGTTGTCCTTTGGAGAAATAGCCCCTCTCTAGGAACTTAACAAGCCTTCCTGGAGTTACAGTTTTTAAAGTAGGACTAAGAGTTACTGAAATGAAGCCAAGATTAGGTGGCAAGAAAGCTCAATGGGTAGAGCCGTTTACATGCAAGTCTAACCGACTGAGTTTGATTCCCAGAACTTATGGTTAAAGGACAGACGTCATTTCCAAAAGTTGTTGTCTGATCTCTTCACACTCTGTGGCAGACATTCACACACACACACACACACACACACACACACACACACACACACACACACATCATACATAAGCACACAAAATAATATTAATAAAATAAAAAAGAGCCTGGCGGTGGTGGCACACACCTTTAATCCCAGCACTCGGGAGGCAGAGGCGGGCAGATCTCTGTGAGTTCGAGGCCAGCCTGGTCTACAAGAGCTAGTTCCAGGACAGGAACCAAAAGCTACGGAGAAACCCTGTCTCAAAAATCCAAAAAAAAATAAATAAAATAAAAAGGAAACTGAGAATCCAAACTGAAGAATTTTTAAAACGTGATCAAAGATATGAGCAATATTCTTAAACAAAGGTTAGGTAGAAATAAAACTAAGAAATAGATCAACTACCCTGTGCTTGCCCAGGCCTCCCTTCCTTGCATTGACAAAGAACTGAAAAATAAAAATACTTTGTTCTTAGCCAAAATTTTAATTGATTTAGGGTCAAGCATCATTCTTTCTGTAAATCCAACTCACTTCAGCTAACTACATTAAATGCCACATAGTTGCAGTCTCTGTGCAAATGATAATTAATAAATAAATGACCTATGGTTCATTTAAGAAGTATCTAATGACACACTGTTCAGATCCCTGCTCTCCTGTGGTTCGCTCCTTGACTTTGTTTCATTAAGATCTTGCCACGACACAGTCATGTCCCTCACTGTTCAGATTTATGCTGTCTCTAGGCCTGAAATGAAGGCTAAACTTTTTAAAGCATTTTGATAGAAATTTATGAGAAGATGTCTAGTTTCTCAGCCCGGGAGAAAAACTGTTATTCATCTGTGTAAATCAAATGTAGTCGCTCACAATGACCCTGCTCTTTCTCAGAAGTCACACATTAACGGGGACTATCGCACAGATTTTAACAAACCCAATCAGACAGCTTATCCTCCACCAACACCGTGACCAATTAAAAACTGGTCCGTGTTATGATGATAATAATAGTCAGAGCCAGACTTAGCTGAGAACTTTGGCATTTTCCATATGGCACAATGTGTCCTCTCTCTCACACCAACAGAATTCCCCTCCCCTTTGTATTTGAACTTAGAGGAACTCCTACAGTTTTCCAAGAGAACTTTGAAGAAGTCTCAAGTGCACAAGCAGCCTGCTCAAATTGACCTCACTTATGAGACCGCATTGCGAGTGACAGCTGCACTCCTCCGTGGCGGTTCAGCGCTTGCCATGACAAAGGAGGGGGGCACGCATCTCTTCCCGCAAGAAGTAAACAAAATAAAACACCAGGTGATCCTTTAACCCTAAACTCCTGGTGGAAAACGGGAAAGGAAATCAAACTTCAAGCTCAGAGACTCGCTGCTATAAACCTCCCAACTCTCGCCTGTGCAAAAAAGAAAAAAAAAAAGTGAGGAACTCAGAAATGAACAGCACTTTACGAGAGCATATTGATTTTCAATAAAGCCATTTGCACATTTTTGCTTGAGCTACAAGTGGCATGCCGCCTTCCCAGAGCCTGTGCCATTGAATTAACAAGTGTAGGCAATGTACTCACTCCCTACATCACGTCGTCTCTGGAAGGACTCCTGACAAGAACGGTGTTCCAACAATGACCAGTCAGGGAGTAAGGACAGAGAGCTGAACAAAAATGGTATCGGGTGCTTTCTCCTCCCTGACCTGGTTACTCAGCCAAGAGGAAAGAATACACGCCTCTCCAGAGGAAAAACATGCTTGCTTAAAATATGGCATAACTTACATGGCTGTGGACCAGTGAGCCTTCCTCAAGAAACTGCACAGGAAATTGAGCAGAGACTGCCTTGGGGAAGCATTTAACAGCCTAGGTGGAGCTGTTTTTATTTTTTTTTTATCACAGTTCTCTACAATAACACCTCAGTATTCATTTTAATATAAGATTTTTTAATGAAGAAATTAAACGGAAAAAAAACATTTTTCAAGAGTCATTCTGGTCCAGTCTGTTCTAGCCTACTTTCTATCATCTTACCACAGCTTTTACACCAAAAATGATCATTGGCTCCTGAGTACAAAACATAATCATCCAAATGGCCAAGTGGGGAACAGATGTGACAGCAAGAATATAGAAGGAGAAGGAGCTTTGGTGACACAGGACCAACCTTTGCTGATATCCAGATGCTATGGGGTTGCTGCTGGCCACTGCCACCTATTGTATAAGGAAGCACGTCAATGGGAGGACCTAAGATGAAGCCAGCAATAAGGGCAAACAGACCTATTAAAAGCTAATAATATTCTACGAGAACTAGAAAGAAACAACGTGAATGAACCTTGAAACATTATGCCAAGTGAAAGAAGTCAGTCACTAGAAACAGACTGTCAACACGATTTCATTCACATGAAGGGTTCAGAGAAAACATTTAAGGAGACAGAAAATAAGTTAGCGGCTGCCTAGGCCGTTGGAGGTGATGGTTGAAGGATGGGAAGTTTCTTTGAGGGACATGGGAAATATTTTCCAAGAGATCTTGGTGATGGGTGTGCTTTCTACAGAGATGCTAGACTAGCTGGTGAACAGCACAGTGTGGAGATGCATTTCAGCAAAGTTGTTCAAACCAAAAGAGGCAAAGCTAACAGATCTGTGAAAGCCCCTTGCCCCAGCCCATGCAGGCATTCACTCGATTGCGTTCATGAGGTGACTTCTGAGGGAAGTGCCCTGTTCTGGAAATCCAGCGGGAAGCCAAACAGTAACAATCCCACATTAGTGATTTGGGAAGATAAGCAAAGGAAACAAGTAGTAACACAGCTAGCCAGCAAGATGACTGTCCGTGACCTTGAGACAGACTGAGACTGGGGAGCTGGGGTTGTGATCTTATACAAGGCTGTGTTGGAAAGCCCTCCTTTCGTGAGCCAAGGCCCAAGATTAGAAGAAAAATGCATTTTTTTTCCATTGGTTGGTAGGAAGAAGGAGCTCGCTCTCGCTCTCTCTTCTCTCTCTCTCTCTCTCTCTCTCTCTCTCTCTCTCTCTCTCTCTCACACACACACACACACACACACACACCACCTTCCTTTCTCTTCCCCCCTCCCTCCCTCTCAACCAGGTGAGAAGGAAAGATGAAATATATAGCCCTTCAAACCTGTTATGATCATTTTTTTTAAAATGTCTTTCCATGAAGCAGAGCCAACAAGTAACCTCCATTGAGAGGGAGCATGTATTTTTATCACCTAACCAATAAGGGATAGAGAGTCCACACCCGCTTCCCTCTCCACCTACCAGCACATACCCCCAACGAATTTTAGCATGTAGATCTCATTAAATGTTCTTACAAATCCTCCACACCCAACACATCAAAATTCCTTTTCAGAGTATCCCTCATGCCTTCATCTCCTGCTACAGAGAACGGAGACAGCATCAGGCAGGAACTGCACCTAAATTCCCAGCAGTCACTAAACATAGCAATTAAAAAAAAAGAGTGAGTGGCCCTGGGAAGAAAGTGTTTGGACTTCCACAATCCCTTTCCTCCCTTGCCAGTTAAGTGCACCAAAGCCTACAGAGTATGTCCCCTTGCAGAGCTGCAGAGCAGCGTGCCATATGGCAAGAACACAGCAGGTTACACCTTCGTGGAATGTAGAGCGCAGAAGGAATGATAAACCAGCGAACAGCTGAAAAGACGAACTCCTAAGTGCTGTAAGTGGCATGAAGGAAAGAACCTGGGGGTTGGGATGCAGAAAAGTAAGGGAAAGGCTGGCAGAGTAGGACCAGGATAGGTGTCTCTGACAGTGTGGCATCTGCAGCTTGATTGGTGTCCCTGCTCCCCGGAAGTCCTGGAAGACCCATGGATGTGAGCAAATATGACCAGGGTGAACAAAAAGCAAGATGCTCCCACAGCAGTCCCCTCCAGGCTCTTAGAGAAAGTCAATCACAGAACCAACCTCTCTCTTTGTTTCTCTTTAAGTTAGCTCCAGTTCCACCAAACAGACAAATCTCTTATTACAAAAGCAAGGCTAATTTCTTCTAAGATGCCTTACCAAATGTCAGGCCAGAGAGACGAAGCACTAAGGGCTATGAACGCAGGAAAAAGAGATGCTTGACTATCCATGAAAAAGACATAATATTCAGATAATGTTGACAAACACTCTGTGGGCCAATAAAATATTGCCTATAACTTATTTGGCATAAGGAGACTGTGGGAGACTCGGCCTTCAAAGAGTTGACTTCAATACTGTGAGCTTGGTATATCTTTGGGAAACATTTAAACAATAAAAATAGACATTTTCAAGATTGAAAGGCAAGGGTGTAGAGCTACAGTATTAGATATTGTGAGAGAGAAAAGGAGAAGAGTGAACTCTTTGCCTAAAATTGAGGGGAAAAAAATGTTTAATGATTCAGTATGGGTGTGTTGGAAACACTGCCTCAGCCGAGAACAGACGTGAAGAGGAAGAGCCATGGTGGTTGAGACAAGGATGGTGTTTTGCTTGTTCTGGGCATAGAAGAGTCCAGAAGGGAGTGATGGACAGCTCCTCAAGCTCACCTGTGTCCTAAGGCATGCACAGCCTCAACAGTGTCTTCCCTATTGTTCAGCGTTTAGGAACCACAAGCTGTGAACACTGTAGCATACACAAAGAAAGCAGAAATACATCTCAGCAGCTATGCACCCAGTTCAGTTTTTTTTTTCCTTTTTTTTTTTTACTCTGCTGTCAATGTCATCATGCCTTTATTCCATTTCAGCAACAGAATGGAGGATTTTAAGCACAAGAGAAGAACGGAACAGGAATTAGGTTGCTAGATAGGAAATGTCTCAAGGGAGATACAATTCACAGGATGCATTCTTAGTCTGTATATTGTGATGATCCCTGAACCAGTGACAGGATACTCGTGGGTTTATTAAAGCTACAAGTGACTTGGTTCAATGAGCCCCTTTGGGGATCATTCTGAGCTCAGCTTCCATAGGAGCTATGTAACAGTAGAAGCCGTAACAGTAGGAGTCCAGGGACCCTAGGAACAGAGCATAAATGTATGAACCAGAGCGACCATTCTTACATTACATAACAACAACTAGGTATTTTTAGATTCTGCAATAGCAAGACAGAAGGATAGAGAGAGAGAGACAAAGGAAGAGAAAAATAGAAGGGAGAAGAAGTCAAAGCAAAGAGAGTGTGAGCCAGTGCTTAGTCAGTTCAGGCAGCAATGACGGGCACAGTAGGCTGGGAGACTTATGAACAGATGATATTTGTTATCCTAGTGCTAGAAGCTGGATTCTGAGATTACAGTAGCCGTACGGTCACACAGAGGTGACGAACCTCTTATCATTACTTTTCAACATGCTCTCCCAAATAGTACTGAGAACAAACTAACTCTACGGTCTCTTTTATAAGAACCCAGTCCCAGGTCTGAAGGTTCCACACTCATGACCCAGTCGCTAGCTAAAAGCTTTTTGTTGACCTTAATTACACTGGGACTAAAGTTCCAACAAGCAAGCTATAAGTGGACAGAAAAATCCAGTCTGTTGCAAGAACCAAGACCCCACTAAGGTTTGAGCTATGCCTTAAAACAATTAATAATGCTGTGAGTCACCAACTTAGATGTGTAGACCTAAGTGAAGATCTTGTAGAATTAAAAGAAGAGACTACCTATAGCAAATCATACCTGAAAAACTATTAAGGGCATTCTCTATACAAAGGACAATGATCCCAGATAGAATGTGATCTCTGTGGGAGGCCTTCCCCTCTCTGAAGAGAAATGGATGAGGAGTGGATGGGGCGGGGAAAAGACTGGGAACAGGGGAGGGAGGGAAACTATGTTCCGGATGTAAAATAAATACCTTTTTAAATGACATCAAGAAATTTGCAGGCAAACAAATGAATCCAGAAAAAAAAAAGTCAAACCAAAGAGAAAGAACAGAATGAGACCGGATGGGATGGGAGAGATGGCTCTATAGAACAAGAACACTTACTGCTCTTGCAGAGGACTCCAGTTTACTTCCCAGCATCCATGTGGTAGCTCAGCAATGCCTGTAACTCCAATTCAAGGGGATCCGGTGTCCTCTTCTGGACACTGAGGGCACTGTACACACTCATGCACATACACACATTCAGGCACAACACTTACACAAAAATAAAAATAAATCTTCAAACCCTCTACCACTACTTCTCAAAATGCTTTGAGGTCCTAGTCAGTCTATCAGAGCGGGAAAAATTCCCATTGTTTTGTGAGTCATATGATTCTATCTGTTGGAGAAGGTCCCAAAGCAAGCAACATCAAAGCCAGCACAGTGACTCAGCCTATAATAACCAGGAGCTGGCGAAGGGATGATCAGAAGTTCAAGGCCAGCATCAGCAACACAGTGAATCTGAGGCCAGCTTGGAATATGAGACTGTGCTTTAAAAGTAATCATAATAACCAGACCCCAGTAGTTTGTTTCCTTCAGACAAAGAAAAGAAATATTAATAATTTAATAAAAATATACCATATGAACCCAATGAACTGAATCTTACCCACAGATATTCTTCACTGGGCTTAGCCATCACTGTTAAGAAGAAAAATAAACGATGAACTTTTAAAATGGAGAGAATTCCTTTACTCTCCTCCAGGGAACAAGAAGGATTTTCACAAGTCAGGACTCTCCCTTCCTTCATCCAGTACCGCTGGTTTACCTGTATTGCCCCAGTGTCAAACCAAGACAGCGCAATAGTCTCTAGACTTCAGCTACTTTCTCTCTCCAAGACACCCCTGCGTCCAGGATTCCTGTGTTGAGCAGAGAATAATAAAATTACTATGAGCTGCCCACGGTCAAAGGTTGCTATCCCTTTCCTGTCCTCTCAACTGTAATACTACTTCCTCAGTTATTAGGAAGATGAACACCGTATTGATGCCCTCCCTCATCCGGTATTTCTAGAAGCGTCTATTTATCTTCATGAACATAATAACTGTCCTAACAAGAAGGAACCGTGAGAGGCGCAGTCTTGGTAATTCATTCAGAACAAAAGCCTGTTCCTGCGTGATTTCACGCCAAAGTCTCTGAAGAAGATATTTCTGCACATCCTCCACAACGAAGCAAGAATTTTCCAGGATGTGTTAATACCCAGCTACATGGATAGAGATGGCCAGGGGGAGTTAGTGAAGCAAATATGCAAAATAGACCTTGAATTAACTGTGAGAATGTGTTAATTTAAGTAATCTGGTAATTTGCTGATCGAAATCGAAGAGGCTGGACAGTTTCTGAAGCAACATTCAGCTTCTGGTCAGCAAATCAATACACTACAGCATGGCATGATTTAGAAACGATTGGATTTACTCTGCTTAATGCAAGGGAAGGGCTCATAATCCCCATCCCAGTTTGCCCAGGGCCCCAGGACAAACATCCCCCTACTAATGGCTAGGCAGTGATTCAGAAAAAGGCAAGGAAATAGGAACCTTTAGGCTGTACTGAAACACAACACAATTTCAAAAACAGGCAATCAAGGCCCAAGTCCAAGAAAAAGTTAGAGGAGCCAGCTGGCTTCCTGGGGTTGCTCTTTTACACTTCTCTCCCTCTAGATCAATCCTTGATAAAGCTGATGCTTTCTTTGACCTACAGCGTGTTTCAAAACATCTTTAATATGCCAGTATTTTGGAACCAAAAGAAACATTGAAAGGCATAAACATTGTACATGAGGAATCAAATCATCTTCATTGGAGTTAATACATTTCAAGTGCTGCCTTTACAAAAACCAAATAAATAAATCTACCACCCCCATGATCTCGGACATTTGTCTTGTGCTTATTGTGTTGATTTTTTAATAATACCCCTGATAACAATGAAGCATCAGCAATATGCAGATTCGCATGGAGGTTAAGTACCTGGCCTTTATTTTCGACTCCCCTCAGACAAATAACACAATTGTTCAGTGTTGCAGTTCAACTTCTTGGGAATAAATTCAAGTGTTTATTCTCCATAGCCTTAGCAGAAAGATTACTGTTGATCAAAGCCTTTAACTATGGAAGGAAATAATCCATTATCGGAAGGGATTGACACTCACAATAGCACCTACTGCTGTGACTCTTGAAATAAACTGGTCTGTGGGGACAGTCTGCTGTCCCCAGAAGATGTATCTCCCTCCCGCTCTGCTGGCTGTGGTTGGCTTTCTTATGCTGGCCAACTGGGAAGGTATCCTGTTCCTCTGTTATGATTTCCAGGGCTATAAGGTACAGCCAAAAAAGAGTTCCCCAACAAATCAAGAGTGCCTCCCTCATAAATATTTTTAAATAACTGTACATTTTCCTTCCTCATCAAAAAAAATCAATATTATATTGTCACTGTAGTCCAGATATTTACTGAAAGCCCACACTAACTCGAGTTACAATAAAGCAAAAGTGTTAGGTGTGTAATTCTGTTCATAGAGAGCTTGCCGAAACACAGAAAGCCCAGGTTCCATCCCCAGCATCACAACGACTGGGCCTGGCACCACCACACTCAAAAGTTGCAGACATGCTCGTCAGAAGTTCAGGGTCATCCTCTGCTGCATAGTAAGTTTGAAGCCAACGTGAGGCCAGCCTAAGATACTTGAAACCTTGTCTTAAATTATATTAAATTAAAGTCATATGGTTTCAACAACTGATTTTTTTTCTTTTTGCTACAAAACAAATTTGGATTCAATTCCTTGACTTTATCCAAGACTAGCGGCTTTCTATTGGCTTTCAGTCTCTGCCTTTTCTCAAAAAGGAAAAACTTAATTGCAGTAAGTTCAGTTACAAAGTGTCTTTCTTGTACCCAAGGCTGATCCTTCGGACTGATTTGACTAGATGTCCAGAACACTCCAAGGTCAGGGCTCAACACTGAATTCTGTTCCTTTGCCAGCATCAGTGGTTAAACAACCTAAGACTAGCATAAAAAAAAAAAAAAGAAAGAAAGAAAGAAAGAAAGAAAGAAAGAAAGAAAGAAAGAAAGAAAGAAAGAAAGAAAGAAAAGGTTTGCTGAGGACAAACTGGTAGACACTTAAGGACATCTATACAAGGACATCGTTCAAGTTTCCAACATTAAACATCTATTAAACTATTTCTAGATCAGAGAGACTAGCTGATGGCCCACTCAATAACCCTGCTAGAAGAACAGCCTCTGGCCACTGGGCGCTATCTGAGAGCTGCTTGCTTTCTTTAGCTCAGAAGCAAGGAAGGCACTTGGCTTGATCTCTTGTTCATTTTTCTGTAACAAAACACACTATTCTTGGTAGCTTATAAATTATAGAAGCATTTCCTCAATGCTTTTGAAGTTAAGCCCAAGATGAGGATGCTGCTGTGGGTAGGTACCAGTGGGGGACTCCTCTGGTTTGCAGACTGCTAAGACTTTTGCTGTGTGCTCACATAGGAGAAAGGACTAGGCAGCTCTCCAAACTCTCTCCTCTAAGGGAATAGATACTGTGATCAGGGCAGCTAGGCAGTGCCTTCATGACCTGGTCATCTCCCACAGGTTTAGGACTCATCCATGAATTTGGCGAATACCAATGTTCAAAGTATAACAGTACTACTGTTATGATTTACATTTTGCCAAGAGAAAAATTTATTACTTCTCTGTGATCACATGAATTATGAATACCAAGGGGCTGGAGAGATGAGTCAGTGATTAAGAGCTCCAGTTGCCCTTGCAGAAGACCTGGGTTCAATTCTCACTAACACATAGCAGCTGAGAACCACCTGTAACTCCAGTTTCAGGAAATCGGGGATTAGGCATGGGTCGAAGGATGTGCTTGCAGGACATAAAACACCCGCACACATTTTGAAAGAAATCAAATGAGCACCATAATTCAGCAACTCGGAGCTACAGACCTCTGTATTACTTGGTTCCTGAGGGTGAAAAGTTTAGGAGCACATGGTGTAGGTGGAGCTAGCCTGGGTAAAAGCTTCTTACCTGAGTGTGAAGATGGAGGGAAGAATTGGCAACAAATAAGATTTTTGAACACAGAGAAGCAAAAGAATTAATTCCAAAGCAAATGTGCCACAGACTGGTCGTGTTGCAGCCTGTGACTTCACAGCCTTGGTTCATCATATGCTCACCTTGACTGTGCACCCCATCAGTCCTCACAGTCGCAACCACAACTCCCAAAAGAACTCATCTCAGATGGGTCTATGGTAAGCAAGAATTCCAGCATTTTTAGTATATATACACAAAGCCTTAGGCTCTTCTAGGAACAGAAAGGCTTAGTTCTGGGAAATTAAGATTTTTCATATATATATTTGTCTACCAAATCAAGGTCTGTAACATGAGGGCCTGCTTGTTGGGGTTTCTGTCCTGCTTAGGTTCCATAGCCATTTGGCCCCAAAGAAAATCACACAGAGATTTATATCAATGATAAACTGATTGGCCCATTGGCTCGGGCTTCGTATTAGATCTTATAACATATATTAGCCCATTATTCTAGTATATGTTAGCCACATGGCTGGGCACCTCAGCGGGGCAGGTTACATTTTCCTTCTTCTGTGTCTAGACAGGACTGGGGAGCAATGGGCTTCCTCCTTCCCAGAATTTTCCTGTTCTCATTGACCCGCCTCTATTTCCTGTCTGGTTGTCCCACCTATACTTCCTGCCTGGCTACTGGCCAATCAGCATTTATTTAAAACATAATTGACAGAATATAGACAATTCTCCCACACCAGAGGTCATTAACACAGGTGTCTCTCTCCAATGCTGCTCGTCCCATAACTGCTATCTTCCATAGAATTATCATAACCAAACCTTGAACTGCATGTCCTCACTTCCACCACCATTTAGCATTTTCTGTGGCATCATATCTTATTGGTCACACAAAACAACTGATCATGTGGGAGGTGATTTTGTAAGGGTGTCCACATCCGGCAGAAAACAGAAAACACTGGGCCTATCTGGGAAACTGGCTACTACAAAAACTGATGAACAGAGCTACATTAATTTGCCAAAGAGATTTTGCCCTAAAGAAATCAAGATTTAAATCCAAGAGTTATGATTCACCCCCAAAGTCCATGCCCTTCAGAACCACTAAGTCACAGGGAAAGTTAGGCACGGAGATCTAGTATCTCCCCACACAGTCATCCAAATCAGCGCCCACACTGCCATGGCTCTCTCCTGAGAGTTCTCAGTCCATGTGACTCCATCAGGACTAGATGTCACATCAGGACAGAGGGTAACCTAGTGCAGGTCCCTTTCCCTGCTTGTTTATTCCTCTTTCTTGCATTCCAATCAAGATTTTAGGAGGTCTATCCATATCCAAGTCTTCTGCTGAAAACAAAAGCTTAGGGAAGAACACAGAACACAGCCTAGCTTTCTATTAACTTGGCAGGTTTAAATAGCAAAGCAGAATTTTTTTTCTCCCCTTCCCCTTGCAATTGCCCTTCTATGAGAATAAATCCACCCACTCGCTTCAGTTAAACACTGGCAAGATGTGAGTTAAGTTAAACAAAAGGAAGAAGTGTGTTTTTATAACTTTTTCTTAAAAAAAAAAAATTAGTGGCCATATTTCTTTAACAGACTTTCATTTCCTGGATTGGCCACTGAGGAACACAGTCAATCGTTCTATTTTGTTTATCCTAGTCATCTTGGGTTGCAAAGTAGATCATGTTCTGTATAATGCTTTGGAAGGACCCTTCAGAGAAAAAAAAAGATGAATTTTTCCATTCTATTCTTAATATTCCCCCTACTGAATGTAGACAGCAAGAGGGAAATTCAAAGCTATTATTTTTAATGTCAAATGCCTTACCAGACCAATAAAAGGGGAACAGATATTAAACTTTTCATACAACAAGAACCAGATAGCACCTATCTTCAAGAAACACATCTTAATCAAATTGAATGTAGGAAATTAAAAAGAAGATTGATGACTGAAGGTATC
Organism: Microtus ochrogaster; assembly: GCF_000317375.1. Classification (NCBI taxonomy): domain Eukaryota; kingdom Metazoa; phylum Chordata; class Mammalia; order Rodentia; family Cricetidae; genus Microtus; species Microtus ochrogaster. The sequence continues at coordinate 17,796,453 of NC_022022.1, forward strand.
CATCCTCTCTTAATTAAAAATGGGGGGAAGATGCCCTGGCAATTTTTATCAATTTTATGAACATGAGAGCATGTCCTTTTTTGCCCCCTTTGTTCTCTTTGAAGGAATGGTTCAGATTAATTTTGGTTCAGGAGCTTCTGTAAAGAACACCTGAGAAATTTCTGAGCTCATACACCCCTAGTGAAAAGAAAATTGTTCCTCTTTAACAACCCCTTTAGACATAGGGAAGCAATATAAAGGAGGGCAAGATATGAATTTCAAACCAACATCCACTTGCTTGTTTGTTTGGTTGATTTGGTTTTTCGAGACAAGGTTTCTTTGTGTAGCCCTGCCTGTACTGGAACTTGTTCTATAGACCAGACTGACCTTGACTATCTCTGCCTCTCCAGTGCTGGGATTAAAGGCTTGTGTCACCACCACCCAGATCAGCATCCACTATTGACCAGACTTTATGTTCCTTCCACATGAACACACACATAGAATGTTTATTTTTAAACTGCGTGAGAAACAGACAGACAAAGTAACAGAGAAGACAGTAAGACAGAGACACACTGAGGGTGGGGGTATAAAAGGAAGTTTCTGTACAGCCTGGTACCACAGCTGTTCAGTCCCAAAGAAACACACAGAGGCTTATATTAACTATAAACTGTTTGGCCTATCAGCTCAGGCTTATTATTAACTAGCTCTTATAACTTAACCCATAATTCTTGTCTATGTTTTGTCGTATGGCTTGGTACCTTTTCTCTGTGAGACATTCTCATCTTGCTTCCTCTACATCTGGCTAGTGACTGTGTCTCTGCCTTTCCTCTTCCAAGAATTCTCTAATACCATGGTGTTCTGCCTGATCATAGCCCGCAAATGAAGAAGAGAACCAACTATGGACTGAAGGTCCCAAAATCCTAAGGCAGAATAGAGCTCTTCTTCCATAGGTTGTTCAGATATTTGTCACAGAAAAAAGAATCTAACACAGGAAGGAAACATCAAGAAAAAGAAGGTTTTTTTCCCAGAGAATGAAATATTAAACATCAGAAGCCCACACTCCCAGGAGCAGGGACAGGCTCACAGCAGGTGACTAGTGTCTTGTCAGCACACCACAATATCTGTTACAAACCCTGCAGACACCATTTCCTTCAGTTCCACACAAGGATTGATTCATGTGAACACTCATTCAATACTCTTACAGCTCAAAAACTACCCTGAATTTCCTCATTCAAACTAAGAGACCAAATTATCATCAATCATTCATCACTCAGTTTCTCCTCATGACTTAGTTTTTCTTTCTCATATTGTAAAGCAGAAAGAAGGTACTGTAAAGAGGGAAAATAAAATCTGGTGGTTTGCAGTATTTCTGAGATTCTGGGTAGCATAAAGTGGTCAAATAAAAATCTCAGTCAACATCATTGAACCCATGAGCAATGCCCTTTAAGAAGAAGAGATGCAGGCTCTGGGGCCAGCAGATCTAGAGTTCCACTTAGTCCTTCTTTTTCTTCTGGAAAGACAATCCAAACTCCATCCTCACACAATAGTGGAGAGAGAGAGTTGAATATGTCCATGCAAGGCAGCATCCTCAAACAAAGCCTCCATTAGTGGTGCTTTTTACATAGCTGTTGAACACCATCAAAAAACTTGGTTTCTAAACCAATCAGCATTGTAAAGCTGCACTGACAGCCCCCCACTAACTACAATTTAGAGATTGTCCAAAAGCCGGGTTCCCCACCTACAGAAACTACAGGGTCTCGGGGATTCACATCCAGCCTAGAATTCATTCACAAAGAGTCGCCACTTACAAAGAGTCGTATCTTGGAGCTTTGTTAAAGTATTCCAAAATATTGGCTAGAGAAATTACTTTAGACAAAAGTCAAAGAACGATGAAAGTGTTGTTATTGTTCTTTAACCTAAGGCAAAAGCTGAGTCATGTGTCTTTATTGTTAATGTGGAAGAGGGGCTAGTTTTATGTCAGCTTGACACAAGCTAATTATCTGAGAGAGAGGACTGCAATTGAGAAAATGCTCCCAAAAGATTGGCAAGTCTGAAAGGTATTGGACTGATGGATGTGGGAGGGGTCCATCCCACAGTGGGCAGTGCCAATCACGGGCTATTAGTCCTAGGTGCTAGAAAAAATAGCAGGCTGAGCAATCTACAAGGAGCAAGCCAGTAAGCAGCACTCCTCTATGGTCTCTGATTTAGCTCTTGCCTCCAGGTTCCAGCTCTGTTTGAGTTCCTGCCTTCCCTCAGCAAGGGAATTTGATGTGAAAGTTGTATTGTAAAATTAACTCCTTCCTCCCCAACCTAACTAAGATAGTATTTAAATTAATATTGTTCAATTTGGGAGCAGAAGCAAGGTTCCTAAAATTATTTCAGCTGAATATCAGCCGAGTTCTTTATGAGGTAAGCACAACTCAGTAGCTTTTCTTATACATATGTAAGTTTGTCCCTATAATTCAGATAATTGCTTTAATATTTTTAGCCTCAGCCGTGTATGAAGGCTTTGTATGGAAGCTGTAGAAATGACTCCCAGGGAAGAAAACCATGCTTAGATCACCTACAAACCTGTACAACACCCCCGGCTTATTTTCTGTATGTAAAGACAGAAAGCAAGTGTGCTAAACAATACCTATTTCAAAATCTTTAGCAATGTGTGTGGGACCTTTTAAATATAAGCTTTACCATCACAGATTCAGAAATTTAAGCTACCTTATGTATACACCCAGAGACACACAAATGCCAAGGCCAAAGGCACACCTTCCAGGAGTAGGGGTAGAGGGAACAGGAGGAGGCTGGTTCATCTTTTCTTTTACAGGAAGGTAAATTTTCTTTCCTGTAAAACACTCAGCCAGAGATAAAATAGAAAGTATTTGGCAAATGCAAATAACCACTGGTAACTAGAAGTGAGTTATAGACAATGCATACTCGGGGCTGTGAGCATTAATGGGGTTAAGTGGAATTTCACACTTGAGAAATTTCATATGCTCCGTCTTGACCCAACTTCAGAAAATATGTGGCTTTGCTGTAAAATGCCCTAGAGACACAAGAGGCATGCTGTTAGTTTGTGGCCAACAAGCAGCAGAATTTAAATCAGAGTAGAAAATTAAACACATGGCACTCTCCCCTGGCCTTCTGTTTCTCTCCGGGTGGGAACAAATCTTACAAGACTCCTCCTTGAGCCTAACTTGCACATCTAATTACTTACCAGCCCGGCCCCACTTCGCAGTGTTTCTATGACCACACTGTCTCCATGTTGGCCACCACCTCAAAGTCAGCACCTGGCTCCCAGGCTGCACATCTTCATTCCCAGCCGGAGCCCTAGATAATCTCCCCAGCCTTGTAACTCAGTTTTTTTCTCTGCTACCAAATCAATTCTCCTGAGACAGAGGTTCCAAAGGCTGAGAGTATAGCTCAGATAAAGACAGAGCTAGTTCCAGGACAGGCTCCAAAAAAACCACAGAGAAACCCTAAAAAAAAAAAAAAAAAAAAAAAAAAAAAATGGAGCTGAAACAGGAGTTACAAAGAATGCCCCAGGAAAACCAGAGCAACAAATGCCACTTCCCACGTATTTATTTTGTCATTTTGGCAAACAAAATATCCTGAGAAGGCTTGCACTAAACACCTGCTACACTTTGACCCTGAGATAATCCCTGTTAAGCCTTGACCCTGCAGTAGATACTTGTTAAACATTGGCCCTGACGTAGACACCTGTTACCCTTGACCCTGCTGTAGACACCTGTTAAGCCTTGGCCCTGAAATGAACACCTGTTTGACTTTGATACTGCTGAAGACTGCACTAAACTTTGACTCCTCCGTAGATAGAAATTTCTTTAAATCATGTGTTGGAAGCCTGCTTTACTTTAACCCCATTGTCCAAACATAATAGCCATAGCGAATCTCTATTGTGAGGAAGGTAATACTATTATTACCATCTTAAAGACAAAGAAATTGAAGCTCTGTGGGGTCATAGAACACCTGAAGGTTAGAGGTTCACTGCAGGAAGACTGTCCCAAAAGCCAAATGACCATCAACAGCCGTATAAACTGAGAACTACTCCAGAAACTGAAGTTTCTCCTGTGACAGGAGTTGCTATGAAATCTCCTAAATAGCACATTATCCTCTGACCTACAGAACCAGGCTCCAGAGAGGGACCCAAGGGCCACCAACACTGGCCCATCTGGTAGTTTGTCAGGCTCTTCCAAGCTTCTGAGTGCAAGCTCTGCATTTAACAATGCTGAGTTTCCAATTTGAGAACTAGCTTCCTACTGCTTGCCACTTTCAAGAGAGCATGGCCTAGCCTCAGCCTCACCTCTGGGTTTTTCCACCTCAGCCTTTACTGCTTCACCTCTGGTAGTTTTGACTGATACAAACCAACTTCCAGAGACTGATACAAACTTCCAGAGACACAATTCTTGCCTAATGCACGTCACCTCTGGGGGGATAATATGTGATACTACAGAAAGAACATGGAGAAAGCAGAGTCTAAAATTCCAAGAGCATCACTCAACTGACCCCTAAGAGGTTGGTCTCCAACATGAATGAAGAATAAGATGAGCCCAGGCATCCCCGGGAGGTGGAGTGATGCTGGGGACATTACTAAGAAGCTGTAGATTAAGTCTTCTTCCCAATAGTCAGAGGAACAAAGGCTGCTAGGAGCACAACTGTCCAGAGCACTCTAAAAATACCCCAATACTCCCATTCCACTAAGATCTTCAGTGGGCTGGAGATAGAAAATGAGACAGATTACATGCTCTTCACTCAGGTCCAAAGGATGCCTGACAAAAGCGGGCAACTGGCCTGGGAACTGTCTTCAGCCTCACCCACTCACATGATCAACCGTGGGCTCTACTAAGATATTGTAGTATCTTAGTAGATACCACTCACCTACTTTCTTTCTCTCCTTCACCACAGTTCATGTTTTGTAGGTTATCTCTCACTCTGTTACCCAGAGTTCTCTGGAGAAGCAGAACTAATTATAGATGTATAATCTAGGGTCATATTTCTTATAAGGAATTGTCTGACATAGCAATGGGTGCTAAGAACTCCCCCAGACTTTCTTTTTAATATTTTTTAGATTTATTTATTTATTATGTATACAAAGTTCTGCCTGCATGTGTCCTTGAAAGCAAGAAGAGGAAACCAGATCTTACCACAGATGGTTGTGAGCCACCATGTGGTGGCTGGGAATTGAACTCTGGACCTCTAGAATAGTCAGTGCTCTTAACTACTGAGGCATCTCTCCAGCCCCTCCTCCAGTCTTCAAACTGAAAAAGCAGAAAAACTAGTTTAAGGACCTGGAATCTGGACAGCCAATGGTCTTGAGTTTGGATTTAGAGAAACCAAGAGCTTTGGGACATACAATGTATGTTGAGGATCAAGCACTGAGACTGAGAGGCAGTCCAGTCTTCTAACCTTGTTTCAACTCATGCCCTTTAAAGATAAGAAGATGCACCCCACAGGAAATGGACATCTGTCTGACCCAATCCATCAATTCAAATGCTAATCTCATAAAGAAAAACCTTCACAAATACTGTCAAAACTAGCGTTTATCCAGAGAGTTGGTCCACACAAGGCCTAGTCAAACTGTTGTGAAATTTATCATCATACTCATGATAGCCAATTAAAGTTCCTCTTCTCTGGTTTCTCCAAAGGTATTTCTGATCCTATTCTTTACAATGTAGAATATCCACTTGACAGGTACCAATCTGATCCTGTCAGTTTCTACATAAACCCTTTGTGACTTCTGATGCTCTCAGAGCATCCCAGGAGACTCAATCACAAGCAGTCCCACAATTTGACACGATACGTCACCAGCCTGTGCCAAACAGGAAGTCCTTGCCCCCTCCCTTGTTTTCCTCTCTTTCCATCCTCTGGACACACTGGTCTTCCTTCTACTCCAGAGATTTTAGCCTCCATCAGCCCTAGGCTTCTCCTTCTCACACACATCCTGTTCACCCACTCTACTCTCTGGATTTCTTTGCAATCTTTGTGATCCAGGCGAACGTCACTTCCTCAAGACACCCTCAGACTATATGGGAAATTTCTCTCACAGTCCTCCAGTGTCCCAAATGCTACAGATAACCTGTATCGTAATTTTATTTACTATTAAATTGTTTTTAATATAATTAACTTTTGCAGGTGCCAGAGATGGTTAAAATTACACTTGCCTTGCTTATTTACTATACTACTTGCACATGGTTCATGGCCCCAGCATTTAATAGTAGGTGCCAAACAGTGTTCGTGGAAAGAAGGAAGACAGGGAGAGAGGTCGTAAAGGAGTGAAGGAAGGAGGGAGGGAACAGAAAGAGAAAGAAGAAAAAGAGAGGCTATTTTCTAGGTATTTTAGGCAATCAAGAAAAAGAAATTTTTTCCCCAAAACTTCTAAAAATACTTCCATCAGACAACTCAAACTGTTACCTAACTTTGTTTGGCATCATCTCCCCACATGGCATAACACAAATGATTTCAAAAAAGTGAAGGCCAGCGAGTGTCCCCTTCCTAACTCTGTGAACAAGAACATTACTCATCTAGCTCTTGTCTCTCTCATTTGGGCAAATTAAGGAGCAAAGTAACATCCAGCAAGGATGATCAAAACTGGTCTTGGTACCAAACTTATCCAGACCAAAGGTTATGGATCACCTCTCTGTCTATTTCCAGAAATCACTATGAAATTAATTGTAGAGAATAAGCTACAAGTATGTACATACATGCAGATATATATAAGCATATATATGTGAATTTTTGTCACCTTAATATTATACCACTGCAACTACTGCATATATGTATTTTGTTCTTTGAAATATTATCTCAGTGTGTGACTTTTAAGTAGAAAAAAGTTACCTTGTTTTTGTGTGGCTTTTATTTCAGAGGATCCCTTACACGCTCACCTGCTCCTGGGAATACTTGATGAACACGCTAAAGACTAGAACAGAGATCCAAGCCAAGTATTATATTCGACTTCCCTTCCTGCTCCTCTAAGGGCTGAAATCAATTAAATGTTTAGCCTTCATCCAATACTGAGTCCCATCTGACCTGCCTCCTCCACCCAGGGAGATGTAAATGAAGAGATATGTCAGCTAAAAATATCAGTAACAGAGGAAAGGCAGAAAGATTGCTGGGGCAATCTACTTTGCAGAAAGAACCACTCCAGGTTCTTTGAGGTGACCAGTCAAATCTGTCAAACTGAAGCACACCTTCCTCCCACTGCAGACAAACCTTGCTGATGATTCTCTCCCTGGATTATTTGCCAAACTTCAGTATCATAAATGTATCTAAGTCCTTTGACAATGCCTTGTTTAATGTTGCAAGGCCATGTCTCTGCTACAGTTACAGAGTTTAACCATCTTTCCCAGGAACAAGTTCAGGTATGGAGCCTGAGGCCAGTCATTGCTTTGTAGTGTAACACAGAAAGCTATACATAATGTATGTGTGCGTGCATATATGCATTTTTGTTGCTTTCTTAACAAGCTCTTCTGTAGATATCTAAATCCAATAATCACACACCACTTGTCTTTATAGCTCCAGACCCTATCAGTGTCTGGCCCAGGGTTTGAGCTCAATAAAAGTTAGTAGAATTGAACTAAAATCAAGAGTAGCTGCCTAGACAGCTACAGATGTGTTTACACAATGATGCCTCTGAAGAAGGCACTTATGAAGTCATAACTTGCCCTAGATCTAAACTTACTAGGGTTTTGTTGTACACATTTGAGGTAATAAACAAATCCCCCCCCCCTCTTTTTTTTTTTTTTTACAAGCTTTGGTTTTGATGATAGGTAAAGTGGAAAGTGCCATCTAGAGACACCTACTGACTTGGGAAGGTGATCAAGCCATTAAGCATTATTTCAGACTGAAATAAACTCAAATACCAAACACTTATGGCTCATAAAGAATTCTGATAACACTGTAGGTATATGTGTTCTGGAGTTTTGGTTTCTTTAAAGCCTATAAAGAATTTGCAATTACTTTAGGAGAGTAGCCAGTTCGAGAGAAAGATGAAAATACAACCGATCTGAAGTAGAACAATGAAGTCATCCAGAACTCACTGAACTTACAGATTCATGGGAAAGTAGTAGCCAACAAGGTTGCTTTATTTATTTATTTATTTATTTATTTATTTATTTATTTATTTATTGTTTCTTATAGAACTCAATAAAAGAATGATAAAATATGATGACCAGATACAAAACCATTGGTGTCTTGTAAGACACTAAAACATAACCTTATCATTAATTTACCTGAAAAGCAGAAATAATTTCTAGCAAAGTTAAACAAAACTCTACAATTACTAGCACATACCAACACAGTCCAAGGCCATAATTAAGATTAACCACGAAGCCCATAGGTGGTAGATCCCCTCAGGAGTGCACACCTGAATACATCACCTGTCTGGTGCTGACCTATCTAGTCTAATTTACAGATCTGCTGTAACTGTTTCTTAATGACACTTTTTAGAGGTCAAAATGACATTCGACTAATCCTACAAACACTGAAAAATTTTGAAGATTCACATGAGCCTGAGTGTTCGAAGAGAAAAAGGCTTAGGGTGCATCCACAGACTTCAAGTACCATTTCCTCGCACGTGAAGCCATTTTTTCCCCAGAGAAAAGACTCCAGTATCTTCCACGAAAGTCAACTGAAAGAGAGTTTATTCATTTTTTTTTCCTCTCTAGCATTTTGCCTCCAGGTGCTGATGGAGTTCCTGGTCCTGGAGTAAGGTTTCAGGTGCTGATGGAGTTCCTGGTCCTG
>NC_022022.1:17805282-17840371 GCF_000317375.1 Microtus ochrogaster
CCTGTAGTAAGGTTTCAGGTGCTGATGGAGTTCCTGGTCCTGTAGTAAGGTTTCAGGTGCTGATGGAGTTCCTGGTCCTGGAGTAAGGTTTCAGGATTTTCATTCGCTCTCTTTGAGATTCCAGTACAATGTTTACATATTTCACCTTTCTTTTTCCTCTTTATTGCTTACACATGCTGCAGCTTCTCCTCACTTCTTCGATGAGAGGACCGTGTGTAGGGGGAGAATGTGTGTGGTAATATTTCATTTGTCATTTAATAAATAAAACTTGTCTGAAGATTAGAGAATAATACAGCATTGCTGGTCAGACCAGGCAGTGGTGACACACACCATTAATCCCAGTAGCCACACTAGTTTGCCATAGAAACCGGGCGATAGTGGCGCATGCCTTTAATCCCAGCCCTGAAGAGGATTATAAAATGGGAGGAGACAGCTCTCAGACACAGTCTCATTCTGGGGACCCCTGGAGGCAAGATCAGGATCATCATTTCGGGCTGAGGTAGAGGTAAGAGCCAGTGGCTGGTTGTTTTCTTTATCCGACCTTCAGATTGAACCCCAATATCTGTCTCTGGGTTTTTATTAATCACGCTTCTTGTGAAGAGTGTGTGTGTGTGTGTGTGTGTCTGTGTGTACACATACACAAACGGCCAAATGCATACCAACTTATTGAAAAAAACTCTAGAATTTGACATTGTAGGAGCAATCAAATATACTCCAATAGTACATTTAAGTTTCAGGAAGATGAGACTAAACATAAGAAACTAAAGAATGACTGACATAGAGGGAACACCATGCGAAATGCTAAAAGAGAATAATTCATATATATATGTGTGTGTGTGTGTGTGTGTGTGTGTGTGTGTGTGTGTATACACACACATCATATATATATATTATGTAAATCTTGGAATCTTAAAACTGAATTGTGGCTCCATATGGGGTCACATATAGCTAAATGTTGGGAGATTTTATAATTTGGAAACAACTGATGTTGGATTCCCCTCTGTATGCTGTGAATATGTTTTATTACCATTGGATAATAAAGAAGCTGCTTTGGCCTATGGCAGGGCGGAATGTAGGTGAGAGGAAAAACTAAACTGAAAGCAGGGAGAAAGAAGGCGAAGCAAACAGATGCCATGTAGCTGCCAAAGAACAAAGACACCCGAACCTTACCGTAAGCCACAGCCTTGTGGCGATACACAGAATAGAAATGGGTCAATTTAAGATGTAAGAGCTAGGTAGGAATATGCCTACGTCATTGGCTAAGCAGTGTTTTAATTAGTATAATTTCTGTGTGATTATTCAGGTCTGGGTGGCGAGGAAACGAAGGTGCACTCTCTGTTTACAAATAACATGTATCTAAGTGGGCAACAACCAGAAATTAATTCAAAACTCAAGTACATAATGAACCCAAGATGTTTCTGACAGTGATCATCCATGTTTCTTCCTGTGACTTCTTTATAGCCTTGGTTCTGAACTTTCAAGTTGACATCATACATGTTCTTACACCACACGCCAGTGGATGCTGCCTGAACCGCATGGCAGCTCAGCTCTGAGACTCTCACGAGTTACAAACTGCAGTGTCTTCCCTACGTTCCCAGAATCAATGGCTTCATTTCAGAAAACAGAGACTTTAAATATTTCTCTGCTCTTATTCTTCGTCACGTAAGTATCAAATAAGAATATCTTTATATAACATTGTGTTCAAATGTTTGAATATAAAAGTTGTTGTTTCCACCACTGTTTTGAGTTTCTTTTTAAAAATGATAAATGAATTCTAGCCTGAGATTAGGACAGAATTTCTGACAATTAAACCAACCTTCTGCCAGAGTTGTTGCTGTTGTATGGTTACTCAAAAGTTATTCTCTTTGATCTTAAAATAAAGAATTCCATCAACTCTGAAAAGCATTGAAGACATTCTAAAACCTGCAAGATCAAAATAATCTGCCAAGATTTAATTCTTTGTGTAAAAATAGACAAGCATGTGGTGGTTTGAACAGGATGGGCCCCTATAGGTCCATATATTTGCATGTTTAGTCCCTGGTTGATGAACTGTCAGGGAAGGATCAGGAGGTGTGGCCTCTTGGGAGAGGTGTATCACTACGGGTAGGCTTTGAGGTTTCAAAAAACCCATGCCAGACCCATTCTCTCTCTCTCTTTCCCTCCCTCCCTCCCTCCTGCCACGGCTGCTGCTTCTTCTGTCACCACCTCAGTATCAGAATGTAAGGCTCCAGCTGTTTCTCCAGCACCATGCCTGTCTGCCTGCCGCCATGTTCCCTACCACAATGATAATGGACTAGCCCTCTGAAACTCTAAGCAACACCCAATCAAACGCTTGCTGTATAAGAGTTATCTTGGTCATGGTGTCTCTTCACGGCAATAGGACAGTGTCGAAGAAGAAGCGCATCCATCTCAATAGCATACAGTTTGCTCTTTTCTTTAAAAAAAAAATGGCAAAAACATATGCAAGCCAAAGAATTATTTTAAAGTAAATCTATGACTTATGATTAGCAGATGACTGATTTGCATCTCTTTTATATGCTCATGTTTGTAGGGTTGTGCAGAAACTGCCTGGGTGAAAAGGGGTCATGAATGGCAAATGTTTAGGAAGCCCTGATGGAAGGAGTTGACAGCTGTCATCAACATGGGGAACAGAGGGTAGGAAAAAGGTGTTGCTCACCATGAATTTGAATGCTGGCCTCATGGGCCCTATGCCCATCCTTCTCTGTGTCTTAGACTCTCTTAACTATGAAGAGACAGTCTTGTCAGTAACCCTTAGATGGTACTTGCCTTATCTTCTGAAAACTATGCATATGGACAACTATTTGTGGCCCTTCTTACAGCTTCATTCAAATTGGATACATTAAGTATGAATCTGGAAAAAAACGCTAACTATGTTTACAATTAGCTATGTAAATAAAGTACATCAATATCTTATTAAGGACTATTATGACCTGCCAGAACGGCAGAAATTATATTGACTAGGAACATTGCTGTTTTCTGCATTCATGTTTGTTGTCTCTGCTATTACCTTATAACCTACTTATGTAAGTTTGGGGGTATGGGGATATCTTACTCATGCTTGTAGTCCCCACTATAGACCACAGTGTGTGACATAAAGTAGTAACGACTTTAGGAAGATGGGGGATTTAAAATGAACAGGATAAATAGGAGATCCTAGAAGAGCCAAACCTACGTGTTCTGATCTGAGTCACTCTGCATAAAATAAGAACATCTTATAGCTGGGAAAGGCAGGCAGAAAAGACTAGAAAACAAAGTTGGTAGAGAAGAAGAAAAATATTATGTTAGTATAAGCCAAGGTTGGAATATTATAATAAACATTATGTCATGCTGGTGGTGCATAAAACGCTGACAAAAACAAAAATTTCAAATAGATAAGTACCAAAACTACAATGAAATCCCCTAATCGCAGTCCATCCATATACCTAAAAGAGAAATAGAATCCTTGTTTCTCCAAACGTTCTTTAAGTATAGCCTATGCACACAGAAATGTGTTAGATGCTGAAGGAAATAAAAAAGAAAAAAAGAAGGAAAGAAAAATAAAATCTAAGATTATGAGGTTCTCGTGCTAGAATTTAGCCCTGTTGTTTCCTGTATAACAGTCCACTGGGAGATTGTCTTTTAAGGCCCAATTTCTATACCATAGAATGGGACCATTCATAAGAGAGGGGATGGACTTGACCTCAGGCAGGGGGCAATAAGAACTGGGAATAGATCAGGGTCTGGAGCTGGGAAGAAACAAAAGCTGCTGTGCCAACCTGACTATTGCTCTGAGTTGTAAAGAAACAGTCAGGTTTTAGTTAAGTAGTTAAGTCTCCGTTTCACCCCATTTGGCAAAAAGCTGGACATAAGTGTTCAAAGCTCCCTTCCAACTGTCTTTGACAAGAAGGACAGAAACCGGTTCCTGAAGATGGTTTATAATCCAGGTAACAACCAAAGCAATCCACCCGACCATCTTGACTCACCTGCCCTATGACTTTTTTCGTTGCTGTGACAAAAATATTTGAGAAAAGCAACTGGAGGGGAGAAGGAATCTTACAGTTTAGCCCTTTGATGCAGTCCATCATGGTGGGGAAGGTCTAACAAACAGAAACTTGAGACCGCTGGTCACCTTTCACCCACAGTCAGGAGACAGACGGTAACCAGGACAGCAGGGCAGGGTTATACGACCTCAACGACAGCTCCTAGTGACCCATTTTTCTCCAATAAGTCTTCAATTCCTAAAGTTTACACCACTTTCCAAAAGGTACCACCTGCTGGGAACCAAGTAACCAAACACATAAACCTATGGGATTTCATATTTCACATTTCCTATTCAAACTACATCGGCTTTTTCTACTGATGTGCCTCCCTGCAACTTACATCCCTAGAGAGTCAAAGTGTTTCCCTTTGCACTGCCAGTTCTTTGAAACTCTACTCTTCCTTGCTGAGGGCATTACATAAGCCTATATTCAAACCCACTCTTTAAGATTTAAGTATTCCCTGGGCACCTCCCACATATTTATGAATCATACATGTAAAATACATGGTTGTTGGTTTTCTTTTTTATCATCTTTTGCTGCATAGATCTATCCTAGATAGGAATTATGAAAGTGTAAGCAAAAATTATTGTTTTTTCCCTCCCCTTATGAATAAACAGACTAGAAATCAACTCCAACTTGAAGGGTCAGAGAAGCTGTCACAGAAAATGGTACGTGTGAACAGAGCTGAAGGGCAGAAAAAGCATGGTGGCCCCTGTCTCAACAGAGCAGCAATGTGACCTGGGTTCATATATCCTGGGAACACCGGCCTCAGCAGACTAGGAGTCAACAGGGTCTCCCACAGAGAAGGCAACAGGTCTTCTCCTTGCTCAGAGCCAATTTTGCATATAGACACTGGAATCACAGGCATCATCCATAAGAACAGGCTAAGGGATGACCAACGAAGTGTATTCTGTGGTTCTCAAGCTTTTCTTGAACAGTGGAATTGATAGAAGATGCTAGAAAGATAAACAAATGGCATAAAAGGGCCATCTGTAACCAGCTGCTTTCCAAACACCATCTAAAACATAGGAATATCTACACTCGCATGAGCCGTAGGTGAGATGAGCAGAGATGCCTCTCCCATGTTGGGGAGCCACTTTGGAACATATGAATACCAGCAGTTGAGATCCTTTGACACAAACAGCATGACAAATAACCCTGCGACAGATGTCTTGGTAAGTAGCTGATATATGCTTTAATGTAGTCAGCACATGCCTCCCCCAGCCAGACGAAGTCAGAGACCTCCTGAGACAGGGAGAGTCCTGTTTTACAACTTCCAGACTACCCTAAAGTGAAAGCTTAGGAGTGTGTGCATGTCTCTGTCCATGGTGTGTGTGTCTGTCTGTGGTGTGTGTGTGTGTGTGTGTGTGTGTGTGTGTGTGTGTGTGTGTGTGAGAGAGAGAGAGAGAGAGAGAGAGAGAGAGAGTCACTGACTCTCTAGGCAGGCAGGCTAAGGGTTCAGCTGATGTCCAGAAAGAGAGGTGGAAAGCTGGATAAGGGAGAAGTTTATATTGAGTCAGAAAACAGGCAGGATTAGCAATAAATCTGAAGGAAACTACATCGAGCAAAGGCTTTTAGGGGTCATCTATAAGTACATGTCTCATTAGCTATTTTTCCCACTTTTCTTTTTTCCCCTTGAGACATGGTTTCTTTGTGTATTGCTGGCTGTCCTGGACCTCACTGCCCAGCTCTCCCACTTCCTTATTGTGCCTTCAGGTGTGTAGCAGGGTTTCTTTTGCTGTGATAAAGACCATGACCAAAAGAAACTTGTGGGGTTCAGGGTTTATTTCATCTTACACTTCTGGTGGCCATTGCTGAGGGAAATCAAAGCAGGGACTCAAACAGGTTAGGAATCTGGAGACAGAAACGGATACAGAAGCTATGGAAGAGTGCTGCTTGCTGGACTGTTCCTCATGGCTTGCTCAGCATACTTTAAAAAAAAATAGCGTCCAGGACTATCAGTGTGTGTGTGTGTGTGTGTGTGTGTGTGAGAGAGAGAGAGAGAGAGAGAGAGAGAGAGAGAGAGAGAGAGAGAGAGAGAGAGGACATGAAACTATAATGTCTCAGAGAACTGGAATCATAGTGCAGCCATAATAACTACCCTATCTAGAAACCTCTCCACCCCCCACCACCTTGATCTGTGAAGAAAATGGCACCATGAACATCTTCCCAACATGCCAATGTAGAAAGTAACTGGAAGAAGGAGACAGAGATATTATGCTTCTTTTCATACTTTTTTTACTTTCATAAAAACTTAACGAAGTTGAACAAGGCAGTAAAGCATCTCCAATACTGTTTGCCAGGTCTGTGATCTCTCTTGAAAATGAGCCAGAAGTTGTCAATCACTTTGGAAGTGAAAAGTTCAACTAGATAGCACATTGTGGATTCTTTTCTCCCCTTTCTTCTTTTCTTCAACCCCCCCCCCACCACCACCACACACACACACATCTTTTTAGTCATTGAGAAACTCTAGACGGCATCCATCCTTCCACTGCCTGAGCATCTGTGATGGAGCCAAAGCACTGACTTCTGTCAAGTTCGCAAGAAACAGAAATTCACAGAAGTCAACACTTGCAATCAATGCAAATGATTCTGGTGGAGAAATTGACAGGACTCACAGAGGGCAGCATTGGTCACAAGGTTCCTCTTGTCAGGCCACAGAAGGCTGGGCCTCTGCCTTCTGCCATTAAACCAAGCAGGGGGATGAGGGGCAGGGACGGGGAGATGGAGAAGAGAGAGGGAGCAGCCTGCAGGGAGGGGTTCAAGAGCATGAGCAGAAAAAAAAAAAAAAAGTTTGAGACAGGCTAAAAGAGCAATTTAAAAATCATTACTTTTTAACAAGGAACACAGCCATTATTCTGAACCCAAAATCAAGGATGTAACAGTCGAAAAGACAAAGGAATAGCAGGGTAAATTGTTGGAACAAATCTCTTTGTAGTCGATAGTAAAAATCTCATTGCAATTCAAAAGACAAACGGCAATTAAGTAGTTTCTGTTAAGTGTTTATTGTTCACCTTTTATGTGGGTGGCCTTTTAAGTGATTTTTTCCTTTTCAAGGAATGGAGAAAGTTTGTTCTCTTAGGCGGTTCAACTAAACAGGATGCAAATTCGTGCAGCCGTCAATTTAAAAATAATAATCATCTTGATTTTCTAAGCCGATAAGCCAACTACTGTACACCACTTCCCTTTCAGGCTGTTTGCTCGGCTTATCACAGTTAACTAGGGCTCTGTGATTCTCCATGAAGACTGTAATGTAATTAAATCCTATTAACACATCAAGAATAAAGGACTCTAATGGGCACCCAGGCTTTGAGAGGCAGCTCCTTCCTGGGCAGATTTAATATCCTTAAATTAAGCAAGTGTGAATGGGAAGATGAATCTTATTAAAAACTTAAATCTGATTACATTTGAAAATTATTGGTTCCTTAATGTAATAA
The DNA here is from genome assembly GCF_000317375.1 of Microtus ochrogaster. NCBI lineage: Eukaryota > Metazoa > Chordata > Mammalia > Rodentia > Cricetidae > Microtus > Microtus ochrogaster. The sequence goes on from NC_022022.1 coordinate 17,812,760, forward strand.
ATTATCCAATACAGATTAGGACAAATAATATGCCCTAGCTTCACGTAACTCCACTCTGTAACGAGTGACAAAAGAAATTATGTGTGGCTGTGGGCAGAAAGAAAGGTCTTTTTATAAAAGTCATTTTGCATAATGAAATACCTGAATCATTTTAATAAACATTTGGGGGGAGCACAAACGACAGCGTTGGAGAGGGGATCGTTTACCCTATTCAAAAAGGGAAAGTGGAAATAGTGATGCTAATGCTTTTTTTTTTTTAATTGCCATTCTGGCCAATTTGTTGTAAATTCTGAAAAGAAAAAGCTGCAGCTTATGTTGTCGGTAGCAAATTCTTTCTCCAGAAGGCTAATGCAAATGCAAGCCATCTGCCGTGCGTTCTGCTGAGAAGGCTGGAGTCACAAACAATGGGCCAACAGGCTCAGAATACTAACAAAGCGCACTCCACAGGCAAGGAAAGTTTGCATTTCCCCCAAAGGTATACTTGTATGCCACCTTTCCCGCCCTCTCCGGGACCACCAGGCCCCTAGCGCTCTGTCCCCAGCCAGCTGGTACCAAGCGGCCCTCCACATGATGATGTTCACAAGGAGAACCCTCCGGAGAAGCATTTCTGTTAAAATTGACTGAAGCAGGAATGTAAGACCTGTTAAATTATTTAAGCCAGACAAATGCTTCACAGTGTGCGTTTTTTAACTTAAGCCTATTTTAGGAGAGAAAAAAAACCTGGCATCTCCTACCACACTGCTGCGCATGAAGACACCGTATAGGTTTTCTGCGTTTCTGACTGGACACTTTCAGAGGCTCAGGAACACTGTCGTCGCCTATGCTGAAAGCCAACTTTCTCACCAGCAGATGGATACAATATATTAAACAGAATGCACCATGCAAGCAGGCCCTGCCGGCAACCATCAGATCTGAAGCCTGGGTTTGCTCGTGTGACTCAAGCAGTGCTTAGCCCTCTATGCAAGGAAATTTGAATGCTCAGTTATCTGGCAAGTGTACTCAAATGGCTGGTATAACAACAAGATGAAACATGTAAATATTATTTGGTGTTTGGCAATGGAATGGGAGAAAATGCAACCTTCGTACAGAAACTGTCCTAAGAATTCCAGCTTCATTTCGCCCAGATTTGCCCCTGCTGACTTTCAAGCCCAGTTTCAATGGCTCTGGCTACTATGTTCCCTGGGCCTCTTGTGGTAGACTTACCAGACTGTATTTTATCTTTCTGCCTTATGTACAGCTGTGTTCACTGAGCACCATCCTGAAGACCCTTCTGCTTGCCTAGGATCCAAGCCGGCATCTAGAGTATGCTAGGAAGTCTGACTCTCTGGGTCCCCATCCTAGCTCTTTCTGTTACTAGTGCCCCGTGAACAAGTTCTGTTAACTTCCCCATGCTTCAGAACGAACATAGCGGTAACCCAACCTGCAACAAAGTTTGACTAGATGAGATGCAGTTTGCACAGTCTCTGGTTCTTGTCTTGATCTCTAATATTAATTTTATAATTAAGTTATAGTTAAAACTGCATTTCTGTACACATAAACGCCCACATCGTTATCTAGACCATGTACCTTACCTATGTGCTTTCTGTGCCTTTTCTGCTACACTAGACATCCTCCAGTAGCTCGTCTCTGCATCCACCAGGCTTATAGAGAACCTATACATAATGCTTGCTTAAAAATATTTATTAATTAAAGACAATGATTAATTGATTCATAAATTTAACAGGCACTCAATCACACAACTAAACAAAAGTAGGGAGGAGATAAAAATGATCATGAAATGGCTATAGACAGCTAAAAAGGGACATTCAAATAACAAGGATATAGAGCCAAAGAAACATTTGGGTGTGTTGCTGGTGGGAGTGTGAATTGCCTCAGTAACTGGGGAAAGCAATTTGGAATATCTACTACGTTCAAAACATACCCACCCTGTGCCTTAGATTGTCCTGTTTAATATATACTCAGTAAAAACGGCTGAATATAATTCCCTTCAAAAGACAGGCAAGAGAGTGTTCATAGCAACTTGGTTCATAATGACCTAAAATTAAAATTAAATTGAGTCCATCAGCCGGAGAATGGAATATAAATGTGTATTACACATTTATTCAGTGAAATATCAACCCTGAACTTCAAAAAGAATACAAATGTAAGTATGGATGAAGTCCCAAAATATTCTTTTAAGAAACAGAAAACAGATACATGATTTGATTCTATTTATATAAGGTTCAAGAACAAAGCTAACCTACTATGCAAAATTTAAAATGGTGGTTCTCCTAAGGGGGAATATTCTAAGGCAACAGGTATCACCTATGTCTAATCTAGATGGTATATGTATTTGCAGTTCTTACTGAACAATCAACTTTCTATTTATATACTTTGCTTTGTATAAATTATTCCTCCCCCCAAAAAATTGTAGTAAGATTTCTGGCAGGTATGTAAATTGGTACAACCTATTCAGCGTCTTCTGGCAACATATGTCAAAACATCTTAAAACTATTTCCTTGAAAATTTCCTATCCAGGAGTTCATCCAAAGCAAAACTTGGAATTCATACAGAAAGATATATACGTGAGGATTTATTGAGCCCAGGTCTATCTTCTCATCACTCAAAAGCCAATAGTCACAACAAAAATAGTGACAATACACAAAAATATCAGGTTTACTCCAAGACTGGCATGCTGAGAAGATAGGAGAAGAACCACTGCCCTCAGGAAAGAAATCAAAACGAAAACAAAGAGCTACCTTGCAGAACATGGGTGCTATCCAGGGCTCTAAAAGAGAACAAAAGGAGATACAACAGCAGACTAGTCCGGGAGACCATGTGCCTTAGATTCTTGTCTCACTGGTTGTGTATTTTTTTCTCATTGGCTGGAGCATAGCATTGACCTCAACCTCCTGGGGCTCGCTAGTTCCTGCAACTCTTTCAATAAGCACACTATTCTTCTGCAAGCTAAGCACCATCTTAACATCCTTCATAATGTGAAGGTCAACAAATCATCTTGGTTCTGTAAAGCTAAGCAAAGATTGTTTAGCAGTTAGCCTTAACCATATTTATTTAACCATACAAATTTAGAGTGCTTGGCAAAGACTGGGGAAGTAATTTTACAAAAGACAATCCACAAAGGAGTAGCCATTGTTACACAATATTATTATTACATGGATTAATAGTTGAGGCAGTTGAGGGTGGGCCCCTGGGTTTGAATCCCATCTGTTTCCCTGGTAACATTTAAAAGGGAACCCTCCTCCCCCACCCACTTATGATTTAAATTACCTTATGAACAGGTTGAGGTATGGGGCGTCGTTGAGGGCTTTTAAGGAAAAGCTACTCCCTTCTAGCCACACTCTAAGGCTGGTATAATTCTTATTTAATGCTGTGCTTTTTTCTTTTTTCTTCTTATCATTTTTTCTTTTTTGAGATAGGGTCTCACTATCAGCCCTGACTGACCTAGTACTCACTGTGTATACCAGACTGACCCCAGACTCACAGAGAGCTATTTGCCTCTGGGATGACAGCCGTGTGCCACCATGCCTGACCAGAATTTGTATTCTTTACCATTTCCTATCTTCTTATGCTCATTATCTTAGCTACCTTTCTAATGCTGTGAAGACAGCATGACCAAGGCAATTGTTAAAATAATGAGTTTATAGGGTGCTTATTGTTTCAAAGAGTTGGTTAGAGTCCCTGACCATTGTGGCAGGGAGCATGGCTGCAGGCACGGACTTGTAACAGTAGCTGAGAACTTACATCTTGATCCATAAGTGCTAGGCAAAGAAAGAGTTAGCTGGGAATGGTGCAGGCTTTTGAAACCAAAGCCCATCCCCAGTGACACACCTCCTTCAACAAGGCTACACTGCATCTAACCATTCTCAAATAGCTCCACCAGCTGGGTACCTAGTATTTAAATATATGAGCATATAAGGGCATTCTCATTCAAACCACCACACCCACAAACTGTTATTTCCCTTTCCTGAGTTGTATTGGATACAGTGGCACACATGTGTCTAGAATCCCAGCACCTGGAAGACAGAGGAAGGCAGACCTCTGTGAGTTTGAAGCTAGTTTGATCTATGTAGTGAGTTCTGGGCAATTGACTATATCATGAGACTCTGTCTCAAAGAAAAAACATTTTTAATCAAGAAGTTCTGGCATTCTAGTAGGCAAGAGTTGTCTATGTTATCTCCTGTTGGGGAGATTTCACATTCAAACTCCCATAGTCAGCCTCAGGTTAGTGCTGCTGATCCAGAGGTCTGGGCCCTCTTCTAGGTTCCCCAAACTTTGGGATATATGGTGTCTTTTTTCCCATCTGTTTTTCTTGTCCATAGTTCCCAAGTAAAAAGAAGACAACTTCTAGAGCTTGAGTGCCAGGGTCATTGCAGCCTAGTGTATCACTGCCTGTGCAAGTATTCAAGCTTTAAATGCCCTTTGCTTGTGTTGAAATCATAATCGGTATACACATATGTATACACACTGTGATCAGGAGAGAGACTAGATCCTTAAAACAGTGCAAATCCATTGGCAGTTATTGTCTTTCCATGTTATTCCATAGACATTGATAGACATAATCTTGGCGTGCATGCATGTATGCTTATGTACATGCGTTTGTATGTGTGGTGTATAATCCTTCACAGGCCTACTGAAAGATCTGTGCTGTTTCTCTTACTCTAAATCATCTGGCTACTGATATTATATATTCATAAGCAGTTAAATAGCCAGGTACAAGAGGAAAATTGCAGTTGGCAACAAGATGCAGTTGGCAACTGAAACCGTACTCTAAATACTCAGTGCCCTGATCACAGTGTCTGAATGGTCAGTTACACATATTCAGCCTCAGCTCTGCTAAGGACAAACTTTGTTTTGTTTTGTTTTGTTTTTTTCCTTTTTTTATTATTTATTTATTAAAGATTTCTGTCTCTTCCCCGCCACCGCCTCCCATTTCCCTCCCCCTCCCCCAACCAAGTCCCCTCCCTCGTCAGCCCAAAGAGCAATCAGGGTTCCCTGCCCTGTGGGAAGTTCAAGGACCACCCACCTCCATCCAGGTCTAGTAAGGTGAGCATCCAAACTGCCTAGGCTCCAAAGCCAGTACGTGCAATAGGATCAAAAACCCATTGCCATTGTTCTTGAGTTCTCAGTAGTCCTCATTGTAAGGACAAACTTTTTCACAGCCTGTATGCAGTGCCCAAAGATGTCCAGTAAGCCTTGTCCTCCCATCAGTATGTCCAAGTCCCTTGTCATGGTAAGAAACTATTGAAAATATTCACAGACAGTAGATTCCTCACTGGGACACAACTATCATTCTCAGTGACAGTGGACCTTGTCTAAAACATGGCTCCTTTATTTGTGGCAGAGACTCAAAGATTTTATAGAAAAACAGGCCAGAAAATGAGCTTTAGAACTCAGTAATTTGCACATACATCATCATGGCAGAGCACAAACTTACTCTATGGGAAACTTCAGGCCTCCAGCCTTTAATAAAACAAATAAGTTTTATATGAAAAATATTCTGTTCTTAAAATGTCAATGGGGGATTCTGGTCTATCCAGAGAGCAGAGCAGAGAGGTGGCTATGTGCAGACGTGCCCACAGCATCCACATCCGGAGATGGGTCTGCAAGGCTTTATCTTAACTATCCCACGCTTTGGGAATTAAAATCCAACAGCCCATGAAGCTGGCTCTCATCACAGTCAACCACACTGTCACTAATTAGTCCTGGTGTAGCTTCAAGAAAAGAAGTATCCAAGGCAAAACCAGCCCAGTTTCTCTGTGTGGTTCTAGAAGATGCAAGACAGAGACTATCCTTCAACAATGATAAGAGGGGCCTTCCCATGAACACACACATACAAACACATACACACAAATGTCTCCAGCACTGAAAACATGTGTGCATACATATTCCTTAGAAGAAAAGAGACACATTCTTTTCACATTAGTAAATACAAAAGGGAAGTCCCTCTTAGCTTTATAATAAGTAAGCCCTAAAAACCAGAGAAGACAGGAAAATAGAGAAAAGCTGCTCTTCTCACAGTCCACACTAGTGACATTCTGTGCTCAGTCCATCTTGTTGCATATACCAGCCAGAGTCTGATGGAGAAACCACTTGGACAAACCTAAAGAAGAATTACATGAACTCCTAGCTCATGTATTAATTAACTGAAGGCGTAAGTCACAAACAATGCCACACCAGTTTGGAATTATGATTAATAGGGTGATATTTATTTAAAGGGGAAAAAAACTTACAGATAACCGTCCCAGACAACAGCCCTCTGAGCAATCAGGAAGGAGTCTAGTCGCCGGAAACGGAGCAGAAAGAGAAGAGAACGAGAAGGGAAGTAGCCGCTTTTTTAAAGGTAGAGAGACCACGCCCCAATGGGCTGGTATCTCAGCGGCTATAGGCTGGAGGAGCGGAAGGACCTCCCGCAACAATTAACCACTCATACATTGTAAGACCCCATCCCGCCAAGGATGTTTCCTGCCCTTGTGTTTCTAATATATTCCTAAGCATTTCTAAGATATCCTACTATAATAGATTCTGCTCTCTTGCTCCTATTGCCCTTTCAAGAGGTGTAATGGGATCTGACAGAGGACCCTGTGTGGATGGTGCAGATTCACAGTGTTGATTAAATTTTAATAACCACTCCAACTCAAAAAGGGAGAAATAGCAATTCATAAGCATAAGGAAAGGAAATGTTAAAGATAAAGTGTGGCCATGTGTAGAGGATATCTGTAATCCCAGCATTTGGGAGGCAGAGGCAGGAGATTGTCTGTGAGTGTGAGGTCAGCCTGCTCTACACAGTGAGTTCCAGGCTGGCAGGATCTAGTAGCGAGACCCTGTCTCAAACAAAGCAAAATGAAACAAAACAAAAAAAAATGAAAGCATTAGTCAAGAATTAGCCCCTGACTACACAGAAGAAACAAGACAAAAGGCCTCAGAGAGAAAGGGAGCAGCAGTGTCGTGAGGGCCCTATAGCCTGTGCCATGTGGGGGTTTATGTAACTGCTGTCACCTCCTTAGCGGTGGACTGGGAGTTGCAATTTTAACCGTTTCACATTCATTCTATCTCATCTCTTTTATCCTCTTCTCTTTTTTGACAGAGTCTTCCTACTGGCTCCCCTGGAATTCTGTCTTCCGGTCTCAGCCTCCCGGGGGCTAACATTACAGACTAAACATATTCTGCAGTTTATACCAAACAAACTTATTTTTTAAGAGACACAAAAGACCAAAGTTCTTTGAAGAAAAATTAGACGAGCTGAATAATTCTGGCTTAGATGCTACAACTGAATTTAACAATTATTTCACAATAAAACTCTGGAATCAGAAAATTTCACTGATGAATTCTACCCACCATGTAAGTTCAGCAATGCCAGTTCTGTGTTGTAACATCAGAGCACTGGAAAAGAGAGTCCTGTTCAGCTCAGTAATCAGTCTTACCCTGGTGACAAGTGTGGAGAGGGGGCACCACGTACCTATGCTCAAAGGCAAGTTAGTTTCTTAACTACCGCTAATTAATAATAGAAACTAGCAAGATTTCTTTCACATGATAATAAATTGAAACAGTGTAATTTATCTCAGATGAGCAGTGTCTGTTGAACATGGAACTATCCATTAATTTGATTCATTAGCTCAACAGACTAAAGAAAAGCCCAGAGCTGGGGACAAAAGTCAGCAGTTAAAGCCTTTGACACACAAGCAAGAACACTGGAGTTCAGATCCTCAGAATCCACACAGAGGCTGGGTGGGGATAGCAGCCTGCCTGTAACTCCAGCACAGGGTGGGATTCCCCTCTGTATGCCGTGAATATGTTTTATTACCATTGGTTAATAAAGAAGCTACTTTGGCCTATGGCATAGCAGAATATAGAAAGGCAGAAAATCTAAGCAGAGAGAGAGAGGAAGAAAAAAGGTGTCAGGGAGGCGCCATGTAGCTGCCAAAGAAGAAAGATGCCACCCAGTTGCCAAGGAAACAAGATGTGTAGAAAATGAGGTAATGCCAAGGCCACGTGGTAATACACAGATTAATAGAATTGGGCTAATTTAAGATATAAGAGCTAACTAGAAATATGTCTGGCCATCAGCCAATTACAGTGTTGTAAGTAATATAGTTTCTGTGTGATGATTTGGGTCCAGGTGGCCAGGGAGCAAAAGTGCAGTCTCTGCTTACAGCTCAGGGATTAGAAAGACAAGGGATTCCCCGACAGCAAACTTGCCAGGATGCTATGAGTATTGGTAGGCTCTGGGTTTGTTTAAGAGGCCCCCCAACAAAAGAATCACATGGGAGAAGACACCAGGGAAGATTTCCAACCCATACATCCATCCACATACATACAAGCACACACTACATATGCATACATATGAAAAGGGGGAGAGAAATTATACAATCACCTAAGTAAATACAGAAAAATGTGTTTGAAAAAATTATGCAGACATAATTCCTTCAATTCAATACAGAATATCAATGGAAAAAGTAATGTAACTTCATTATTTCTAATAAAAAAAAGTTTGTTCCTAAAATCATCAATAAGGTGAGAATGTCCTCATATTTTCTATTCAAAATTATAATGAAGATCTTCATTGTCTTTATTATGAAAGAACATGACTGTGTGTTCAGAAAATCTAACTACCAACTTTTTAAAATACACTATAGCTAATAATTGACATTCATAAAGTTATATTTACGTAAAATTAATCTAAAAATCAATTGAATTCGTAACATGTGAGTAATATAGGAGTTTAGAATTTGAAAAACACACAACACAGGACACAGACATTTCACACCTAAAAATTTACTCAAGAGAAATGTGATCACGTGATCTGACCACAAAAGCTCACTCATCCATCCTTGGGAGGGACTCAGTGGATATAGAAGTTTCCAGGAAAGACTAAAAACCAGGATTCAAAATCCCCAGACTCCACTTAAAAGGTGGTTAGGAATGGTGGCCACCCACAGGATCCCTGGGGAAAGCTTGTTATCTGTAGACAGTGGCAATTGATGAGATCTGAGGTCAGCAAGCAACCCGTCTCCATACATAATGTAAAAAGACATTGTGTACATACCTGAACATCTATGTACAGCAACACACTAAGAAATACACATACATCAAAAAATACCCTCATACATGAATTTTAATTCTATTAGCTCTAAATGGGTAACAACCTAGATGTTCTCCAATAACCAAAGGGATAAATAAATTATGGCATAGCTATGGTTTGGTCACAAGTAAAATATTGTTCTTTTGTTATAAATAAGGTAATAGAACAATGCTCTTGGTATAATCGAAACATAACATATTTCTAAAGAGAGAAAACGAAAGAGTATACATTTGTATAATTACATTCTCATAAAACTAAACAACGTGGAATGTGTTCTGTGGGACAAAACACAAATTGGTAAACCTCCTTACAAGTGATGATGGGATGCGGAGATGAGATGAGAGAGAAAGTAAAGAAATACAAAGACTCAAGGAAAATTTTGGAGACAATGAATACATCAGTTCTCACAAGCATAGTTAATGGTTTGCTGGCTGTATACATCAATCAAATTTTGCTAAAATAGTTTATGTGTGTACAGTTTTATGACAGGTGAATTAAACACCAGTGAAGATATAAAAAGAATCATCTAGAGAATGGAAAACATGGTAAATTAAAAAGTCGGTATAATTTTTTAAAGACCAACTTGCAAGCAAATATTGAACAGAATTTGGGAAAAAAAATGAAAACCATTGTCCTCAAATTTTAAAACCTGGCAGATGAGTTATAAAACAACCTATGCATATCAGAAAGAAAGTAATGCTGAACTGCTTGCTTTCAGGGGTAAAAGAATATTACCTAAGCAACCACCAAGCAGCTAAAACCATGAAAGTTGTAAAAGAGTAGCTAGAAGGAATGAGAAGGTGTGAATTCTGTCTCAGAGATTTGGGGAAAATAGATGAGATGTGATAGGTAATGATAACATTTGAAGATATAATGGCTGGATTTTGCCAAGATTAAAGAAATAAGGGAATCTAAAATTGAAGAGTAACATCAACAACAAGAAGTTTTAACAGCCAATCCAGAAAACCCTGTCTCTAATGGCTATAGCTCATTGCGGAATGTCCACAAAGGCCCATGAGCCCAAGATTTGGTCTCTTGCCCATGTCCCTAGCAGAAGGTAGTGGAAACCGTTAGAATATGAGAGCTGCTGAAGGTTGAAGATCATTGGGACAAGCCTTCTGTCTATTGCTGTGATGAAACACCATGACCAAAAAGCAAGTTACAGAAGAAAGTATTTATTCAGTTTACAACACTGCTGTTGATTATTAAAGGAAGTCAAGACAGGAACTCAAACATGGCAGGGTCTCAGAGGCAGGATATGATGCAGAGGCCATAAAGGGGAACTTCTTGCTTGTTCCACATTGATCACTAATTGGGAAAATGCCTTACAGCTGGATCTCATGGAGGCATCTCCTCAGCGGAGGCTCCTTCCTCTCTGATGACTCTAGCTTGTGTCAAGTTGACGTACAAAACCAGCCAGTCCAACTGACCTCTTGTTGACTTGACACACAAACATATCACTAGTAAACTACATCCCTTCCTTTCTGATTCATCCCCAAGATCTCACACTAAAATCATAAATAATTTTAAAAGTGCCACCATCTTTACAAATTCAAACACATTAAAATTTCAATCTCTTTAAAATATCCAATCTCCTTTAAAAGTTCAAGTCTTTTTCAGCTGTGGACTACTTGAAAAATCAAAATTACATACCGTTTTCAAGAGGGAAGAAGCAGAGCGCCGTCACAATCTTAACCAAGCAGAATCAAATTCCAACAGAATAAATAACTCAGTGTCCAATTATCTGGGATCCGCTCACGATTTTCTGAACTCCTCCAAAATGCGTGGGTCACTTCTCCAGCTCTGCCCTCTGCAGCACACACGGCTTGTCTTCTAGGCTCCAGCTGGCTCCACTCTGCTGCTGCTACTGTTCCTGGTGGTCATCCCATGGCACTGGCATCTCCAAAATGTTGGGGTTCCTTGCTGCAACTGGGCTGCACGTTCACCAATAACCTCTCATAGGTTTTCCGCATGGTACCAAGCCTCAACATTTTTGCATGACCACTTCAGTCCTGGACCTTCAACTGTTACTGAGGCTGCGCCTTCACGAATGATCTCTCCTGGCCTCTCACAGTGCCAGGCCTCTTACCACCTGCATGACTTTGACACTTTACCAAGTCTTGCTGCCAACAGGAGATAATAAACGTGGCTGCCTCTGGAACACAGCTTCTCTGTGCTCTCAGGAAACACTTCCCAGATTTCACCTCAGTGATGCAGGTTTCTTCGTAATCACTGCCAATTCCTTAGCTCTAGCCGACCAGTATCAAGTGTCCCAATGAAGGAAAGGTTTCACTTTAGTAGTTCTGGTGTCTTGCTAATCACAGTCGAGTCTTCAGTTCCAGCCAACCAGACCGACAGGATCTTAAATCAAAAGAGCAAATGGTTGGATGGAGACTTTAATCGTCCACCTGAAATACCACAAGCCAAACCTTCGTCTTCTGTACTGCTCTCAACTTTCTTATCCCCCAAGCTCCTACAGAACATTCTACTGAGGTGTCAATACTCAATGGTCTTTCTAGGCCAAAGTTCCCAAGTCCTTCCACAGTCCTCCCCAATACATGGTCAGGTCTGTCACAATACCCAGTGCCAAATTGTGCTAGGGTTTCTGTTGCTGCAACAAAACACCATGACCAAAAAGCAAGTTGGGGAGGAAAGGGTTTATTTAGCTTATATTTCAGCATTGTTGTTCATCACTAAAGGAAGTCAGGACAGGAACGTGAACGGGGCAGAAACCTAGAGGCAGGCACTGATGCCAAGGCCATGGAGGTAAGCTGCTTACTGGCTTACTTCTCTTGAGTTGTTCAGCCTACTTTCTTATAGAACCCAGGAGCACCTCTCCGGAGATGGCACCACCCACCATGAGCTGGGCCCTCCCACACTGATTGCTAACTGAGAAAATGCCTTGCTCCTGGATCATAGAGGCATTTCCTCAGCTGAGGCTCCTTCCTCTCTGATGACTCTAGCTTGGGTCAAGTTGACACACAAAACTAACCAGCATACCTTCCAAGGGGATTATGGAACTCTGGTGTCTGTTTCTCTTTTTGCTTCCAGGCCACCGTGAAGACATCAACTTCCTCTGTTGGAAGACACCTGCTTCCCATAATGCACTGTCTTGCCACCAGCCCCAAAGCAAAAGGACTAGTCAACCAAGAATCAGAATTCCCTTGCTTTGTGGCTTTTTTTTTATTACCACTATTGCAGTCTTCAAGTCTTGAAGTGTTTCCTTCACCTGTTTGATGGGTTTTTTTTCTTGGGTTTCTTGGGTTTCTTTGAGGGATTTATTAATTTCTTCCAATTTTTTTTGTTTGTCTTCTCTTCCATTTCTTTAAGGGAGTTTTTCACTTTCTCTATAAAGGTCTCCATTATTTTCATAAAGTAACATTTAAAGTCATTTTCTTCAACTTCTTCTGGGTTAGGATGATCAAGTCTTCCTGTTGTGTAACCACTGGGTTCTGGTATTACCATGTTGCTTTTTAGGTTGTTGGAGAAATTCTTGCATTGGCGCCTACCCATCTCTTCCTTCAAATGAGGCCAGCAATGTCTTTGTGTCTTGGTCCATTCCTTGCTGTGGCTGTCTGAGTTTGGGGGAGTTTTTCTTGGTCTGTTCTGTACTGTCAGTGTCTGTCTCAGAAAACCTCTGAGGTCTCTCTACACCTGCTCTCTTGATCTCCTTCCCTGGTTTGCTCTCTTGGTGCTTTCTCTTCATCCCCTCAATATTGTAGTATGCTCTTGGTCCCCTCAGAATTATAGTAAGCTCTCAGCTCTTAGGTGGGGTGTGGCTAGTAGCTTGGGGAGGTCCAGTGTATGGGTTTGGGTTTTGGGGAAGCCTAGCCACAGGAAACTCCCTGCTGGCTGGCTAGAAAAACTGAGGGAGTTGGAGAAGGGCCCCTGGGTTTTGTCCTATGGGGGAGGTCCTGGAGAGTGGGGGCATCCAGCCATGTGGCTGTTCACTCACCTCTTATGTCCCCTCAGTATTGAAGCAAGCTGTGTTTCATAATTCCGCCAAGATTACAGGAAAATCACCAATAACTTTAATAAAAAGTTGAAATCTAGTCTTAAGATAAATTAAAACCACAACGCAATAGCATCTCACCCGTGTTGGACTAAGTTCATAGAAAACATACAAAGTAACAAGTGGGCAATGTCAGAGAGCACCTTGCATGCTGTTGATGGAAACGTAGATTGATATAGCCATTTGAGGAAAAAATATGGAGCCTTTTTTTAAAAAAACAAAAACATAGGATAGAACCAACATAGATTCTGAAAACCCAACCGATGGAGTTGAAATAATATGTCTAGACATCCCTGTATATTAGAGCATTACTCACAAGTGCCAGAACAGGAAAGTCACCAACAGTCCACCAAGTAGTGCAGCAGGCAAAGGTAGTAACCATTCACACACACAATAGAGTGTCATTCAGCATTTAGAAACAATAAATTGATGTCCAGGGTAAGACGACTGTCTTCATACACATGGTAGCTTGAATGAATTTGGACCCCATAATCTCATAGGGAGTGGCACTATTAGGAGGTGTGGCCTTGTTGGAGGAAGTATGTCACTGTATGGGGAAGGCTTTGAGGTTTCCTATGCTCAAGATATCACCCAGTGTCTAAGGCCACTTCCTGTTGCATTCTGACCAAGAAGTAGCCAGCACCATGTCTTCCTGCATGCCACCATGCTCCCTAAAATGATGCCAATAAATGAAACCTCTGAAATGTAAGTTAAAACCTCAATTAAATGTTTTCCTCTGTAAGAATTGCTGTGGTCATGGTGTCCCTTCACAGCAATAGAAATCCTGACTAAACAATGTAATACATTGAATGGGGAGAATTGGGATAACAAAACAATAAATTATTCCAAAAGGAAAAAAAGAAGAACGTATAAGAACATCATAAATCACCTTGTTTCTATGTCTATATTTATCCTAAATAGTTTTTTGTAGCACGACACCTGCTCTACGTGCTATGGTATGATTCAGGGGCCAGGCAAGGGACTGGAGATTGAAACACACATAGAGAGGGGGGAGTCATCCTTGAAACAAGAATACCAACTCTCAGGGGTTTTTCAGCTGTAAGCCCACCAGAAACCATTCCCTTGCCTTGTGCTCAGAGCAGCTGCAAGAACAGGAAAACAAACTGTTTACAGGAAATTCAGGGTCTGGGGTTCCACAGTCCCCAACAAGTTTTGAACCCATAGCACACTCTATGTTATGTTTGCCTTATTCTGTTTACAGTATCAACAAGGATTAGTTGGCTTTATACAATTGTAAGCATATCTCTGTATCTTGTTCAGTTTAAAGTTATTGTTATTACAACATGGGGGGGTTGTTTTCTTTTGTTTTGTGCTTTTTTAGCATGTATTTTTTCCTCTCTACGTAATACTGACAGCCTTAAGAGAAGATGGCTGACTATGGAAAATCGGCAACAACCAGAAGAGATTCAAACCATTAGATGCACAAATTGCAACACAGAAACAAGACTTCTAAGAGATCACAATAGAAGAATTCCAGTAGTAAAGATCTCTTTTCTACTTCTAGAAATATCTGATAACATTAAGAGGGAAAATCAGGCAGATGAATGAAGTAAAGAAATCAATCCAAGACATAGATATGAAAAGTCAGCAATGTAGAAGAAAAGGCAACACGATTGAGAAATTCGGCAAGGAAAATGAGGTCTTGAAGAAAAGAAAAATCAAGCAGAGATATTGAAAATGAAAGGAAAAATCACACTAAAAAGCCAGAGACTAGATCATACAGAAGAAAGGATGTCAGGAATGGAAGACAAGGCTCAGAAAATATTACATTCAGATCTTAGTAAACCAAAATACATAAATAAGCATAACCACAGCTTTCAGGAACGCAGAGGCATTTCAGCAAGGTAAAGAGATGGCTCAGCGGTTAAGAGCTCTTACCACATTTCCAAAAGACCCAAGTTCAATTCACAACTCCAGTGTTGAGCAGGTTACAACCACTTGTAACTCCAGCTCCAGGAGATCCAACACCCACTGCTGGCCTCCACAGGCATCCACACACATGTGAGCATACAATCACACAGGCACACATACATACTCATAAATAAAAACAAATCTTAAGTAAGAAAAAGAGGTATTTAACGACAAGTACAACCAAAGCAATTCATGACCAACAAAGCCATGATTGTAGGAGATACACGAAGAAGGAGAAAGTCTCAGTCCTGAGAGCAGAAGAAAGAATAAACCTCATGGGAGGAAAGCTGTACACCAATTTCTCTAATCAATACATGAGAAATTTCTGCACAAAATACAAACCAAATTCAGCATCACATTCGAAAGATCCTACAACCATGAGCAATCTGGTTTTATCCCTGGGATATAAGGATAATTCAACACACATAAATCAATAAATGCAATTAGCATGTAAATAGACTCAAGGGCATTAATCATGTGCTCATCTCAATACATAAAAGGCTTTTGACAAGGTTCAGCATCTTTTCATAAAAATCGCGCTTCAGAAACTTGGTAAGAATGGAAAAGTTCATGTCAGCACAATAAAGGCTATTCACTACAGATCTATGACCAACATCCCAAACAGGAAAAAAGGGAAGCTTTTTGCTCTTCCAAAGGTCCTGAGTTCAATTCCCAGCAACCACATGGTGACTCACAACCATCTGTAATGGGGTCTGGTGCCCTCTTCTGGCCTGAAGGAGTACACACAGACAGAATATTGTATACATAATAAATAATAAATAAATATTAAAAAAATAATAAAATAAATAAATAAATATTGGAAATAAGACAGGAGGATCTGTCCCCTCATCTTCTGTCCAGTATGGTGCTTGAAATACCATAAAAACCAATAGGACCCTGCTCCTCAGCTGGGAGAGCTGGCCCTAATGGCCCTGGCCCTCACTGGCTGACGCCCATGGGGAAGCTGGCCCCGCCCCTCATCTGGCCATCGAGAGAGCTGGCTAAGATTGTATGGGCATGGGACAACTGACCGTCTCAGCTACCACGTGGACCCAGATCCATGGCTGTGAGTTGGCCCACCTCAACACCTTCCCCATATGTGACCTGCTGGAGCACATAAAGGGGCTGGTCCTGTGGAACCATAGCCGTAGAATCTCCAAAACTCGGGGCAAGAGCAGAATATCAGAGAGTCTCTACGAAGGTTCAGGATATGGTGTAGCAGAAGCTAGAGACCTTGTACTAGACTAACAACACATTGCAATGAACATTCACAGGTAAAGGTGTTTGGGCAAAAGGGTATACTGCATGACATACGGTAACTTCCAATGTGCCTCTGATGATGACTGTTTATGTAAGGGGGAGGTGGGAAAGGTGGAAAAGCAGAGGAGCATAACAGTGCATGCACAGAAAGCTGTGGTTGATGGAGCAGCAGGTTGTTGACCAGAAGGCTTAGCAAGATGGGTTTTTGGGGGCATTAATTTGTTTTGTTTTATCTTATGCTTTTTTTTCTCTTTTCTTTTGTAATTTTTATTTTATGTTTTATCTTTTATCTTCTTTTGGGGGAAGTTCACAAGGGTGGATATGGAAGAACTGGAAAATAAGTGGGACTGGGGTGCGTGATATGAAATGCCCAAAGATTCAATAAAATTTATATTTTAAAAAAGAGCAATCTAAAAGAAGATAAGAATAAAAAGAGATGCAAATAGGAAAGAGAAAGATCAAGTTACAGCTATTTGCAAATGACTTTATGTATAAAATACCTTCATGTGAATCCAAAGACAAACATATAGGCATCCCCCTGAATATTAACCTTCATCAGGCGATGAAAGGAGACAGAGACAGAGACCCAAATTGGAGCACCGGACAGAAATCTCAAGGTCCAAATCAGGAGCAGAAGGAGGGGGAGCACGAGCAAGGAACTCAGGACTGCGAGGGGTACACCCACACTCTGAGACAATGGGGATGTTCTTTCGGGAATTCACCAAGGCCAGCTGGCCTGAGTCTGAAAAAGCATGGGATAAAACCGGACTTGCTGTACATAGCGGACAATGAGGACTACTGAGAACTCAAGAACAATGGCAATGGGTTTTTGATCCTACTGCACGTGCTGGCTTTGGGGGGGCCTGGGCAGTTTGGATGCTCAACTTACTAAACCTGGATGGAGGTGGGCGGTCCTTGGACTTCCCACAGGTCAGGGAACCCTGATGGCTCTTCAAGCTGATGAGGGAGAAGGACTTGATCGGGGGAGGGGAGGGAAATGGGAGGCGGTGGCAGGGAGGAGCCAGAAATCCTCAATAAATAAATAAATTTAAAAAAAATAAAAAAAAATAAAATACCTTCATGACTCTATAAAAAAAAAAACTAAGAACTGATATACACAGCAAAGAATAGGATACAAAGTCAACATACAAAAATCAGCAGTTTTTTGACATACCAATAATAAATTTGATGAGATAGATATTGAAAAAAGTCATCTTTAGAGTACCTCAACGATAATAGCCAAGAATAAACCTAAGCAAGCAGACGAAAGGATTCTACAACGAAAATTTCAAAACACTGAAGAAAGAAATGAAAGGATAAAACTGGAGACTGTCATGTGACAGACTCAGAAAGACAATCATGTTTTCTCTCATAGGTAAATGCTAGGTACACACACACACATACACACATGTACATGCGCACACACAGTGGCTGGAGGAAGGAAAAGGCTATCGGTGTATGGAGAGCAGCAGGGAAGTTGATGAAGAGACAAACATCAAAGGACAACGATACACTTGTGTGTGATTGTCATGCTAATTAAAGCTATAGGTTTTAAAAAAAAAAAGAAAGCAGGAAATTCTGTCCTATTATGAGGGTGCTATGCTAAGGCAAATAAGCTGGGACACAGAGGCACCAACACTGCGTGATTTCGCACTTGCGTGTGAAATCTAAAACATCCAACAAAGAAGAAGAAAACCAAATGGGGGTTTGCATACATAGAGAGGTTGCTGAGGGAAAGGGACAATGCTGATCCAAAGAGCTCAGTTAGACTGAAAAAAGTTCTGACAGACTATTGCCTGGAATTGGTGATTGTAGTCAATCATAATATACTGTGTGTTTCAAAATGGCAAAAAAAAAATCAAAATTATTCTCACCACAGTGAAATGCTAAATAGTAAAGAAGAAGATAGGTCAATTGCAATGTTTCAAAATAGCACATTTGAGCCTCCTAGGTATACCCAATTATCATTCGTCAATTAAAAACACAAAAATTAAAAAGAAATAAATGGGAAACTTGAAAAATGATTCATGCTTATATCCATCTAGGTGATTTAAATAATAGGCTAGTTGATCATTTCTTGTAGCCACGAATGGCATAGAGACATCTCTTTAATGAAGACATCTAAAGTGTACAGCAAATCTGAGTGTTTTCTAAGCCACACAGAAGTGTGGTTGGTCCCTCTGCTTTCTACCCCAGTCAACTCGCTCCATCAATATGCTTCGAGCATCAAGAACTAGGCTGAGAAGCCCATATAGAGTTGGTAGCAACTCCAATACTGTCTAACTCTCCATGTGTTTCCACATAAGAAAGAATAAATCGTATCTGTAATGCAGTGAAAGAAACAACGGAAATATTGACATTCAGAGAAGTCACAGCCAAAGAAATTTCATTAATGATGTAGAGGAAGCGTCCTCATCGAGGGGTCTCTACCTGAGGCAGCTCGGGGCTAGATACCCCAAAGGCAGAGTTCCAGCCAGGCTGTGCTACAGACCCACAGAAAGGTCATTTCTCTGCCCACTTGAACCTGTGTGCACAAAGAGCCAGTGGCAGTTTCTTGAGTTTGAGCAAACCTTTGACCTGATGCCCAGAGGGGCTCTCTGCAAATCTTCACACCCAAACAGAATCTACTTCAAAATTTCCAGAGGGGGGAAAAAAAAGCATACCAAAAGTGTGCTTCTTGAAGAAACCTGCTATTTCATATCACAGGAGCAGTTGTACCCGGCCCCTCTCCAGGCTAATCTAGTCAGTCCCGCCTCCCTTTTTACGTTCCTTATTAATTACCAAAATTCACTAATGCACCACGTATTTAGATAGTCTGTTGATCTCTTATGGAAACAAACATGCATGGTTTTCCTAAATTTGCCCAAATCTGCTGTTCCCTTTCTCTCTGATGCACAGAGTGTGTGTTCTTGTGGTTTCTTCGATGGATGACAGATTTCAATCTAATTAATCCAGAGCCCTGTGTACAGAATGCCTGCAAAGCAAACATGTCTATTAACAAAAAGCAGTGATTACTGGTTGGCGTCGGGCCAGGAGCTCCCCATAAGCTACCAACGGATGCCTACAACTGTGTCTGTGCCATATGGGGTCTGCTGGAGCGATGAATTTGATCCAATGCAAGGTTAAGAGATGTCAAACTTAACTGGGGTTTAATTGATACTGGTACGAGATTCTAAATAAAGAAACAGTGTGTGCGCCATCAGAAACAAGCAACACGTCAACCTTCACCCTCCCAGTTTGTCGGCAACTCAGCTACAGTCAGACATTCAAATCAGTCTTCAAACTCAACCTTCCTGGATATGATTGCTTGTGGAAGCTGGGTTCCTGGTTTAGCAGCGGCTAAGTGGGGCCGGAATGTGATTATCTTGATCAGTTTGCAGATACTCTCCATCACAGGGTTATTGTTAACATAAAGGATGTAAAACTCTCGAATTCATTCTCCTCCTGGTATCCCTGCTTAGACAATGCCCCCCCCCCATTGCCAAAGTGAAAGGCTGTAAAGTCATTTTGACTGTCCTCAGTTTCTCATCCCCCACACACACACTCACGCAGTTCTGACTCCATAAACGTCTCTCACACGTCTCGCTCCTGCTACAAGATCCCAAGTCCCCTATCATCTCTTACCATCAGTCTGAACCCCCACAGCCTCCTGGCCAGGATGCCCACGTGGCCCTTCCTCTGAAGTGCTGAGCCCTCCTCTTTAAACCTCATGGGCGTGTCTGTTTCAATTGCAACTCTGGGTACAATTGCCCTGTGCGGTCACCCTCCTCTGGCATTATCAGGGCCAGGGTCCCAGCTCTAGCCACCCTGGATGTCTTCTCCCTCGCGTGTATCTGTGACTGAGCAGTTTCTTCTGCTTCCTACCACCATCCTTAAAAAAAAAAAAAAAAAAAAAAAAACCCTGCAAATTAAGGGAGAAAACCCAAATCCAACCTCCTGAGGTGCTTTTCTTTTCCCACCCGCCCCTCTTCCATTCCCCCATAGCTCTTTGCTCTTGACTATCATGGCACTGATCTGACGCATTAGGGCTGTGTTTATGTCTCTCTATCTGTCTCATTTATGAGTTCCTGTCATTCCTATTCATCTCAGTTATGGAAAATCATGTCATTTATCTTGATGCAGCATAGTCCCCCACTGTGTTGGGACTGAGTCTCTGGGCAGAGAGGTTCATTCACAGAAAGCCACATTCGGGTCATGTGGATAGACTAATTGAAGTCCCATTAACAACAGAATCTCACCCACGATTTGAGAGGAAAAAGCACATGCCTATCATGCAGAATTGGACTCGGTTTTAACCAGGTGTCTCTCCTACCGATTATCAATGACAAGAACTAATTTCGTTGGGTACATCCTGCTAAGTACTTACCGTCATTATTTCATTATTATTCAGGAAAGGCTGTTGGGGAAGGGTTTCATTCTGTTTTTGCTCTCTGTCTAGGATTCGGAACTTATTGGATGGATAATAACCATACGAACTTTCTCATCGGGCCAGCCAGCTCACAAATAATGACACCGAGACTTATTAATGATGAAAGCTTGGCCTATAGCTTAGGCTTGTTTCCAACTAGGTCATAGAACTTAAATTAACCCATGTCTGTTCATCCACATGCTTCCACATGGCTCATGGCTCTTACCTCTCCTCCTGCACATCTGGCTCCATCAGTGTCCTGCTGGTGACTCCACCTTTCTTCCTCTCTAAGTCCTCTCTGTCCCCAGAAGTTCTGCCTCGTCTCTTTCTGCCTAACTAATGGCCATTCAGCTCTTGATTAAACCAATCATGATGACACATCTCCACAAGGTGTCAAGGAACATTCTGCAACAAAAAAAAAAAATATATAGTTTATGAATAAATAGTATAGGTGCTAAATCATTATCTTTACAGATGGAGAAACTGGGAGGTTAGGGGAGTTACCTAGCTTATTTGTGTTCTATAAACTAAACTGTGACTCTCCACAAACACATGTTATAACCCCAACCCCTGGTTCTATGGTTGTAGAAGAAAAAGAATGTTGAATAAGTGTCGGATGAGATATAATGATACCCTCCGACCTTCAGTCAAGGGTTGGAAAGACTGGAAGAGGAGAGAGAGAGAGAGGCAGAGACTCATATGTACCTAGAAAGTCTCTGTAAATACCTACCAGTGAGACAGCCCACTGCAAACCAAGGGGCCCTTCACCAAAACTTAACCATGTCAATAGCCCCGACACCAGACTTGTTGCCTTCTAAACTGCGAGAACCAACTTCTATTCCTTAAGCCACACAAAATATGATATTTGATTATAGCAGTCCCAGACAATTTACACAGCAATTAGTTGGGGCAACTACCAAATGGAAGTGTCACGAGTTGAATGCATGTGGGTTAACCTTTATGCAGTATTTATCCAACGATAGGTCATGGTTCACGAGAGAGGTCTGAATCCCATCTAGCAGATGCATTCATTGCAAAACATTCAGCGTGAACAAGCACAACAGAACAGTGCAGCGTGAGACGTGGCAGTATAGGTCAGAACAGACCATCTCTAAATGTGAGCATGACATACATAAAAATGATAGTATTATAAAATTTGTGTTCCGGGAGTATATATAGGAGATATGGAAGGTTAGAGACAGCCCAGTATAATGCGTATTTCTTACTGTGAATTATAGTAAATACTTTTATGAACACTATGCTGTATATAAGATGCCATGTTTGGTTGATATCCCTGGGAGGACTTCCCTTTTCTGAGGGAAACAGAGGAAAAGTGGAGTTGGAAAAGGGGAGAGGTGCGGGGGATGGATTGGGGGGAGTGGAGGAAGGGGAAACTACAGTAATATATGAGAAAAGAATAGATTAAAAAATAAAAACACTGGGCTGTTTGCTACACTAACTCACGAACACTCCATTCATCCTGGTTCTCAGCACCTGTTGCCAACAACCATCACAGCACAGTTGAGATCTTAGTTCCACACTGCTTACCTTTCCCTCTTAAGCACAGCACTTCCCCGCATGGCTTGGCACATAAGCTCATACATCAAAGACACACACAACACATGAGGGGGGGAGAGAGAGAGGGAGGGAGGGAGGGAGGAAGATTAAGTCATTTCTTGCTTGTGGCTTTTCTTTTTTTTTCACAGTCAGCTTTGGTCTTTATTGCCCTTTTTCTGGGTAATATCAATTTTTTAAAAATATTTATTTATTATGTATACAATATTCTGTCTGTGTGTATGCCCGCATGCCAGAAGAGGGCACCAAACCTCATTACAGATGGTTGTGAGCCACCATGTGGTTGCTGGGAATTGAACTCAGAACCTCTGGAAGCACAGGCAATGCCATTAACCTCTGAGCCATCTCTCCAGCCCTGGCTAAGAGAACACGGAAGCCTACTCACTGCTGTCTATGTCTCTGCTTCCTGGGCCCCATAATGCATTTTGCATTGTTGTGGCATTCATCTGAAGACCTGCCCGGTATCTGTGCACACGGAAGGAACACTCCATCGATTCAACTAATACATGTAATCGAGTCAATTAGACTGATTCCGGTGTCCTTTTGCATCATTATTTTTCTGTTGCTGTGACAAAGCACTGTCACCAAGGCAACTTTAGAAGGAAGAGTTTATTTGGGCTTATGGTTCCAGAGGGTGAGCCTGGAAAAGCCTGGTGACAGGCAGCAGGCATAACAGCAAGAGCAGGAATCTTGAGAGCCCACATCCTTAAGCCCAAACATGAAATAGAGAAAGCAAACAGCAAATAGAGCAAGAGACTCTCATTCTGAGGATTGCTGAAGCAGGATCGCCATTTTGGACGGAGAAAGAGGCTGGCTGTTTTGCTTTTCTGACCTTCAGGTTGAACCCCAATATCTGTCACTGGGCTTTTATTAATCGTGCTACACAAGACTACGACCACTCAAAGCCGGCTCATAGTGACATACTTCCTTAATCAAGGATTGACCTCTCAAAGGTTGCATAATCCCTCAAAACAGCAAGTATTCAAATATCCAAGTTCATGGGGGACATTTCTCAGAAAAACCTATACACCAAGATAGACACTAGCAACCCACCATCCATACGTGTCTCGAGACTACAAGCAAGAAAGCCGGTCCCCAAGGCATTTAGATGCAGTCAAGGGTAGTATGGAAGGTATTAACACTGTTTCTGGAAAACTTGGGACTTTTAATCCTACCATCACAAAATAAGTGGGTTGTTTTTTAAATTCTAAAATAGTGTCACTCAGCTATAACTCCGTTTCTGTCTCAGTTTTGACTCTGCAAGGTAGTCATGGCCATTAGCTTGGATACAGGTTTTGTGAGGAGCATAGTGGGACTTTACTGGTAGCATGGGTTATAGTCTCCCCAGGGATCATAGCATAAACACTGCTAAGGTCGGAAAGAAGAACTCACTGACTTTGATCATTAGGATCCCGTACTGTTAGAGAGGATCATGGCCTTTGCAAACACTTGAATCCTTTTAGGCTATCTAAAGCTGCATATTTCCTGTTGGTCCCAAACCCGGTTCTATGATAATAACTATACTACCTTTGTCCAAATATCTTTTTTCCTTACATTAACCAGCATTTGTTTCAGATTAGAACAACGACAGTAACAAAATCGTAATAGTTTCATCTCCTAAGAACAAAGGGTTGGAGCCTTCAGGTTGGGGATGGAAAGAGACAAGAATAATAAACTCATAATTAACAATTACCCAAGTTCAACTAAGAGATAATGAACCAAAACTGTATTGCTTATTACTTGATCCTGACATATGCTTCATGAATAGTTGGTGTTCAAAATATGCCAAATTAATTAAAGCATGGGTAAAATACTATAAAATAGAAAGGACAAATAGAGTTTGGTTAAAAACACTGCTGTAAACAGGTTAATTTGTGGGAAGGTAAAAAGCAGTTCTTGAAGAACTCACGGTTGCCTCAATCTCTCTCTCTTCCTTCCTATTTCTCTCATATTTGACTACAAATTCAAATTCCAAAGCTTCATTTGTTAGGGCATAAAATACAGTGTCTGTTATACAACAGGGTAAAGCATCAAAGCAATGTAAAAATAAAACCAAAACGCAAAATAAGGACTTTTTCAAAGAATTCCTAAATTTTGATCCTTTCCGATATCCCCTCGACTCTAGTTAATAAAAATAGCTGTGGTTAATAAAGCATTCTCTCCACTCCTTTTCAATGCTGCCTATTATTCTCGAATGCTCAAAAGCCCCGGGCTCCCAGCCAGGCCAAAAGGTTTCACAAAACATCCACGAATTATTTCGAAGCTGTGAGACTCCCACAGCATGTCTCCCCGGAAGCTGTAAGGCAAGAAAACCCATCCTTTCTTTCTGATCGAAAGTTAGAATTCACTGGAGGAGATATAAAGAAACCACCAGATGAAGGTGCATTCGCGTTTTGTATCTTCAACCGGCAATCCATGCTGCACTCCACACCTGAGCAAGAACACGCTCTCCCACGAGAAGAATTCCAACCTACCTTCTCTGACAAAGCACTATATGTATGGATGTGTGTAAATATATATATATGTATGTATATATGTGTGTAAATATATATTTTTGTATATATATATGTATATATATATATATACACAAATTTGATTTTAGAAAAACAATTCTATTTTCCTGGGTACTGATAGCTTCCACTCCCAAACACTGAAGGGAAAAAATATTCCCACCGTAGGGCTTTTTGTCTTTTCTCTTTCAATCTGGCTGCGGCCGTTTCCTGTTGAGCCTGCTAAAGAGAAGCCTCTGCTCAGCCTCCTGTCAGACCAGACCTTTAGGCACGACCCCGTGCCTTTTCTGGATAAGGTCCTGATACCACAGTCCTGGAGAGCACTGCAGGACTTCCCTCTGCAAATTGACTCCTCAGGCACTGCTCTGGTTCTGCTCGTGTAGACTGTAACTTTGGAATAAGGGCCATAGCCCTAAACTCTTGTGGCTGCTAGCGTGTGTGTGTGTGTGTGTGTGTGTGTATTAGAAAGGATATATATGAGTGTATGTGTGTATATGTCTATACCTACATATAGAGATATGTACATACATGTACATGTATATATACATGCATAAATACATATGTGTATTTCTAATTTAGTGCTCATTCGTGCTTAGTAGTCTGACAATAGGCATTTGATCTCTCATTGCCACTTGCCTACACCAGTGGATATGGAACATGGAACAGCAGCTATCAGCCCAATCCAGAACCACACATCACACTGCTCTCGTAGTACCGTTTCTGAAATCAAAGCAAGTTTCCGACCAATAGAACCTCCTACTCTCCCCCATGAACTCAGACCATGAAAGTAGTAGTCGTTACTATTCTGCCTTTACTTCTAGCTGTGATACTCCCGGCTTCTTTGGGATAGTTTCACCTGAGTTGTGTATGGATCTATTAGTTTCATTGGTTCTTTCAAGGTATTGTTTTTCATTTGGTAACAAGATTCTCAAAAGTCAGGAGGAAGTGGCACGGTTCTACTGTGACTGATTTCTGTTGCATGATCATACTCCATGACATTCTTGTTTAAAAAAAGAAATAAATGAGCGCATTTTAATATAATTTATTTCATTAACCATTTGTGTTCTCTGTGTATGCATACGGGTGTATACATGTGTCACACACACACACTCTGACACACATGTAGAAGGTGGAGGACTTATAGCAGGAGTCAGTTCTCTCCTCCTGTGGTATAAAGCATCCTAGGGAATTGCACTCAGGTCACTAGACTTGGCAACAAGCCCCTTTGCCCAGTGGGTCATCTCAATAGTCTTCTCCATGCGAATTTTAAGTCAAGCAAGTGTCACTTCCCAAGGCCAGTATATTGCATAGTCACCCTTTCAGAAAGAGTTCCTGGGATAACTTTTCTCTTTCGGGAAGTGACTTTCCACACAGAGGGTGGATTTTCAAATGTCTGCACTTTGAACGTATCCCAGGCTATCGTATGACACAATCTCCTTCAGTAGCATCAAGTCTTTGTGCTGAGATTGCTTGGTTCTCATTTTCCTGGCAAAACTAGAACTTTTTCAGAAGCCGCATTGCTGCTTAGGCTCCCAAGAGACTTTGAGTTTTGTGAGTTTTTAAGCTAGGATACATTTTATTGCATCAAAACTGAGCCAGTCATCAGACTAGATTTTTCTATGGTGATTACATGTACAACAAAAATTTCTTATAACAAAGAAATATCCCAAAGCTCTACTGTGCCCTGATGACTTGGAGATGTCTTCCCAGCACACTGACTGGGGCTCGTTAGCTGATCGTCCCTGGGTCGGGGTAGTTTTTGTTGTTCCCCTTTGCGACCAACACAGCATACAGTGTTCCCTTCCCGCAGGGATGTCCATGACACTCCCACCCTGACTGGCGTGGCACTCAGCTTCTTCATGGATTGCAGCCTTTACACAACCGAAAGGTTCTAAAGGTCAGAATGAAGTTGGTGGGAACAGTACATGGAGAAGAGATTGGGGACTCACATTGCTGATGAAGTGGTCAGTCATGGAGGAAGGTCATTGGTTAATTAAATAAAGAAGCTGCTTGCCCTGATAGGTTAAAACATAGGTGGGAGGAGTAAACACAACAGAATACTGGGAGGAAGAGGAAGTGAGATCAGACTCGACAGCTCTCCTCTCGGGGGCAGACGCCTCAGAGAGACACGATACTCCACTCTTGTGGGCAGAGGCGAGAGCTCTGCTCTCTGAGGCACATGCGATGAAGCTCTGACCCAGGATGGACGTAGGCTAGAATCTCCCTGGTAAGCCACCTTGTGGGCTACAGCAGATTATTAGAGATGGGCTAGTCCAGGTGCGAGAGTTAAAAAGGAGAGTTAGTCTAAAAGAGGCTAGATAGAAATGGGCCAAGCAGTGCTTAAAAGAATACAGTGTCCGTGTAATTATTTCAGGTAAAGCTAGCCATGAGGGCAGCGGGGTGCTGGGGACGCAGCCCTGCTGCTCCTATTTCAACAGGTCAGGACTCGGAAGCTATGGTAGCCGATGTTGGGGTGAGGCCAAAGCAATGGAGGAAACAGGAACCTTTTCTCATGTAACTCCTACTGGGCAGAGAAACACTGCTAAACAAGCAAATGAAGCAGAAATTAGCATTAGTCTGAAGTCTTAAGATTCTATACTTTCCCAAAGGATGTAGGAGATAATAAAGAAGGCTTCCTACAACACAGAGATCTGATGCAACCTATGCTTACAGGAATCTTCATTTTGAAATTACCTCCCCACCCTCCCACATACGCATCCCTCCCCACCCCCACACACACGCATCCCTCCCCACCCTCCCACACACGCATCCCTCCCCACCCTCCCACGCACGCACCACCTCCCCACCCTCCCACGCACGCATCACCTCCCCACCC
>NC_022022.1:17840889-17853750 GCF_000317375.1 Microtus ochrogaster
CATACATTATAGATTGGTTCCTTCCATCCCAGATTCTCAATTGAAAATGAAAACTAGCTGACATCACCTCTCATTTTTCCCAGACCCGAAGTATGGGAAACACAGACTGTATCATGCATGCCCTCAAGCCACACGTGTGCATGTCTCGGCTGTCTTGTCAAGGATAAATTTGCTACAATCACTGTTTTTACAACACACTGAAGATATATTTCCCGAATAAGCTTGCTCCCCCACAGAATAAGCAAGCCGAAGGCATTGTTTTCCATCTTTACAATGAAATGCAGATTTCTCACTGAATGACAAATCTTCAGTTTCAAAACACTGAACAAAATGGTGCTTAAGAAAAATTATAACTGGTTAAATATAAGCCGCTAAAAACATCCAGGAGGAGAATATTCTTTGAATACCAAAGCATTTTCATAGGCTTATGACTGAGAGAGATTTTCTTCTATTGGAAGATGGTGTCCTGGTACATTCCTCGGAGAGCAGCAAACAAAACTCAGAAGGTGAGTCCCTTGGACTATGCTGACTGAGCAGAATTGGGGTTCGTTAATCTGTGGGGAGTATTCTCAGCCCAAGAGTGTGTGTGCATGGGTACAGGGGGGATAAAATTTCAGGTAAATATAAAATTAATTCCTTGAGGCTTTATCAAATAATCTTGGAGTTATGTGTTACTCATCCCTCCTTCTCCTTTGTGTACCAATGTCCCTTCCTCTTCCCCAGTTGGAACCCTCTCCCCGTGATGTGCTCCCCAGTTGGAACCCTCTCCCCTTGATGTGCTGCAGTTTCCCATTTTATATCACCTGCCTTGATGCAGCCCTTGGTTACCTCAGAGTGGAGGTGGGCCCCTCTTACTGAAGACCCTGCACACTTAGGATGTAGCACTAAGATGACCTGATGGGATCTGGGCTAGAAACCTCTTTCCTGCTCTGCCAGGCTCCAGGAGTGTTCACCAATTACTTACCACCTAGCAACTCTGGAGATTAGTATATCAGATCTCCACACGTGTCCTTCCAAGACCACTTCCTGCCTACCCCAGGTTAGGCATTTGACCTTCATGTTGTCTGCTAACTCAGAACTTGTTCGTTAGTTTGTTTGGGATGTGTCTCGCTGTATGTTCCAGGCTATCTTGGACTTCACTGTATAGCTCAGAAATATCCCCCTGTCTCAGCTTCGTGTATCCTAGGTATACAGGCACATCCCACCACACCCAACCCTATGACTGTTTACTGCCTAATACTTGGTCACACACATTCAGAATGGTTTTATTGTAAACTGTTGTGGTAGTTTGCCTCTTTCTTGTAAAAGTATACAGATTTTTAGAACAAGAACTACGTACATAACCATGTCCTTGGAACACCTAGCATAACTCCAACCAGAAAATTTGTGGAAGGGAAAAAACAAGCAGGTTGGAGACTCTCTCTGTCTCAGAAACTTGCCTGCTACCATCTCCACGCTCTGGAAAGAGTGGTTGGATAATCGCACCTTGGAGGTCTCTGTCTCTGGCTTATGCTGCTGCTCAGGACTCCTCTGTGGCCCCTCCTGAGCCTCCCAGGCCACAGACCTCGACAAGGCCCTCAATGTGACCTGTTTGCTTTAACATGGTAATGTCTGCACCCACAGATTTTTAGCATGGATAGGTGTGACATTTGGTGCATTGTTCTGTTTTCTGTCAATGAAAAAAAATTATGATAGCATTTTAAAGCGACTATTACTAATTTTAATTCATTCCCTCCTGATTTTTGAAATTTCTTGGGAACCCCTCCCCCACAACACACATCAAACATACACACACAAGGCTTTCCACTGAACAAATGACAATATATTTCTTTTCTATTGAAGACAGATTTTTTTCAGACAATATATTTTGATTATGATTTCCCCTCCCCCAACTCTTCACAGATCTTGCTCACTTCCCCACCCAACCAAACCTACACCCTTTCTCTCTGTGTGTCTCTGTGTCTCTGTCTCTGTCTGTCTCTCTCTCTTTTTCTCTCTCTCATTAGGAAAAAAAACATAATAAAATAATAACCGTAACAATGCATTTCTAGGGCCAGTGTGGCGAGAACAGTACCTTACTCAGAAGCAAGCGTGAGGACACCCGAAACCTTTTTTAGGACCATACAAGGACTAGCTTAAAACCACTCTAGTCACAAGGTTCTACCATCAGAGGGTGACCTCAGGTAACATTCCTTAGGCGCTGTTGTCCGGGGTCTCTCACTGGGCGGCAGCAGCCTGGCCAGCAATCCCAGCATCCTCCTGTCTTTAATTCCGGGTGCTAAGATTACACACCACCACGACCAGCTTTCTGATGTAGGCTCTGGGGTACAAATTCAAATCCTCACGTTTCTATGGCAGTTACTTTACCGACAGAGCCATCTCTTAAGCCCACCATCGTGTGTTTATCCACACCGCTAAAAACCAAACTCCTCCCTCTTCTCCTTGCAGATACTGACTCGCCACCGACCAAATTGACAAGGGACTGGGATTCCAAGCCGTGTAAAATCATGTGTTAGAAATCAGTATGGAACGTTTACACTCATTCTGGCCGTAACTTGTTGCAGCCTTTAAGTGGTATCTCTCTAACTGTATTTCTCCAAACAATATTGCTATCTGAGTGGTATCAATCAGACAGGATTGCCCTCTGATGTCAAGACTCTCAGAGTCAATCCGCGTGAATAAATTCTGATTACTTCTGTACTCTGTAGAGGAAAATGTATTTTTTTTTCTTGGATCATGGTCATGAGCTGTGAGGGAGCATTTAATAAAAAATAATAATATTGATGGTTCATCTGCAGGTTTCTAAGACCAAAATTAGCATATTTTTGTTGACAGAACATAACCACGTCAGGACTGCCTCCTTTGTAGCTAGGCCTTTAACAGTCCATTGCTCTGCCTAATTCCTAATTCTAAGCAAATACCATGGCCTAGTTTGCTTTGTTGATTAAAAAACAAAACAAAACATGTACCAGTTTAAACTTCACATTTCAGGTTTGATCGCTGGGAGACAACCAGGCTCATAAATCTTCCCTTGGCTACTAGTAACTAGGGAGACGTTGCTTTCTTCAGTAAACACCCCTGCTTCTCCGTAATAGGGTGCCTTCCATCACCCAGAGGTTTTTTCCTTTTAATTGAGTGTTTGTTGAAGCATGACTCTGAGATAGGAGGCCTATTCAGGGATAGAAATTGCAGCCCAAAGTGCCCATTACTTACCTGAGACAGGGCCGGCGACCAGCTGCACCTTACAGAGCCTGGACACGAAGGCTGGGGGATGCTGCCTGCTGGGTTCGTGAGTGACCTTGCCATACAATTACAGGGGTACGTGATGATGGAGGGTGGACCTGGTTATTTCCATCCTTCAGACCTTCAAAGCTGAGGGATTAGAAAAATAACACTGCGCCTCTCTCTCTCTCTCTCTCTCTCTCTCTCTCTCTCTCTCTCTCTCTCTCTCTCTCTCATCCTTACCCTAATATTTTTTTAACAAAATATAAACTTTCCTTAAAATAGAAACTCTGATCTCTGCACAGCCAGGTCTTCGCCTCCCACCCCCATCCCTCTTCCTTCTCCCAGGGTCAAACGTGTGTTTTCAAAGCCTTTCCTCATCTTGCTGATCTGAAAAGGGGTATTCTTTCTTTTTCCCAATCTCCATTTAAAAAAAAAAGCCATACAATATATTAACTGCTTTCAGGAAGTGATTTTTAAAATTCTTTCAACAAGGCAGTCGGTATGGTGGGGTGGGTGTGTTTGGTCCAGTTCCTGAAAAGATTGCATTTCCTGTCCTCGTCTCCGGGACCCCACGTTCCCAGCCTAGAGGTCTTCCCACACATCAATATGGATGAAGCTCCGCTTTGAACCATTCATTCTTTCCGGAATGACAGATGTAGGATTAAACTGCAAAACTCGCCAAGTTGACATTCACCGCATTCACCTGCAATCAATAACGGAGTTCGGGGCTTCTCAGCAGGAAGGCTGTCTTCATTACAGCCCCCCTCGCTGTGTGGCGAGTGGCTCCCGCCTGCCCCTCTCTGCTGACGCTGTTTCCGTCCAGGCCCTTCTCACCCCTGGTGTGAGGCACTCTAGCGGCTGCAAATGCGGCTGATTTGGATTCTAGCAGAAACATTTGAGGTCCATCTGGGAGGTCCTCTGTCCCCAGCTGAACCTTGCAGGGCTGCAGAAATGGGTTATTACGGATACCTGGGGACAGCTCCAGCCTCCCTCTTACCGCATGACCCCTCTAAGGCATCCAACACATGCTGAGTCCTTTGCCTGCAAACGAAATGACGTCACCTTCACAAAGGCCTGGACTGCAGCAATAGAGGAGGTAGCTTCCCCCCACCCCCACCCCAGACTGTGAGCCAACATAACCAAGCCTCTGCTTTGGTGATCACTTCATTATCTATTCTTAGGTACATTCCCCTCCCCCTTGCCACCCTCTATCTGAAAGTTCTCTTCTTACTCTTTAACCACCTAGCCACTCTTAAGTCAACAGCTGGAAACCTTCCTCAGAAGGGGACTCAAAACCCAGCTGGATTTTCAGAGATGAGCTAAGGAAGGGAATATAATGGGTACTCACCACAGGCCGGAGGGCTGCATACCCAGGAGACAAAAAATGACTTGTTTATGAGCAGCAGACACCAACTCTAGGAAGCTCAAGGAAATGGAAGATGATTACTGGTGGTGAAAGGCTTCTAAGGAAATGAATTGTCAGGTCATGAAGCCATGAACTATTATTGCTTCACAGGTCTGCATCCTCCAGGCACCTGCCTGGTTGTCTCTGGAGATCAGCTTCCCCTTCCTGACCAGACCCATACTTTGAACATGCATGAGCTTGGACACAGCATTAACCCTAATTCCACAAATCTCCAAGGCTTCCACATCTCACAGTTGGAGCTATCGGTAGGAAGGAGTTAGTTCAGCCTAAGTCAGGTGACCACTTCTGGCCTAGTCAGCTGTGGGTCTTGTGATCCACTGTATGCATGGCTACTCAGGCCTATTGCTTGAGCAGCTGTCATGAGTTACAACGAAAGCAAAGGACGGTATCTGGATCAGGAAAAGTGATTCTCAATAGCTTAGTATTCCTGAAACTTTGAGAGCAAAGCAAGGCGTGGTGGTAATAAAACCTGGGTCTTTTCTAAGTACCCCAGCATGGTTCTCTTAGCCAAACCATTTTTAAATATTTTATACACTTTCATGCAGAGGGCATGAGATACTCACACATAATCACTAGGGAACCTAGGAATGTTAAACGCGCAGGATTTTCTCTTTCAACAGAAGGGCTGCATACCTGTTTTCCATTTGGAAAGTTGAGAATGGATGTAGTTAACAGCCTAGTGATCTGTGCTATGTGGGACCAGGCCACCCCGGAGTCCCACAGACTTTTCTGTTCATCTCCGTCTTAAGCTTTGTTGCACACATGGCGTTGAGTTAATTATCATCAGGAAACTTTTTTCCAAAATTGTGCTGTGCTTAAATACGCCTAAAATAAACTACCAGAGGTCAGACTAACAGACTCTAAAGTTTGAACCAGCACCAGTTGCGGAGTCTTGTTGAGCCAAATTTCCTTCTTGCCTCATGCTTGCTGTTACTCTGCTGAGTGTCATTTACAGAGACCCCCACGCTTGCTGTTACTCTGCTGAGTGTCATTTACAGAGACCCCCACGCTTTCAACCTTTTGTAAAATTTTACTAATTGTTTTTCTAGTGACTCTAGCAGACTTTCTCTTTCTCTCTCTTTCTTCCTAATATAATTGTGTTTGTCAGTGTCTCTATACCAAATATCTAACAAATTTCATATATTGTCTTCTTGTGATACCATGGAGTCCAGCACTAGTTTATACAGCATGTATTCATTTCCTAATCTAGATTATAAATTTTTGCACTTCAAATTCCACTGATTGTGTGATTGATTCCGTGTTTCAACATAGTATTATAATCAATGGATAATCTCCTATGACATGTATTGGTCTAAACTATTCTTCTGAGCAAAAATTGCAGAAATCTACCAAAATTATCTTGGGTAACAGGTGAGGATTTATTAATATTATGGACTATCACATTCGGACAATGAGAAGAGCTGGAAAACAAATCAAAAGACCAAGAGACTTCAGGAAGTTCAAAGTCTCTCTCTTCCTCTCTGGTTCTCCACCTCTTTCTCTATTTCAGAATATTTCTTTACACTGTGTGAAGATGTGTCACTGTGATTGGCTTAATAAAGAGGTGAAAGATCAACAGCTTGGCAGGAAGAGGTTAGGTGGGACTTCTCGGGACAGAGAGATCTTAGGGAAAAAGAAAGGCAAAGTCACCAGCTGGATGCAGAGGGAGCAAGACATGCAGGAAGAGAGGTAAAAGCCACAAGCCATAAGACAGCACATAGATGAATAGAAATGGGTTGAGTTATAGCTGTCAGTTAGTGTCACGGCCACCCTCGACCCGCAAGGATGACGCGACCACTGGAGCTCTTCTCACTGCAGTTTTATTCCAGGACTTTTTACACTTCTCTCTCTCTTCCCCTCTCTCTTTGACCTCTCTCCTCGGGCAAACCTCTCTCAGCCCTTAAGTAGGCATGGGCTGCCAACCCCGAACTGCCAGGTGGGCACTGCCCATAGGTTCACGCATATGCAAGCAGCTTATAATCATTGCGTGATCATAGCATAGGTCAGACTTTAGCCATAGGAGTTGATTATACATCTCCATCAGTTGTGATTCCACGCAGCTCTCTACAAGTTAGAAACAGCCCTAAGCTATAGGCCAAGCTTTCATAAATAACAAGTCTCCATGTCATTTTTTGTGAACTGGCAGCACAAAGAAAATGCATTTATATCTCCTTGGGTGTGTGTGCCTGTCTGTCTGTCTGTCTCTGTCTCTGTCTCTGTCTCTGTCTTTGTCTCTCTCTCTCTCTCTCTCTCTCTCTCTCTCTCTCTCTCTCTCGGGTGTTTTGTATCTATCTTTCTATCCCTTTCTCCTCTCTTTCCTCGGTGTCTCCCTGTCTCTCTGCCTTCTCTCTTTCCTCTCCTAACCTTTCTTTCATTTGAGCCTCTTTCCTGATTTTCTTCTAGTTTTTCTTTCTCTTGCTTCTAGGCTGTTCTACTGATTGAGAGCACTTTTACATCACCTCCACCAGTAGAGAGAACCTCACAGGACAATGATGAGCTCAGTTTGATGCCCTGGCAGCCACACCTGAATCAACAGTGTGTTTGGGGGTGGGGGAGGAATGGCTTTGTTTGATTAATCGACATGCATATAGGAAACAATTCCTCCCAAATAAAAAATATTTAAGAGCCGGGCGGTGGTGGCACATGCCTTTAATCCCAGCACTGGGGAGGCAGAGGCAGGCGGATCTCTCTGAGTTCAAGGTCAGCCTGGTCTACAAGAGCTAATTCCAGGACAGGAACCAAAAGCTACGGAGAAACCCTGTCTCGAAAATCAAAAAAAAAAAAAAAAAGATATTTAAGTTAGAATACAAATTATGGCAGGTTAATTAACTCCAAATCTGTAGGATTGATCCAAACATGTTTCTTATTCTTGTCATAGTCCTAGGAGGTGACTCCTCTTGACAGGCAGAGTAAGTAGGTGTTAGTGAACACATACAGTCTCTGTAACAAGAGACAGACTGTCCCCTAATAAAGAAGATGGAGGAAAGAGACTCCTGCTTTCCCAAAGAGTAAGTACCCATTGTGTTAAATATAATACATCAATTTACAGGACAATCAACAAGAAACAATTCATGAAAATGATTTACACAACTACAGAAAGAGATATGGACAGAAAACAAGGTAGAATGTTCAGTAGTGAGAAACATCAAAGAACAGGAATTGCTGGGCAGTGATGGCACACATCTTTGATCCCAGTTCTCAGAAGGCAGATGATAAATATCAAAGGGCAGATTTACTATATACAATGATAGCTGCAAGGAAGTTATTAAGACTGAGAAATAGATACAAATATTCTTCGTTTATAGAAAATTTCAACCCAAATTTTTAATTTCACAAGAGTATCCTAAATCATAAATTCTAAGGCCTAGTTTATCTTGAAGCCCTTAGAATTTGACCTCACCTTACAATGGGACAAAACCAGTGTCAAGCAGAAGTTCTCCCATAATCCTCCACCTTTCCCACAATGCCTTTCTAAAAGCACGTCATCCACTGGCCTTTCATGATTGGGAACCCTGAAGCACGGTCTAGGTGGAGTGGAGCACTCACCATGTGACAAGCTGCAAAAAGAACTCTGAAAACGTCACTCAGGATTCCATCCCTGGTGCCCATCTCAGCATGCAGCCATTCTGCTGCCTGCGTTTTCCATAACGTCTCTCAGAGGCTTTAAATTATTGCTGAGTTTTGCTTTCTTAGGTGGATAGGGAGAATTCAGGTGAACACTAGTAAAATGCAAGACCTTAAGCATTATTGGTATAACAAATCGAGAGTGTTTTGTTCCAGTCGAAAGAGCTCTGATATTTCATCCCAAAGTCATCTTCTGGGGAAACCGAAATGTAAGGAGCCTGACACACGCTGAATAAGATTTAGTAGCACGTTTCCAGAGTATGCACAGAGCTGGTGTTTTGCTGATTTCACACTTCCTCTTTAACCTGAGGTCTACCTGGTCAAATACCTACAGTGTCTCCTGCTGGTGGACGTCTGGGGGGGGTTGCGGTCAATGGAACACATGACTTTTATTATTTCTTTCCTCTTCGGATGCTTGGGTTCAAAAAATTCACACAATCCCTGGTCACAGCCAGCTTTCTCTTTTACGATCAGATTGCACAAAAAAAAAAAATGCTTCCAACATATTGATTGGAAGAAAAAAAATGATCATGTTTTCAATAAAGTATCTTTTATTTATTCTTTGACAATTTCCTACATATGAACAATATATTTTGGTCATTTCCACTCCCAACTCTCCCATCCCTCTTTATCTAGGTACTCTCAATGTGCCCCCCTTTCCCCTTCATGTGCCTTTTCTGTGTTTTGTAGCTCACCAAATTTTAGTTCTGCCTGGACGGTTGGAATGTGGATTCATCTTGCTGGCTCCATCTTACGCAGGTCTTGTGAAGTGACCAAGTTTTCCTGATGACAGCTACTTAAATGTGTTCATAGATGTGATTCTTTCATTTCTGTTCCCTATCATTTCTGAGTTCTCTGCAATGGATTCGGACTACCTGTTTACCCAGAGTTAAAAATCTAAGGAGAAAAATAGGGTTCCACTATATCTTTGTCACTTCCGGAGGGCAAGTTGGACTGGAGGGGCAAGTGGGGAGCCTTCCAACTCTTTTTGTGGCCTTCCGAAGCAGTAGGCAGAGTGGTCAACCTAAGTGCCATGGATTAAATCCCACAGACCTACTCACTGGATTTGACACTGGTTGCTTACATCCCGTCATAATAATTTGCATCTCTCATTTCTCAACTGGAAATTGGTGTACATTATCACGGTATCTATTTACAGGGTTATATGAGTTATGAAGACTAAGGTAATATAAAAATAATTGATGGTGATGTGTGGTACATGCTTATAGCTTGATAGACAGTAGTTACTATATTGCCATGATCTAGTCAGAAAAACAAAGGCCCTCTCGGCATTTTTGACTAAAGGAAATACATGTGGAATTAATTACATGGGTGATAGAAGAATAACGAATGGACAAAGAGGAAAAAAGGAGGTAACCTGGTGATTAGCAACAGCAGAAGCCCCTTCCATTTCTGGTCTGAAGAGACAGCAGGAGAAGACAGTACTGCCTGGTAGAATCTGAAAGCTGGGACAGTTCAGAGGGAGACGGAGTCATGGAACAGACACTGCCGCTGACACAGACTTCCCAGGCAGCAGAAGAGGGGAAACACCTGAATCTTCATCTTCCCACTATCCTTTCAGTTGCTGGTGTCACACCCTAGTCAACCTCTGCTCAAGATTAAAAGGCAAGGGAGTCTGGGAAGTGTAGCTCTCTGTCCTACAAAGCAGGGTACCGAGGGACATGAATAGTATTAAGAATGAATGGGCAAGCGATTGGAAAAGCCATTACTACTGTTTACTAAGGCAAACCTTTTCGAACTTTGTGTTTGCAGAAGTCTTACTAGATAGGATCTTTACACTATCGTCTGTTTTAACTTCCTTCTAGGTAAACTGGAGGAAGACGGTTTACTAAGGTTTGCGTCCAGCAACTATCCTCCACAGAATGGGACTCTTCCATCCCTACTAGGAGTGAGTCTTTGACTCATTTGAGATGTACCAATAGACACTGCCTGATCCTGGAAGAGAGTTCGGGGCAGCTGCTGATTGCTTCCGGAGCCCTCCACTGCATGCTGAACAGTCACTGGCAGACACTCCCAGGCTCTCTGTACTCCTGTATCTGTGAAACGGCATGCTAACACCCCGAAGACCAGGTTTTCCAAGAAACACCTCATAAACTGTGGAACACTTTATTTAAATGACTTGTAATTACTTTTTGATTCGTGGTCTAGTGTTCCTCTATGCCATCTTATGAGAATCTCCTCCTAGAGACAGCTTAATCAATCTTGCAGGTCTGAAAGCATCATAAACATATGTACCAAAAAAAATAGCTACCAAATACAATGGCTTTTTGCTAAATTTAGGGTGTGGTCCCAAACCAAATCAGCCTTAGGGTATTCTTATACAGGAAACAAATTGGTCACATATTAACATTCTCAGGCAGGCCTAACCTCAGAAATACAGTCATGTTTGGAATAATTTTCTAAAGAAAGGGAGGAAGGAAGCAAGGAAGGCAGGATGAAAAAAGACGTATATCTGAATACATGCATTTATTATCTTAAAAACAAAATAAAGCACACGGTATTGTATAAGCAGGAAACATGAATAAGTTTAAAAGACACTCCCACACAGTGTCTCTTTATGCAATGTGTCCTGGTGGTAGACATTGTCCAGGGAACTTTGGGGGCATCATCTTCTCCTCATTGTATTCTTCACAATGAATAGGATCACCCTCATTTTATAATGGGAAACTGAGGCTCAGATACCCAAAGTAAGGTCTTGCAGCCAGTAAATAGCAGAGTTCAAAATAACTGAATCGAATAACAACCTGGTGACTTCTTTCCATTACTCCAGTCTGCCTCCCCCAGGAGAGCATGCACGTCTGCATTTCCCTTTCAGCCACTCAAAACATGGCCTGTGTACTTGGCCGCTCAGTCTGAACCGCGGGACCCACACAGAGAACAAGTTCCAACTGGTTTTTTGTCACTGAGAACACCTGAACCCTTCAGGCCTCTACAGGAGAGATATATGCTTCAGCCACGATCCCACTGGCTACTCACAGAAGCGCATCTTACAGTTCCCACAGAGATCGTGTTTTCTATCACATACTCCCAGGAAGCTGCTGACAGCAGCAGTCCTCCTGAAAGCCAGAAGGAAGGAGCAGCACCTTCAAAGGACTTTTAGGTGCATGGCAAAGGCAACAGCTCTCCTGTTGTTGATTAGAAAAACAGCATGGTTGTTGAAATATTCAAATAAAATTTAGAGCACTTAATAGAAAGGATAATTAAGCAGCTACTCGAGTGTGCTCAGAAGGCACTGTCAAAGTCAAGTATATTCCATGTGCCCATACCTTGGTTTTGCTCGGAAAGAAAAAAAAAGCACTCATAAATGGATATATACATACACAAGAAAACTAACCATGTAACAAAATAAATAAATGCATAATTGCTTTCAAAATTTTAAACACAGAAGTCTGGAAATTTGCAGCTACAGAAACCAAGGATCTTTGACCCCACTCAGGCTACTACTGTCTAGCTAACAGTGCTCAAGTCTTTAGTCTACAAATCTGCTCCCACTTCCATCTTCAATTCATATGAGACATTAAGGAAGGCGCTCACCTCACCTGTATTTTTAGTCTCCACCCATGAAAGGGAAACAATTTATTCCAGTAATCTCAAATTGGATACTAGATTTCCAGTAAGGTCATGAACAATCATCAGGTATGCCTCCGAACTCCTCCCAGCCCTCGAATGAAAATCTGAGTGCCACCAAAGATGTTCCAAAACTATAGGAATGCCGTGGCCCCTGGAGTAACTCAGTCGCCTGAGTCAGGACACTGGAGAGCACTGGCTAAATACAACAGCCAGGAAAGAAGGAACTGAGACAAGAAAGGGCTGAGGCTCATGGTCATATCCCTCAGGGGTACTTTAGTGAGGAGTTACCACCCTTACTCAAAAAAAAAAAAAAAAAAAGACAACATCTTTCTTTCCCCTAGCGGCCAGTCTTATTCTACAGTGAACAGTTGTCTCAAAGGAAGCATTTCCTTGAGGAAAGAGAGTTCCTCTGGGAGCACACGGTGCAGTTTTGAACAGTAGCGTGTAATCCCGTCCTCCTGGAGTCTTCCCTGGCCGTATCTATTCATTCCTAACCCCCGCCATTGGGTGTCTTCTTCTCTACTCCTGCAGCGGTTTTCACACTGTGTTCTACACGTCTATCTTCCTGGTAGAAAATGAGTTCCCTGAGACTAGGGAGCCATGAAAGTTTTAATAAGGGCCCCGTGAAGTTCCTAGCACACACTAAGTGCTCAATAAATTTCTAATGAATAAGCAAATGGATGGGATTTCAAAGGGAACGGAGAGCAACCAGACCCGTAAAAATCACTAATGACCCAATGGGGGATAAAACTAGAAAGTAAAGGCTTCAGACAAAGCAGCATACAGAGAGGTATAGAAAAACTCTTTAGGAATTTAAATGAGGAGACCATTTTAGGATTTAGGGGGAAAGAAAATATTTTAAATGAAGTCTTATGTAGGAAATGATACCTAAAGGTCAAGACCTCTGAAGCCCTTCTAGTCATCACGAAATTCCTCTGAACTTGGGTCCTACCAGACTCCTTCACACAAGCCACACCAACTATAATTCTCTAACT
>NC_022022.1:17853850-17859412 GCF_000317375.1 Microtus ochrogaster
CTCTCCCTCTCCCTCTCCCTCTCCCTCTCTCTCTCTCTCTCTTGCTCTTACTCTTGCTCTCTGAAATATGGTAATCTCTCTACATAGCCCTGACTACCCTGGAACTCACTTTGTAGACCAGGCTAGCCTTGAACTCACAGAGTTTTGCCTTCCTAGTGCTGAGATTAAAGGTATGTGCCACC
Source organism: Microtus ochrogaster (assembly GCF_000317375.1). Lineage (NCBI taxonomy): Eukaryota > Metazoa > Chordata > Mammalia > Rodentia > Cricetidae > Microtus > Microtus ochrogaster. Next base: position 17,854,033 of record NC_022022.1, read on the forward strand.
ACTCCAGGCTACCAGCTATAATCTCAAACTCATCTCTGATGTCTTCTTTCAGGCATTTATACACGATGAACTCCTACCTGTCTCTCACATCTTTGCCCAAGTGTTCCCTGCAATAGTGGCTGTAACTTTTCCATGGGAAACTGCCACCCTTGGCGCCCACTGCTCCTGTTCTACTCTTGGTCTTTTTCTGGTTCCTTTTTTCTGGGGAAGAAAGGAAGAAGGAGAGACTGTTGTGCAGGGCAATCAAGCTCAGGGCCTCACTCCTACTAGACAAGGGCACTACCACTGAGTTACACTCTCAGCCCTGTTTTTTTTTAACAGGACGTGTATCTATCATATACAATTTTTCAGATTAATTAATTGAAAAGTCCAGTCCAAATTTTATTTCAAATTTACCACAAGGGAAAACTCTCCTGAGAAAGCTGATTCCAAGATCTTTTTCTTGTTTGACATGCTTCTGGAAGGAAGGGTTAGATAACATTGTCAGAGCAGGGACAATAAGGGAATGTCTGGTTGAAAGTTATTCGCCTTGTCGGGAGTCAGACGATTAGCTGGGCAGATCAATCTAACGTCCCAAATGGGAATCTCGGTCCCATTCAAGTCCAGAGATGTAACTAGTGTATTTGACACTTGGAGCAGGCCATTTTTCTCTCTCCTTCTTACAACAGAATTAGTTTTAGGAAGAGTCATGTAATTAATAATGATGATGGTCAAAAAAAGACTCAGAAACAGGGAAATTTTTCTTTAATTGACTTGATGTTCATTGCCTGACAGTAATAAAATTTCTCAATGAACAAAGAACTAAAAAAAAGTGTTACGGTACAGAAACAGAATGGCAGCAATGAACTAATTTTTCTTTAGTAGATTTTCATTTTAAATTTTTAATTAATTAATTTTCAAGTATTGTTTTAATAAAAAAGGAGAAATATACCTACCTACTCTTTGCCTCAGAAAAAATAGCATTTCAACTTAATGTTAATTAGATATCTAGTTATTAAATTATTAAATATCAACAAAATAAATAAGATTTCCATTCTAAAAAAAATCATTCTAAGTTGAATAAATATTTTACATGCAGGCCAAGATGTTCACTTGCCAAACAAAAATGTGATACCTTATAGTCCTAACTCTGCTGTGCTACTGGAAATTGAAAATACAAGTAAACAAACAAAGGGATGGCCATCATCAAGATGCGGAATGACAAAATTTGTAGATCTTGTTTCAATTTCTGTCTCTGCCACCCCCCGTTGTTTGTCATGTCAAACCTGTTAGTACACACTTGGCTCTGAGGTGGGAGATGGGCTCTGTCCTTAAGGCAGCACAAATGACTGAGTTTACTCGCTGGGGAAGGGAGCATAACTAAGGATTATCTGACTTAATTTTCCTGTGGAGCACAATGTTTGTTTAAGAATAAATATTAAAATATGCTAATGAAGAGCTTATGCATATGTAAAAACCCAGTAGCAAAGGTAAAACTTAGATCAAGACTTACCTCAACAAAAGATCTTCTTAGGAAAGAGTTGTTTTTTTGTTTGTTTGTTTGTCTGTCTGTTTGTTTGTTGTTTTTTGTTTTTTTTTTTCAGTGCAATCCTTTCAAAATGTTAGCACTGGGTGGAAACCACGGACACTGCTTGTCACTGGCTGCAGTACTCTTCCTAATTCTCTCCAGACCACGCAGGCCTCCTTGCTGGTGCCCAGAGAGGTCCCTTCTGTCCTACCCTCTCATTTTAATACGTGCCTTGTCTGTGGTTTCACAGGACGTTCCTGAAGCATCTTTTCAGGAATCTAAAAATTTTTGATTTGAGATCATCATCTTTCTCATGAGCTTTAACATGAACTTAATTATTTTATCCACTGTGTTTCTCCTTCCTGGGTCGGGGACAGGAATCTATCTCACCCACAGCTGGATCTTACACACCTAGATTAGTGTCTTGCGGAAGTACTTGCTGTTGTGTCCCATGCCAAGCTCTCTACCAATTTGAAGTTATTGTTATACCATGGTAAGAAGCTCATCTCTATCAAACTAACTGTAGCTCTTTTCCAGAGTGTTTCTGGGTACATTACAAACTGCTCCCTCAGAGAGAATATCAAATTATGAACTCCTCCCCCATGTAGCACCTCTTCCCAGAGTTGTGGGATTGTATCAGCGATTTTCCAAGAGTACTCCATGGGCACCTGTTCTGGGTACTAGTAAGAAGAAAGGAGGGAGGCACTTTAGTTTGGGTTTTGTTTTGTTTGCTTATTTTTTTGAGACAAGGTTTCTCTGTGTAACAGCTCTGAGTGTGCTAGAACTCATCCTGTAGATCAGGCTGGCCTAGAACCCACAGAGATCCACCTGTCTCTGCCTCCCAAATACTGGGCTTAAAGACATGCACCACTAGCACCACTGCCCAGCTAGAAGACACTTGGTGCATTATTTTAAGATATTTTTTATTAACATTTCTCTTTTGTTACAGGAAGACTGCTGGGAAATTTGTTTTCACTATGACAGTTTCTAGAGTCGGTCTTATATTATCATAGTGATTTTCCAATATTGTATTCTATGTGGCATTTCTAAATTTACTTGGTTATAATTATCAGAATTTCTGGGAAATTCTGTACAGTAAACAGAGTGGTCTCTGGACCTCCTGGCACTGCAACTCTTAATTTGAACTTGATTGTTGTAGGTGTACCTACTTTGTAGCTTCCAGGTGGCATTTAGGAAGGTAACCTGCTACATGGTCAACCTCCTATTAGTGTGGGCTACTGGTCATATAATTTTGTATATGATAGCCTTCGTTTGTAAATCTAGTGTCTTTCTCATTCTACTTTTAAAATAAAAACGAACAAAATAAAAAATTTAAGTTGCCTAAATCTAATGTCTGAACTGGTCCTGACCTGAATACCCCCTCCCTGGGGACTGGCTTTCATGGTACAAAAAAGCAAGATACAAGCTTCCAGAGGAGAAAAGAAACCAACAGTCCTCCTTAGCTATACCTATGAAACGTAACAACAACCACCACAGCACTGTAACCCAAGGGTGAAATAGGGACATGGCACACTTACCTTGGCAGTAACCAACAACTCTCTAGAAGGAAATCAACACAAGGGAAGTCATGCCTGGAAACCTAGCCAGTTGCCCAGGGCTAGTGAAGTCATGGATCTTGGAGACCTACAACCGCCACTTCGCTAAGCCAGCATAATCCCTAACTACATTCTAAATGTTTGTGCATATACCCACAGGTAATAGTAGTCCTCACACCTCATCAAGTAAACTCCTCTTTGCAACAGATGGAGATGACTATAGAAACCACAACCAGTCAGAGCACAGAATTGTGGATCCAGTCCCAGTGGATCCATCTAAAAAAACAACTCAGCACCTAAGGCTCCGGGAAGAGAGGGTGGGAAAACTGGAACAATGAGGATTAAGGAGTTCGGCTCTGAGATTGTGTCTAATGAGTTAAGGTCAGAAGCTATACTCATAAAGCCTCACCAAAATGGCTGCTTAAATATGAACTGAACAGGAACAACAATAGACATTCGGAGGTGGAGGGGTATGGGGAACAACATATCATGAGATCTTAACCCTACACAAGAAACTACAGGTAGCTAAGAAATGCTGAAAGTAGGAAAAAAAATAAGAAAATAAAGAAAGAGCGGCCCTAGAAACATATCTACAAGTAGCGCTGTACAGACTGTTGAGTTATGTTTAGGAATACGTATGAATATATGTATGCATACATTCAAATAACAACACTAATGAGAAAAAAAGGCCATGAATTTGAAAGAGAGCAAGGAGGGGTATGGATGGTTTAGAGGGAGGAGAAGAAAAGAAAAATTTTAACCAGCATAATCAGCATATAACATAACAAATATGTTTATATTCTTAATGGAAATGTCTGGGTGGAATTTAAAGAAAAATATGAACTTTCCCTCTTATGGGAAATACTTGTAACAAAGCATGGAGCCATGCACTGTCTGCCCCCTCCCTTATAGGAGCCGAGGATAGATGCCTCAGGGGCACCATCCAGAATTAAGTGCTGCGTGTGAAAGAAGCCAAAGGAAAGAGCTGTGCCAGCCCATGTCATTCACGATTCAACTATATTTTAATATCTCATTCTTCCCACATCCTGAGAATGTGATTGTTTTGTAAAAGAGTACTGCTCTTCGAGTTATATAAAGATTTTATAGCCATTGCAGTTTTAATAAGCAAAAGACTTGCTAGGATGAACTGGGTTCAACCTGAACCACTGTACAATTTAATCCTACATAATATTCCTCTGTTTAAAGTGCATGTAATTGCCAATTTATATAGTCCCCAACACCAAAGGTAAGTCAGATGGAGTTCTGCAAACAAACACAGTATGGAAAGCTTTCTGCCTAAGTACCATGAACCAAGAATGAATGAAACTAATCATTAATCAATCATGAATCTAATTCACTTCGAGGGCTTCTTTCATCTACACAATTATTCGATGAGTAAAATTGAATCCACCTGCGTGTGTATTTCTCTAGCTCTTAGCACCATAAAGGTTTTTTTTTTTAAATCTTTGGATCCTTAAGAGAATATGTAAAATTAAATTGACATTATCTTGAAATGAGATTAGATTGTTATCTCTTCCTCTCGTGTAAAGATTTTCTTCATGAAGAGCTGTTCTTACACAGCAGTGATTTTTCTGATGCTCCCGTTCTGCTTAGAAATATCTTACGTAAGGGACAATCATGCGACCGCACCACGTGGGTGTGCATTGGCTCAAGTGTCCTATTCTGTGACTTTCCGTTTCCTACCAACTGTAGTTCTTGAAATGTATTTTGCCAAAGATCAGTCCACCTGTTCCCATTGCCCAAGGAAATATTAAACACTCGTGACAGAGGGCAGGATCCAGACCTAGAATGGCAAAGATATATGAACTTTCTAATATTCTATTTGTTTCGCTGAATATTAGAATAATTACGGCATGATGACAGCAATAGTGAATTACAGATGATTCCGTGACTTGTGATTATTTTGAAATTTCTAGAGATCAACTCTTTGAAATTACATTACTTTTTCATTTAAATAAACAAAACTTCCTCTTTTGTGTCAAAAAAACAAATGTTACGAAGGTCCCAGAAAGGAATGACACTGGCTTTTGGCAACTGGCATCTCCTCTGCCCCTTGCTGTCCTCCAGGGACCCTAGCCAGGCATACTCCCCTCCATAGCATCCCTGGGCTGTGGAACATAAACTAGCCATTTTGTGTGCAGTTTCCTTCCCCAAGATGTTTACAGTTTGGGACTGCTCCCCTACAGTCACCTACTGAGACTACCTAACCCTTCCTTCTGAAAACTTTGGAAGTGGGTCCTAGCTGGAGGAGGCGGGTCCTAGCTGGAGGAGGCGGGTCCTAGCTGGAGGAGGCGGG
>NC_022022.1:17859512-17862280 GCF_000317375.1 Microtus ochrogaster
GTCCTAGCTGGAGGAGGCGGGTCCTAGCTGGAGGAGGCGGGTCCTAGCTGGAGGAGGCGGGTCCTAGCTGGAGGAGGCGGGTCCTAGCTGGAGGAAGTGTTTCGCTGAGATCAGACATAAAATGTGCTGAGGTCCCAGGTTGTTTGAGTAGTTGATGTGGCTCTATCAGGATGGACACTGTCCAACCTGACCCCAGCTTTTTAGTATCCGTGTGTCTGTCATTTCTTTTCTATATCCTTTCTTCATTCCCTCCCCATCCCTAGTCAGGGTTCCAGGACCAAACCATGAGAGGCATGGCACTGCTGTAATTTGTTACCGTGTTGAAGAAAGTCACTTATGTGAGTCTTGAAACTCTTATGGAGGCATTTTTTGGCATTCTTTCCTTTTAAAAACGAATAAATGAAAATTCAAACAAGACTGTCCCCTTGAGAGATGAAACCCCTTCATGAAACAGGAAAGAAAGTCTTCGTTTACAAAACAGAGAGCCTGAGCCTGGACTCATTCAGCAGAATGGACTGTTGAAGAGCCTGCCTGAGCTGGTTCCTGAACACGACAGCTAATACAAGAGTAAGACGGTCCTAGGACTTTATATGCTCACAGGGAGTAAACAAAGAGCAAATTAAGCCATGTTATTAGCCGGTGTTTTCTAAGGTGATGAGAACCCTCAAGGCAGCAGCAGGCAGAGGGGACTCAAGGGTTGTCTCGCTGGAGAGGCAGAGTCGGAGCCTGCGGAAGGAAGACGCAGCTTGGGCGATACAGATACCTAGAGATAAACACATAACAGGCAAAAGGAAAGGTAGGTGCAAAAGTCCTGAGGCAGGAGCATGTTAAGCTTCCTAAGAGAACAAGGTGGAGGCCAGTGTGGCCACAGAGCATGACCCAGGACAAATGACCAGAAGAGTGGTCAGGACTGGCCATGGAGGGTGACCCCTACAGGAAGCATGGTTACACAGGGGAGTCTCATGATTGATCCACAACCTCGGTGGCACTCCAAGCGTAGCCACACATCCCAGCAGCCTCAGCTTCACCTGGCTGGAAATGCAGCTCCTGAGACCTCATCACAGGTCCCGGAGTCAGAATATGGACAGGGTGGGGAGGTGGGGAATGGGGAGCGTCTCTCTGTGTGGTTTGTGCTTTATACACTGACAGGGAGTAAGCAGTGACTCTCTGAGTAATAAAAATAAGCGCCTTTATTGGTTTTAGCTGCAAAACTCTCAAACTGAAAGAGAACTCAGAACTCCATCCTGACTCTTACGGGTAGTCTAACACTGAGTTCATGGCTCCATTAGTCCAAGCTTCCGTCTCCTCGGGTGCAAGATGTGCAAACCTGGCTCCGCTCCTTTTCACCAACGGAGTTGCTTGTAAACTCTGAAAAATAAAACCTGGAGCTGTGTGTGGTGCCTCATGCTCTACTCCAGCACTTGGAAGGCTGTGGCAGGAGGATTGCCGCAAGTGTGAGACCGGCCCACCGATAAAGGGAGCCCTAAGACAACCTAGGTTACAGAGTAAGACCCTGTCTCAGAAATAAACTGAACAAAATAAGAGCTAACGGTTAACACTAGAAAAACGTGGCTGCCAATATCTTGACAGATAGGAGTTTTTACTACCAGGAGCATGAGTCCCCGAGCCCATCACCCTCAGAGATGGGTACATTTCTCCCCCGGAGCAATTGGGCTCATTAAGACCTGCACATGAAAAGCTCTCCGCGAGTCTGGGCTGGTTTTGTTACCTTTGGCACAGAGCCTGAGCATCTGAGACTGCAGCTGGTGTGGGGCGCCGGTACCTGTCCTCGCTTTGGCAGACAAACCTCGCTCCTCCGAGTATTTCAGACGAGGATAATGGGCCAACCGAGAGTCTCGTGGTACTTAGCCCAGAATACTTCTATCACTCTTCCTGCCCCAAAGTATTTGTTATGTTTAATACAAAGCAATACTTTGTTGCGACTTGGGGTAAACAGTTGAGTATGGACTCAAAAGAGCAGGATTAAGCCCCCCTACAGCTTACTTCTTATAGATAATAACCCAGAAAGCTCATATTACTACCCCAAACTTGTCTCTATCTAGCACCCAGGTTGGTGGGAGGTTAACTGAGGTGATAGGCATGAATCTTCTTCAAGAATAAAGCACTCGGAAGAAACCGAGACGTTGCTGTAACACCCCAACTCCACTGTTAGTCAGTAAACAGTCAACAAAATTTACCAAGCTCACAATGAACCTGGCTCTAGGCCAGGCTGGTCCACAAGTACAAACCAGACCCAGAATCACATGCTAAGCTGCATATATTCCAGTAGGAAACAAAGAAAGAGCAGAATGAATAATGCATACAGTCTGCCCAGTGGCGGTGAGCGCTTTAGAAAAGGAGAAAATGGAAGGAGAATTGTTGAGAAGTGGTCCGGAGGATAGTCAGAGAGGAGCTCTCTGAGAAGGTGCTCCTGTCCAAATACTTGAGAGAGGCAACGGCCTTCCCCGGATGTCCCATGCCCACCTGGATGTCCCACATCCGTGGCATGCTTACAGCAGTTCTAGATATTTGGTCTAGAATTTTCATAGGCTTCCTTACTTCTATTGCCTTGTGCCGCTTTGGGGATCATTAGTTAATCACCACACTTTGGCTAACCCATGCTGATGGAGGAAGGCCACTGGTTAATTAAATAAAGAAGCTGCTTGCCCTGATAGGTTAGAACGTAGATGGGAGGAGTGAACGGAGCAGAATGCTGGGCGGAAGAGGAAGTGAGGTCAGACTCGACAGCTCTCCTCTCGGGGGCAGAC
>NC_022022.1:17865256-17892848 GCF_000317375.1 Microtus ochrogaster
TACACACAGATGATTAGAAATGGGCTAGTCCAGGTGCGAGAGTTAGCCTTGAAGAGAATGGGCCAAGCAGTGATTAAAAGAATACAGTGTGCGTGTAATTATCTCGGGTAAAGCTAACTGGGTGGCGGGACACAGCCCACGGCTCCTATTACTACACCATGCAGAAGCACAAACTCAAATCAGCTTACTTACTATCTGAGATCATGACTGGTTGTTGAATGAACCCTTCTGCCAAGCCTAGGACCTAGCAACTTTTCTATAATGCAAGGTTGGGGGCCACATACTTTACAGACTGGAGACAATCTCCAGGCCCTCCCTGTTCTTGTTGTCCGTACAACTCAGAATTGATTAAATAAAACCATTGCATTGATTTTATAATTAGCTTTGCACCTGATATAGGATTAACGGGGGCAGTTTTGGTCTTCTGTTTTTCAGGGCTGGGAATTAAAGCTGGTACCTTGGGCATGCAACCACTATGTTACATCAACCATCTAAGACTGTATTTGAACTCACTGTGAATCTAAGCTGACTTCTAACTTGTGTGACCCTCTTACTATAACTCTTCGGTGCTGCTAAGGTTACAGGCATGTACCACCACATAAGGCAGGTCAGTTTGGAAGATATAACAAATATTGTTGTACAAAATGAACCACCATAGCACTCCTACACTGCAGAGGAAGGTCAGGAGTCATGTCAAAAAAAAAAAAAATACAGATACTGAAGCATACCTGGATTTCCACAAAGATAAATTCCAGAGCCTGATGGGAAAGGAAGTAATTCATTAGCTATATGAACAGGTAAGAGAAGTTATTTTTCAAGGATATATATGGAGATTGGGGGGTTAAGTAACCTGGAGATAGGGGGTTCTGAGAGACAGCAGAAGAAACAGTAGGCGCGAGCTCCAAAAGAGGAAAGTCTGCCTGAGTTCAAGGGGCGTGATGTAAATAAGAATTCCCTGAAGACAGAATGGAGGATGTACCGAACACTGTAAAACCTGACTTCATTTCAAATGCACTTTATATCCCACGTCTGTATTGTTCAGACTTTCAGTGAAGTCTGCAGTGTACAACAACCCGGTGGCTGCGTCGTGGAGGGATGGAGAATGAAACCAGATCTTTAACAGGAGATGACAAGGAGGTAAACAAGTTTCTAGCAGAAGCCAGAGTTGAAAACCAAAAACAGCTAGCCACGTGTGAGTCCTCGCGAGCCTTGACCTCAGGCCAGAGAACCCTCGGAGGTCCAAGTTGTTTTGTTTCATTTAAGGTGGAAATAAAAATGCCTTGCCACACAACTCCAGTGGGAACATTTGGGTGCAGGAAGATGGCCAAGCAGGCCGAGGAGGTCAGTCAGTCGGTAAAGTGCGTGGTGTGTAAGCCTGAAGATCTGGGATCATATCCCTTAAAAGCCCGTGTGGTGGCATGTGACTAACCTCTGACCCTGGAGAAGTGGGGACAGGAGGATCTCACAAGCTGGCTCATTCACTCAGTGAACTCGAGGTACATTGAGAGAGACTGCCTCAAAGAGACATAAGGAAGAACCACTGAGGAAGACATCTGATACTGGCCTCTAGCCTCCCCAGGTACTCACATATAACACACATACATGCACACACATGTACACACACATGACCCTGTATGGGACATTCAGATTACAGGCATATCATCTATTCTACTCTTCACAACATCTAAGAAGAAACTGTTTTTCTTATCTTACAGATAAGTCATATATCTAAATAATTAAATTTTTAATTATCAGTGTGGAAATTCAATTCATTCTAATCCCCAAGTCTCTCAAATTCCATTTATCATCTGTCTCCGTGAAGCAGTGGGTGCCAGCAGGTGTTACATAGACCGTTCTGTGCCTTCATTTCAGAACTATATTCCTCTAGCTAAATTACAGGAATGAAAACGCAGAAACTTTGAAGGACCTCAAATCCAGTCACTGTCAAGCACGGCACTCAAATTTACACACGGGCTTAACAAAATGCTGGCAAAGTTAATAGTCGTGAGTGTGGATGGGGCTAATACGTGAAGGGTACCTGTGGCCCATGGAACAACCCCCCAGCCCCCCACCCCCGCTCTGCTCATGTCTTAGTCCCAAATCAAAGCATGGTCCCATTTCAGCTAATACTGAAACTTCTTAAGAAAACTCCAAAGACCAGGGCGTATGCCCGCTTCCTTTTCCCTTATGAGAACTATAAATGCAACCCGTTTAAAACATCACCAAGGTTTTCCACCCATCACAGCCAATCAACTCCCAGCACAAGAGAAGTCCTGAAAGCAAATGAAGTCTTATTGTCCCGGAGCTTTCCTGCCTTCTCCATTATCCTCTCCCCTCACCAATAACGTCTTTGATAGCTTTCATTCCGCTCACAGCCAGCTCTGGGCCCCGCCATCCTCACCCCTCTGTGCATTTCCATTTTCACATCTACGTCTTCATTTCCATTCAGCCCTGAGACCCCTCTCTCAGTGTGACTCAGCCTTCAATCAGGACGGACACTGCCCCCCCTCCCCGCTTCGCGATGCTGTCGCTACGGTGGAAAGGGAGGGGCTAGGGACGGGTGTCCTGTGGCTTGTAATGCTAGTTAGCAGAGAAAGGCTTTAGATGGGCAACAAGTTGATTTGATAAATCAAATCCCACCATGATCCGGAGTGCGCTCTCTGATGGATTCTGTAGCAGCAGGTCCCGAGAAGCTTATCCGGCCTTCAGTCGTGATCTAGAAGAAGCTTCATTGAGGAAAAAGATAGGATTCGGCTTGTCGGCCATAACTGAGGAGGAGACATCTTTGTCCTTCCCACCTGGCTCACAGAATTCTTAGTCACCTGGATGGGTATCAACCCAGATGCCCCTTCTCTAGGGTAAAAACAATCTCATACAGGTCAAGTCTCCATGACTAAAATTTGTGACATAAAAGGGAAAGTAAAGAAGAAAATTGTGGGGTTTTTCAGATGATACAGACATATTAGTTATTTCTCTACTATAATAATATATAATTTTTTTAAGCCATGAATCCCCCCTGTCACATGGTGACATTTCTTCAGGGATCCTCACTTTGATCACCTGCACAGATCTTTTTTATTTTAGTTGAAGTTGAAAGCAGAGCCATTGCCTCCCATCTCCCACTGTATTCTCCACTGGCCTCTTTAAAGAGGTGGCTTGGTGAGCTGGAAAGATGGAGCAGTGGGTAACATGCTTGCTTTGTAACCATAAGGACCTCAAAGTTCCATCCCCCAAACTCACACACAGAAACTAGCCTGGTGCATGTTCATAATCCCAGCTCTAAGGAAACAGAGACATTTTATTCCAGGGACCTCCGAGCCAGCCACCCTAGACTACTTGGAAAGCTCCAAGTCAGTGGAAAACATTGTCTCAAAATGGAGAACAGCACCTGAGAAACAATACCTTCTGGCCCCGAACCATGCAGACACCGAAAAGGTGCATAGAGAAAGACACGGTAACACTTTAGAGGCTGTGAGAAGCCTATCCCCAGAACTGGCTGGGTATCCCTTCTGTGAACAGCAGAGAGCTTACAGCTTATCAGAAATTGCAGGAAATTAATAAATTAGAAAGGAAACTGCTGGCTTGGTGTTGTGGTGCATGCCTTTGATCCCAGCACTCAGGAGTCAAAGGAAGGCGGATCCCTGAGTTCAAGACCAGCCTGGTCTACAGAGTGAGTTTCAGTACAGCCGGGGCTATACAGGAAAAACCCTGTCTCCGAAGGAAAATATGAAACTTCTTAAGGAGAAGATGGCAGTGAAAACCCTGGGGTGGTTCTAGACTGGCAAGGATGGATCCAGGTGTGCCAACAATGCCCACAGAAATCTACCTCGTGCTAATCCCATCTCTCTACTGTGTGACGTGAAGCCTACCAGTGGTTCCACATCCACTCTTGGCTGTTAGAAAGACAATGGAAAATTGAAAAAAAAATCTTAGAGTTGAACTTCATGGCCATGAGTAAAGGGGATGAGTTGGCTAAAAACACTTGTCCACCTAAGAGCTGGGAGTTTGGTCATACACTGAACTGAATCAACCAAACCACCAAGTCCCTAAATAGAGTCAACTGTTATTGCCAGAAAATAAGGGAGCAGATATGAGTACAGCTGGAAAACTGGTCAAGCAGAAAACCTTTCTGTACCGCCATCTAACCTCAGAGTTTAACAAATGTCCGTGCAAAACGTCTTTGCAGACATGCAGGACCAGATGGCTAAAGGGAAAATAAAACCATACTGTACGCCGTGCTAGAGAAGAGTACACAGACCTTGGGAAGGAAAGGTGTGGCTAGATGCCCAGCCCCTCCAGCCATCACCATGCCCCTGTCCTTCCCCCACCCCCCGCTCCAGCCCTGACCTCAGATCATCCTCCCTCGTGCTAAAAGTGCAGAGGAAGGCCTTTTCTACTGCTGCCTTTCCTGATAATCTTCTAAAGCTCACATCCTTTCAAAGTACCTTTCCTTTGTATTGATGCTACTGACAAGTTTATCTGAGATAGTAGGGACAATGAACACCTAAAATAGTCATGGAAAAAGCAAATGGTACATACAACAGCACAAAATTGGGTCTCCGGAGTCATGGTGGTAAGCCAGATAAGTCTCGCTGGATAAACATGGAGAAGTCCGAAGAGAAATCCTGTGGCTTGCCTCGGGTGTCACAGCTCTTGACAGATAACTGTTACACACTCCTTTCAGAATGGCCCCAACTGTTACCAGTGAGTCTAAAGACGTGGCGCCTGTTTTTAAGAAAGCCAATCCTGTACTTTTCGAATGGTTATTAAGAGGTCAAAAGCCTGAATGAGAGAAAATCGGCTTGGCCATTATGAGGAAGAGTCTAGATGCCAGAGGCAGATAAAGGAAGGAAGAATATCAGAGGGTGCTCACAGTGGTTCAAGAAAATGGTTCAAAGAAAGCATAGGATGAATACCATTGTGACTGGTTACATAAGATAAAATTCTTGGGTTACAAATTATTGCACTTCAGATTGACTAGTTTGACCAAAAAAAAAAGGAATTTAACAACAACAAAAAAAAATAGTGTGACTTTAAGAACTGAATAGGTAAGAAATGGCTTCTAAAAATGTAGGAATAAAAGTGTCTCCAGGGATAGAAGTAGCAGAACATATTAATATCCTAACAAGGTAAAATATAGATAAAGCTTTCTAGCTGCAATTACATCTACCACTCACTCTGCTCAAAATGTTGACACCCAGAAAAGAAACGGGCCGACCTAGATTGGGGCATGTGTTACTGTTGGAAGTCAGGGGTAGTACTGTGGGGGAGGGACATCTTGATTGAATAGCCAAGCAAGGGAGCATCCAGAATGAGGAAGGTAATGGATCCAAATGAATTGTGTCATTGTGTCACTGTAGCTTGAAAGAGCGAGGGTGAGAGAGGGGCAATGGGAGCACACAGGAAAAGGGGGAGAAGGGAGGGGAGAAAGGAAAAGAGAGGGGAAGAGAGGGGAGAAAGGGAGAGAGGAGAGAGGAAAGAAGGAAGGAATTGTTCAGGCAGCTCACTAGAGAGCCCACTCAGACACAGTGTATAGCCTTATTTCAGGGTAAGTCTTTATCTCAGGCATCTGGAACCACCCAAGTGTTTGGGGGGCCGGGGTGTAGCACTGAGTGTCCAGACACGGGGTTTTTGAAGACGGAAACTATATCCTGGCATCTCACTCGGCAGCTGTCGGAGGAATCTGCAGAAGTAACCAGTTTGAAGCAAGTTGTTTTAAGAGAAGTGAAGAAAACTTAGGTAGAACATCCTGACTTTTGCTTCCCAGAATAGAGTTGGGTAGTTTTCCATGGGTTTCTTTATAGAGGATAGCAGATTCTAGTTAAACCGAGAATGGCTTCAGCAACAATACAACATGGAGGACTTTTGTATTGTGTCTGTGCTATCTTGCTCAATCACAGAAGAAAAGGAGGGAGGGAGGGAAGGAGGAGGGGAGAGAAGAAGCTATTTCTCTACACCATAGTTTTATTAATACAAAAATAATTACTGTATCTATTTCCTAAACATCTCATGAATGTCATGTGTAGTGCTTAGTGCAGGGCTTGACCCAATGCTCAATAAATTCCAGGTATTTCTTCTGTATAGAAAGTTGAGGGAGGTACTTGTCCATAGAAATGGGACACCATGCCTCCTTTGAGGCGATGGTGAGCTCTTGTTTGTTACTGACTTACCCCACTTAAAAGAATTAAATGATCAACCATCCAAAGTAAACTACATAATAGAAAGAAATGCCTGAAACAATGTATCTCCAACCTGGAAAATTCCAGAAACATCAACACATAGAAGAAACATATGCCGGCAAGCAGTTTTCTATCCATCAAAACAGAATATTATGGACTAAGCCTGGCATTTTAGCCACTATTTTAATGCATTGGTGAACACTTAGTCTGGGTAGAAGGTCCCGGATGATAGTTTCGCTCACGAGTGTGTGTGTGCGCACACACACACACACACACAGGCAGTGACAAATAGGTGTGCGTGAGTCACCACAGCCTCTCTGTACTGGGGATTAGCGTGCCTGGCCTGTTCCATTGGAATAAGTCTCCAAAACTGTCACACGTGGCTCCTGCCTAGACCCTCTCAGAACGGTGATAATCAGGGACCCACACTGCCTGCCAATCCCTTCTGCCTGGCGGGGCTGAGGAAACCTCAACAGAGTAGAGATGTGATTAAAGCTGACCTGTCCTCAATTGGCTCTGCTGCTGGGCACCAACAGCACACAGCCCGGGGCCCACTACCGCTGTGGAGGGAGGAGTAGCATCTCCCATATGAATGCAGAACGGCCTCCAGAGAAGCAACCTGACCTTCCAGGAACAATGCCCAATGCTGGAGTCAGGCCGCTCTGCACATGAACGTATACCCATCCACAAAAGCACTGAGCCTGTAACAAGCACTGTGCAGCAAGCACGTGTATTATTCTTTTTAAAAAAAAATCAAGATTTGGGTCATAGTGAAGTGGGGAATGGGGAGGCAACCCCAATAGCCTGCTGTGTTCCCATCGCTGGCATCAGCTGCTCCGTTCCATCCCAAGGGGACCTCTACTCTTTCCCATCCTCATGTCATTTTTATTATGCCAGCAGATGATAAGGCAGAAACCCATCAGCACAAAGCAGCCTGTGAAAAACCAACTAACAATATGGAGTGGAAAATGAAGAAGAAAGTCTTGCATTTCTTTTCACCTACAGGATAAAAACTGATGAAGCCAAGGCAAACCCCATCACCATTCAGTAGTCCATCTTCCTTTAAAATACACGGCACACCGACCGAACAGGCAGAATTCTGCTCTGCACAGCAATTGTTCCATTTTCTGTATTTCATAACCTGCAATTTTGAAGCCATGCTTGGTACACACGCTTGTAAAATAGTCATATCAGATAAAAGCAGAGGGATGCTAAACTATTGGAAAATAAATCAAATTCTCAGCAAGCAGTTATATCCATCATGTTGCAGCGAGCGCACGTATAGTTTAAGCTCTGAGCACACAGTCTATCCATTGTAATGATTTGGGGTCAGGATCCTGCCACATGCATTTAGCATTCACTAAGAAGTAAACCCCGGAGTGTAGCAGGGAAGAGTGCCGAGCTGGAGCCCCTGGTGCAGGAAGCTGCCCTCCATGCATTTGTTTGAGGCCAGTCACTGTGTGTTTGGAATTAACACGTGCATAAAGCCTGACTGTTTCTAAGATGCTTGCACCAGCATTATCTTGCTTGATCTTCAAAGAGACCTCAGAAGATAAATAAGCGAAAGCATCCATGTGTTAACTGCCACAAAGACTCCTTCAGCACATCTGTGGAAGGTCGTGGAAGGAAATGTCTGAAAAAATGCACTCCCCACACAAACCCTCTCAAAATGGACACCATCCTGATTACGACATCACATTCAGTGGTGCCCGGCCTCAAACTCAGCATCCTCACTTCGGACAGTAGCAAACATCCCATGCCTTTGCATCTGTCCCTTTAATGCAGATACAGAACTAGCCGGTCCAACAATTGCACAAGACTATAAGAAGCTTTCTGTAAGCACTAGCTATGAAGATAGGAGAGACAAACTCAAGCTAATAAACACCATTATAATAACTGTGACTGCTACACAACACAGTGTCCTATTATGGGACTATTAAAATGTTTAGAAAAAAAGTTAAAGCCATGGTTTTTTTTTTTCCTTTAAAGTGGGGAGGGGAAGGCATTCAAATCCAAAGCCTGGATATCAAGTAAAGCCAGCTGTGTTCATAAGGCTATACGGCCAGTCTTAACCTGATTCCTATGACACTGTCCCCAGGAATGAATGCCCAACAATAATCTTGCCGTTGCCCCGACCACTATTCGCTTCCTTGATAAATTCTTCTAGGCTCTCCTGCTTTGCTATTGGATGAAAATCCAGCCCTGGAGTCATGCACAATCCACAATTTTTTTTTTTTAACCTTCAAAAACACAGGAGCCAATAACTCAGCCCAGGTGTTTGTCCGATTCTTCCTCTCCAACACAAAACAGGGTTGTCTCAATAGCAGGAGTGTGTACCTCCCTGTTCTGGGAGCTGCAAGTCCAGGGCCAGCATGGTCGTGGTCCTGACGAGGCCCCGGTCCCCAGACTGCTGATAACTGTCTTCTCAGTGTGTCCACACATGCAGAGAGAGGGACCTCTGCTGTCCCCTCCTTTTCTACTAAGAGCACAGATCCCATCCTGGGTGCTGACCTCGTGACCTCAGAGACACATAATTGCCTCCCAAAAAGCTCTCCAAATCCTGTCACACTGATATAGAACTTCTGCACTTGAATTTTGGTAGGAGTCTCGGTCATTGGCATGCCCATGTCTAACTCCTGATGTATAACCTCCTAAGCACCTTCGGTGATGAACAGTTATTTTATTCACTCCAGTTATCCCCATTTCTAAGACAGAATTGTCCTAATGGTAGCTAGGTTACCACCAAAAAAAAAATGGCACTAAGGATCCATTTATTGTAAAGAATATAAAAGCAACAAACAATATTGCAAAGAATCCAGACAAGAAAATATCTTCATGGCACCAAAAAACGTTTTAAGGTATTCCTCCTACAAAGTCTTCACAGTTCTTTCCAAATTAAAATTATTTTCACCAGGATCTACCTTTCTGAGAATAGATTTATTTATTTATTGTGTATGTGACAACAGGGATAACTTGGAGAAGTTAGTTCTCTTCCTCACTGTGTGGGTCACAAGGATCGAACTCAGGTCATCAGACTTAGCAGCAGATACCTTTGTCAAGTGATCTATCTCACTGGTCCCCTCGTATTGTAAAAATATGTGCTTCATATCCAGTCTCCCCATTTTTGTCATGCTTGCTATTTTACCAACTGCTCTCATTTCTCCTGTTCAGTATAAATGTGCCGCATTTCCAGATCACTGAGATGCAAGACTGAGTGGGACTCTAACCTTATTTATGCCATTTCTCAGGGAAAGGAGCTTTCTGGGCTCCAAAGAAGCAATTTTAAAGCCATATACTTAGAGGAAATAAATGATCTGTAAGTTTTGTGACTACGTTTACAAAGCATCACATTTATCAACAACCATTTGAGAGTCCAAGCAATATAATTAAATTTAGAAAGCATTTTCAAACCTAATAAAGCAGAAAAAGACATATGCAAGGGTCAGAAGACAGTCAGCCACTATATATAATTACTGATTCTCTGTGAAAGCGGAAATTTTTGTTGTAACACCAAGGTTTCCAAACAGTTGAGGAATGAAACCGTCTAAGCCAATAGAAAAGTTAACAGGGGCTCAAGATCGCTAAATACATTCTAGAGTCAACATCATTTCTTCTTTTCCTGCTCTCGTGTGGATGTGTGTATATGTATGTATGTGTTTCACAGGAGTGTTTAAGTTCGCATGTGCACCTGTGTGCACATAGGTAAGGAGGCTGAGATTGGCACAAAAGAGTCTTCCTGTATCCTTCCCCCACGTCAGTCATGCAAGCAGTCTTTCTGAGCCCCAAGTGCATCAATACGGCTAATCTAGCTACCTAACTTGCTCCAGGGATCCCCTCTCTCCATCCCCTAAGTGCTGGGATTGCAGGTGGGTCTCCATGTCTACCTGGTATTAACATAGGTTCTTACACTTGTCAGTAAGAGTTTTAACCACTGGTCCATCTTTCCAGTCCAATCAGCAATATCTATATATAGCCTGGCTGGGAGAAAGTCTGCAAGAGACTGAGGATTGGCAATATCTATATATAGCCTGGCTGGGAGAAAGTCTGCAAGAGACTGAGGATTGGCATTTAGAATCAAGAATGGCTACCAAGCTAAAGAAAATGTATAAGAAACCAACCACCGAGATCTAGAGATAATCCTCCCTTAAAACAAAAACGCAGCAGTCATTCTGGAACCGAAACCTCAGTCTCATGCAGACTTTCTCCTAGCCAAGATAAGCAAGTCACTGAACCAGTATCTCATTTAAATTAAAGAGGTACTTATCAGGTTTACAGAAGAGGCTATTCAAATAAGTTCATCCCTACTTCCCACACTCTGCCCTCCCCTGAGTGGTGGGGGGGGGGGGTCAGGCAAGGAAATGAACCACAAAGAGGTGAAAATGAAAACTCAGTTCAGATTGGCTTCCTCAACCTGGATCAAGACTTCAAGGAATCTGATCTCAGGTGGTTTATTTCTGACAAATTTAACACAGTATATTTTGAGAAAAGGTTTCCTGGTGTAACATGATCCCCAGTGTACAAGGAAAAATAATTACAATGAAATTCAAATCCAGGTACATGTCATTTCCTCCAAGAAGATGAGTTCTAGAGATAGAATACCAGCACTAGCTTACAGGCCTAAAAAAATGTCTAGCCTGGTCTCAATCATACAGATAGCATACAGGTCATTTGGATTATTAGCCACCCCTGGCCCTCACTGTGGGATGTAAGAGTCATTTAGGTTATTCCTAGCCACCTCTGGTCTTGGTTGTAGGAGGTTGATATGGCCTGGCCCAACAGCTAACACAGATCACCAGGCTGTTCATCACTTCCAATTCCCAGATTTCTGAATGGATATCTTTCCCATTGGAAAGACAATACCGTGGGCTTAACATTCCTGGTTTCTCTGGAGATCTGTGGCCACAAGGACCTTTGAGCCGTGCTCCCAACACTCCAGCTGCACCCTCAAATTCTATAAAGCCATCTACAGATCTGAAGTCAACTTGGGAGGGTTGCCCGGTATTGGTCAACAGTTATGTAAGACATGGTTGCCACATCTTCTGTTCCTGAAGACCTCAACTGAGTCTTTTGGCATTTGGATTCTTAGCGCCCATTTTGAAATAATCTTACCTCAAAGCATCATGTTGGATGCCGATGAGCTAGCTGAACTGACAGACAAATTGAAAGATATTGAGACCCAAGAGAAGTACAGTGCAAACCACTTGTCATGGCCTTTTCTAAAAAAAACCAATAAATTATTAATAACATCAGGTTATTTTAAACCAAAAAATTAGTAAGTTTTAGCAACATGTCACCAGTTTGTAGATTTCAGGATTTGGAAATTACTAAATTTATCTTTTGTGATTTCTTAATTCAGATATGAGTTTTTGCCCAACATATTTAAACCTGTATCATATAACAAAGAAAATGTGGTATAAAACACTGTAGTTTTTCCTCATCTTATAGAAAAGGAAAATTATGTCATTTCCAGACAAATGGATGCAACTGGTTATAATAAGATTAAGTGAATTAAGCCAGTCTCCTAAAAACAAATATGCTCTCTCTCATTTATGATCCCTAGATTTTGTTGGATACATACAATCAAGTGTGTTGATGTGACATGGGTAGAAACAAAACTTTCTAGGTCAACAGGGGAACAAACACAGAAAGGAGAGAAAGAAAGAGTGACACGGAGGCACACAGGAGAGACCATACCTGGTATGCAGAGTATACTTGTGTGAAAGCACCTTCCCTAACAGAGTATCCATGCAACAAATACATATAATGAAAATTAAATATGTGCCATTAGGTTAAAGATTCACAGCAAATATCTGTACCAGAAGTTGTTCTAGTTTTCTCTGATAAAATATCCTGACAAAAAGCAACTGTTTGGAGAACTCTCAACAGATGAATCTAAAATGGCTGAAAGACACTAAAGGAAAGGCTCAACATCCTTAGTCATCAGAGCAATGCAAATCAAAACAACCCTGAGATTCCATCTTACACCCGTAAGAATGGCCAAGATCAAAAACACTGATGACAACTTATGCTGGCGAGGTTGTGGGGTAAAGGGAACACTCCTGCATTGCTGGTGGGAATGCAAGCTGGTACAACCAGCTGGGATGTCATTGTGGTGATTTCTCAGAAAATTAGGAAACAACCTTCCTCAAGATCTAGTAATACCACTTTTGGGTATATATCCAAAGGTATATATGTTCAATGCCACAAGGACATGTGCTCAACTATGTTCATAGCAGCTTTGTTTGTTATAGCCAGAACCTGTAAATAACCAAAATGCCCCTCGACCGAAGAATGGATAAGGAAAATGTGGTACATTTACACAATGGAGTACTACACAGCAGAAAAAAAAATGACATCTTGAATTTTTCAGAAAAAATGGATGGAGCTAGAAAACATCATTTTGAGTGAGGTAACCCAGACCCAGATGGACAATTATCACATGTACTCACTCATAGGTGGTTTTTAAACATAAAGCAAGGAAAACCAGCATGGGCCACAAATCACAATCCCAGAGAACCTAGGCAACAATGAGGACCCTAAGAGGGACATACATAGATCTAATCTACATGGGTAATAGAAAAAAGACAAGATCTCCTGAGTAAGTTGGGAGCACGGGGACCTTGGGAGAGGGTTGAAAGGGAGGGGAGAGGCAGGGAGGCAAGCAGAGAAAAATGTAGAGCTCAATAAAAATCCATTCTAAAAAAAGCAACTGTTTGTATTTCAGTTTGCAATTCTAGGTTACAGTCTATCACTGTGGGGAAGTCAAGGCAGGACCACCAAACTGCTAGTCCCATCGCTTCCACAGCCAAAAGGAGGGAGAAATGGTTCATATGTGCCGCTTGCTTGCTGGTGCTCAGCTAGAGAGCTCCACCCTTATACAGTTCAAGATCCCTGTGCAGGGAATGGCGCTGCCCACACTAAGAAGACTCTTCCCAAATCAATTAATTTAATTAAGACAAATCCCTCCATGACATGCCCACAGGCCAATTTTGTGAGATAATCCTTCTTTATGATCTGCTCTTTGTGAGTCTACATTGTATCAAATTGACAACTAAAGCCAAAACTAACAAAAAGGAAAACGAAAATGTTTTCACAGGTATTTTCTCATATTAGGTTCTGAAACTTAGTATGAACTCAATATATATACATTATACGTGTGTGTGTGTGTGTGTGTGTGTGTGTGTGTGTGTGTGTGTGTGTGAAATGAATGAAATAATATTTAATGGGCATTGATTCAGGCTCCATTTAATGTCATACCCATGTGATCACAGTCTGGTGTCACCCATATTTAAGGCATGAGAAAAGAATGACATGCCCACGGTCTGAGTTGACAAATGCTGACAACAGGACTCAAGGAAACACTGTGCCCTGTGACAAAGTCACTGTGTCATTGCAGAACTGATTACAGACACTTCTGTTGTGGCTCCCATCATGCCACCAGCCTTTTGTGACCTTGAATGCAAGTCTTCGTATTTCTGCCCTCCATATTCCTTACGGAAGTTTCCTTTCTGGCCCTAAAATTCACTAATCCTATAAATTCATGCCATCCTGCACATGTATTTCTGCTCAGACAAGCAGCTAGATGAAACCCTCCCACATGCGGTGTGTAACCACGCAGTTCTTCTATCGAGCAACACGCTGGTATTAGTCATGCCCTGAGTTTGCTACCTCGATTTTCTAATCCATGCAAGTGCTTAATTTGTTGTATATAATTTGTTCTCTTTCAAGTTAATATCCCTGTATTATAAAAATCAATAAGCACATTGAAAATAATTACAAAGACGTAAACCTCTTACTTTGCAAAAGCACGTAGTAATGCATGCATCTCTCTACTCAGCAACATTTACTACGTGTTAAAAATTGTGCTCTGTGCAGTCTTAAGCAGAAGAAAATGTTTCCTAGGGAAATTTCAAATGTCTACACGAGGAAAGAGAATACACATAATCAACATAACGATCTCAAGAATGGAATCAACAGACATAAAATCGCCTCCTTTGGTTCTTCTGGGAAAATAGCTAGCTAAAGATAAAATCAATGCCAGCAAGAGGGGTGGCTTCATTAGCCAGCGTCAACTTAGTGCAGTTGAGTGGGTGCTTTGTTTATGGTTTTGCTACTAAAGCGCAGCAGGATCGATGAAGCTGTTTGGGTAGCCTGGATTTCTGACTCTGTGCTGATCCTGGGTGGCCTTGGTGAGGTAAGAGATTTGGTTATTTGAGCCTCGTGTTTGCACCTTATCTCATAGACACTGACCGCTTCTTCCAAGGAGATGATCCAGCAGCAGGGGATCCAGGCATGAAGACTCAGCAGTATACAAAGCAGGCTTCCTGAGACATTCATTCAGCCAATTAAACCTGAGCCTATTACATAGCTGTCCCCTTTCAGAAAAATTTAAATAGCATATAACCATGACTGGTTTTGCAGTTCCTTGTGAAGGTGTATGCCTGAGCTGATTTATGACATATTCTTTGAAACTCTTTGTCTTTAGAATATCTCTGATATTCTAAATATCTTCTGATACCTCATATAGTATTCTAGGGAACATGCCTCTTTTAGCCACGTCTAGGGGCACTGATTTCACAGTTCTGTGTCATGAGGCTTCACAGGACACGGAAGGGGGAATAATCGCTGGGGCCTCACTTGGTTCTCTGGGCTACAGATGCCCAACCTCTTTGGATCCTCTTGATACTCCTCTGATAGACTACGAAATGCATTTCTATTTGAGTGTGGAAAAGGTACTCCCCATGGGAAATCTTTTTTTCTTTTCTTTTCTTCATCTTTTGGAAGGGTTTGTTTTTTGAGACAGGATTTCTCTGTGTAGCACTTGTCCTGGTACTCACTCTATAGACTAGACTGGCCTCAAACTCAGTGATCTACTTGCCTCTGATTCCTGAGTGCTGGGATTAAAGGTGTGTGCTATCACTGCCCAGCACACACATCTGTTGTGTGTAATCTAAAGATTGTTAAGTATTAGGCTACAGGAACTTTTTGTTTGTTTGTGATTTTTGTTTTGTTTTTGTTGTTGTTATCATTAAAAGACAATGGTTGCCCATATTTGAAATCTGGAAGGTCTAAAACTTAAGAAAAACATCAGGGCTGGCAAGTTGGTTCCATTAATAAAAATGCCTGAATCACAAACACGAAGGCTTGACTTTTACTCCCAGAACCTATGTAAGAATAAATTTTAAAAAAACAATAAATAAGTCAGACATAATCGCCAAGTTCCAGCCCTCAAGAGGCAGAAACAGGAAGATCTCTAGGGCTCTCTGGCAGTCAGCATAGGCAAATTGGTAAGCCCAAGGCCAGTGAGAAATCTCATCTCTAAAGAAAACATGAGCAGCTCCTGGGAACATCCAACAGAACATGCAGACACACATGCGTGTGTGCATGGACACAAACACACACACACACAAAGGAAAGTGTCAGGAGCTTTAACAGGCAGGTCCAAGTCCTTCAGGTGCCCTTTCACCCCTAAGGCTAGCAGGTTGCCTTCTCCGGATCACCTTGTGCTGTCTTGACTCCGGTGTTGAGTCCTGTGGTACATGCACACATTCGTACACATAGTAGCTGGTCAAGGAATTGCACCAGAAAGCTCTTTTTAAAAAGATAAACACCACAGTACTCTGGCCCTCAACTGCCACACATCAGTATAACTTTTGCCCTGAAAGACAATTAAACATGTATTTCATAACTTCTTGAAAGTATTAACTTGAGGAAATAAAGGAATTGTTTGGGAGCTCAGGATAAGAAGTGATTTTTAAACAGAGAGATGAAAGTTTAGAAATTGTGCAGGGAGATGGGGATGGGGTAAACAGTATTACAGGAATTAAGAGTATTATAGGCAGACCCATGAACACACAGCTATTGAGCGCCATTAGAAATACGGAGCCCTAAATTTGCCCTCTGCAAGATAAGGCAAGGGGGCACTGGAAAGACAGTGCACAGGGATCGATAATTTGAAATAGGTATAGAGACGAAGTTTTCTGTAATAAGTCACTCTGTCAAAAAAAAAAGGGGGGGGGGGCTGCTGAGAAAATAGCCTAACATCCTAAGAAGAGACTGTCTCCCAAGTGCATGGCAGGTTCCCAGAACACGTGGTATTCTGGTGGCAGAAGAAGCCACGCACTGATGCAGAATTTCAGTATAAGCCTGCACAGCAGAATGCGCCTTGTGTGCAGGGGAGGAATTCAAAAGTCATGGAAACAAAGGCAGGTCAGGGAGATGGAATGTGTATCTTTCACAGGGAACTTTTGCAGCCATGGCAACGCTTATCGTCACAAACAAAATGAAGATCTGGATCCTTTGGTTTTATGACCCCTTAATGTTGCAAGAAATATACCTGGCAATTTATGTATATTGTCTCATTCAATCTAATCAGACTGAAAAATGTGTAAATAAGTAAGAATCCATTTCCATGTACCCTACAGTCGTCTGGCAGAAGAGTCTCAGTGAAGAATTATTTACATTGAGTTGGCCTGTGGTATGTCTTTAAGGATTGGTTTCATTAATTGATGTGAGAAGACCCAGTCCACTGTGGGTGGCACTATTCCTTAGGCAGCAGGTCTTGAACTGTAGGAAGAGTGGAGAGACTCAACTGAGCAAGCAAACGAGCACATATGCATTTTATTTCTCTTTATTCTTGACAGTGGGTGGGATATCACCAGCTATTTCTAGTTCACTGCTTGGTTTTTCTGCTATGTCAAAGCATAAAATGGAATTAAACTTTTTTCTCCCCTAAGTTGCTTTTCATCAGAGTATTGTTATGACAACAACAGAAATGAACCCATTATGGAAAAGTAGGGAGATTCAATGAATGGTTATATATAATACTAAGTTTCTCTTAGAAACTCCAGGTAAGGGGCTGGAAAGATGACTCAGAGGTTTAGAGCACTGGCTGTTCTTCCAGGGGTCCTGAGTTCAAGTTCCAGCAACCACATGGTGGCTCACAGCCATCTGTAACGAAATCTGGTGCCCTTTTCTAGCGTGCAGGCAAAATACTGTATACATAATAAATAAATAAAAATCTTTTAAAAATAAGAAAGGAAGGAAGAGAAAGGAAAGAACAGAAAAGAAGAAAAAGAAAGGAAAGGAAAGGAAAGGAAAGGAAAGGAAAGGAAAGGAAAGGAAAGGAAAGGAAAGGAAAGGAAACAAGAAGCTCCAAGTAAAATACTGCAGCATGAACAATAACCTCAGGATCGTCCTTTATCAGGTGACTGCTTTTGATACCTTTCAAATAATGTTGGATTCTCTCAGTGATTTTAGATGTCCCTTAATTCCTTCGTGGACTGGAAAGAACATCTCCATTCTTGCTATCAAATTTCATCCTCACTTTTCTATGACTGGTATATGTTATCATCTGATGGAAATGCTCACCTGTTCTCCCTTTTGACTCCATAGATAGTTATAATGTAACCCTTTGATATGTGACTTTGATACTGAGACAAGGCCATTAATGCCTTGTTACACCTCCCCTAGAGTGACTGAGTCTCTCTGCTCCCCCAACACACATCTTGGTGGATCTGCAGCCTCTCTAACTATGTAGCAGAAGTCCCACAGGTGACGCAGGGCTAAGTTATCTCTCCCAGAGCTGGATGCTAAACCTGAACCTCCAAGACAGTGTATTAGAACAGGGGGCTTGGAAGAAGCAATGAAGGGGTGAAAAGGATGCACTCATGAATGAGATTGGTGCTTTCAGAGGCGCAAAAGAGCCAGAAACTCTCTTCTACCACCTGAGGACACAGCAGGGAGGCAGCATCTGTGGGTCAAAGACAGCTGTGTGTTCAACTAGAAAGTCCCAGACACTAGAAACATAAGAAGGAATCTCTATTGCTTCTAAACCACCTAGTTTACGGTGTTGGTGGGTTTTGTTTTGTGTTCTGTTTTTATTTGTTTTGCTTTGGGCAACTGAAGAGGAAATTGATCCCAAGGAGTAAGGGCACTGGAGCAACAAACAGCAAGTTGGGCAGGCAACTCCTGCATTCGCCCAGAACCTGGGCATTTCATACAATGGCTGTTATTGTAATGTCACTAAGTTTAAATCAATAGAGAAGCAGAACGAATGCTACAATGTATCTCTGTTTGTCTCATTGACTGCCTTCCAGCCTGAACTAGACGTTTTACAATATCTTGATTAGCAACCCTTAGTGTTTTTGGTTTTGCCTCTTTTCCTCTTTCTGTTCACTTCAAGTTTCCTGAATTATTTTGTTTCTGTCTCTCTTTCAACTATGGCACAGACTTAAGCTTTTTCTTTAGGGTCCAGTTTGAAAATCTTTCTCATTTAATAATTGTTGACTTCATTTATAACGTTTAATAAGACACGTATGGTTGGTCTCAGCTTACTTGTATTTTATGCCAGTTTATAGTTTCTTTTGAGGCTAAATTTCTCAACGTGGAAGAAAAGAGAAGAATTCTGTGTTTATATGTGCAGAGTCATTCTACTCTCTTAAGGTCTGCACCTTTATTCCATTGGTTATCATATTAACACTCTGTTTTTTAAACAGTATTTAAGAGGCTGGAGTGATGATTTACTACTCTTCAGAGGTTCTGGGTTCAGTTCCCAGCACCCACATTCAGGGAATCTGACACCCTCTTCTGACTGCATGGGCACCAGGCACACACATGGTAGACAGACATACATGCAGGCAAAATACTCACTCACATAAACATGAATATAAATAAATAATAAAATCCTTTTTTAAACATCTAGTACTTTCTTATTGATTCTTCTTCCTCTCCATTCTCTCTCTCTTTCCTTCTATCCCTCTCTCCATCCCCCTTTCTTTCCCTCTCCTCCTCCCCCACCTGACAGTGTATTAATACTACTTCCTCAGTGTTAAATCACTCAGCACTCTTATGACTTCATCTGTAGCTTTGATTTTTTTTTCAGGTTTATTCATTTATTTTTGTGTATGAATGTCTTTATTAGTAACCCATAAACTACCTAGACTATTCAAGAGACAATCTCAGTAGTGTAAACATTGACTGAGATATGTGATAGTAGTAAAATTTTACTATTACTTATTTTTATGTGTGGCACTGATATTATTGATTCATGGTAAGATGTTTATGGATGAAGTGATAGGACTGTCACCCAGCTAGAGGATGGAAGAAACTGATGATGAAACAAGGGAAGGTTGAGTAGGACTGGCCATGCCAACCACTAAGGCTGAACAGTGGCTACATGAATTCTTTATCCTTCTAACACTGTGTTACAGACCCTGAAAATCTTTCTAATAAAATGGCTCCTTCCTGGAAAATGAAAAAGAAAGGTTGCTCTGAGCTCTTTGGCAGTTAGGCAATCCATCCCAGAATTGAAAGATTTCCTCTCTTTGTTTATCCACAAGTTCAGGGCTGGGGGTGCTCTGAGATCTTCCGTGTGTATCCTCAGGTGGATGCAGCGCCTTCGGCTCACACTTTCTCAATTGCAATGGTGTATGCTTGCGTCCCTGCTGGTGGTGCTATTGGGCAGTTTTGGGAACCTTTAGGAGGCAGGGTCAGTCTGGAAGAAGAACAGCCTGACCTTACTTGTTCTCTCTGTGCTTCCTGAGAATTAATGTGATCAGCCAGCTTCCCGATTCACACAGCCTTCTCTGCTTGCTGCAATATTCTCCCGGCCATGATGGACTCCATGCTCATGAACTGTAAGACAAAATAAGCCCTTTCTCCTTTAAGTTGCTTTTATCCCAGTATCTTTACATCAATGTAACACATCAAAGGTAACTTCAAAGCCACCAAGATGTGCTTAAGGAAGAAATTAAAGCACTTCTTCTTGGAATAGTTTTGCCAAGAGTAAGCCCAGGTTTGGATTCTCCAATTCTCTCCTTGTGTCTTCTGTCTCCTGGAGCTTATGGCTCTGGCTTGTCTGTAATCTGTCTGTTGTATGAATCTGAGTATGAAAAGTGACTAACAAAGTGCCAATATAGGCAGAACTATCTTTGAAATTTCCTGCTTCATGGAAAAGGGCGCTGGGTACTATGGGCCTGTAGGCTGAAGATGGATGCCCCAATGGTACAGAAGAACTTTGGGTGACTGTTTAGGCAGCGAGATGTCTCTATCATTTCTAGAGTTTGGATTTCTTGTTTGCTTAGGAAGTATTATATCCTTCTGGAGTCTTTGATGGAGTTGAAGAGTAGATAGTAATAATATAGTTTTTGTTAGTCATGGTAAGAGATAAAGTAGATATAAATATTATAACTGTAATTCTTGCTTGATACCTGTTTTGTTATATGTAATTTTACTGTGTTAAAGTTAAAACCTTCCTTTTTATTTAAACAGGAAAGGGGAGGTGATGTGGGATTCCCCTCTGTACGCTGTGAATATCATTGGTTAATAAAGGAACTGCTTTGGGCCTATAGCAGAGCTATAGGGGAACAGAGTTAAGTGAAGAAAACTAAATGGAATGCTGGAAGAAAAGAGGAGGCATTAGAGAGAAGCCATGGAGCCCTGCCAAAGCCAGACGGAACTTTAGCTGGCAAGACATAGCCATGTGGCAATACACAGATTAATAGAAAATGGGTTAAATTAAGATGTAAGAGTTAGACAATAAGAAGCTAGAGCTAATGGGCCCAGCAGTAATTTAGTTAATACAGTTTCTGTGTGATTATTTCGGGCCTAAGCAGCCGGGAACCAACAAGTGCCCCCCCCCTACAACAAACTGGAACTGGTATGTAAAATGAGAAAAGATTGCTTTAACGTAAGTAAATAGATAGATGGGGGGGGGGGAGAGAGAGAGAGAGAGAGAGAGAGAGAGAGAGAGAGAGAGAGAGAAACAGACAGACAGATCAAAGAATGTACTGTCACA
Source organism: Microtus ochrogaster (assembly GCF_000317375.1). NCBI lineage: Eukaryota > Metazoa > Chordata > Mammalia > Rodentia > Cricetidae > Microtus > Microtus ochrogaster. The sequence goes on from NC_022022.1 coordinate 17,886,233, forward strand.
CATCTTATCACAGCAACAGGAAAAGAAACAAACACTCCACCCAAAGACCGTCCTTTATTTTTCAAAGTTAAATAACTTCACTAGGATGTTCCCTATTGGCGGTGGTCTAGACCAGTTTCCCTGTGGACACTTGCTCTTTCAGAGTGCAGAATTGCATGTTTTATGATCAGAAAGCTTTCCTGAATTGCACCTCTAAATGTTTGGGGTTTCTTTTGACCTTTTTTCTTCTGCAACTCCAATTCCAAGATTATTTTATTTTTTTTCTTGTGCTTTTATGTTAATTATTTCTGCCACTAGGTTTCTATGTTTGTTTTAGATTTTTAGATTAACATATGAAACAATGGATTTCATTTAACTGTTTTCAGTGTGTGTGTGTGTGCGCGCGCGCATGTGCACACGCATGCATACGTACATGCGTGCATATGTGTGCACATGGTGTGTGTGCGCACATGTATAAATGTTTAGATCAGAGGACAACTTTCAGAAATCCATTTTTCTCCTTCTACCATGTAGCTGCTCCCACCCCATAATACAACTCAACATATCAGGCTTGTCAGCAAGTGCCTTTCCCCACTATACTCCCTCGCAGGCCCTACCTGGGTTTTTACGGCATCTCTCAACTTCACGTTTCTTCCATTCTATCTCTAGCCCATGACTCCTGCTCATTCTCTGCACTCTGGCCCATGTTCCATATTTTCTGTTATCTCTCCATCTCCGCCTTTCGTTTTTACACTTCTGCTCAGGAGTCTCCCTTCCCTAAGGCGCTTGCTTCTTTAAGAGTGGGCTCATTTCCTTGCAAGGCAGATTGCAAGGGCATGACATTCTGCTTGCAAGTTCTCCCCACCTGCTAGTTAGCACTGCTGCTCTTCCCTGTGTTTTCTAGACATGATCTTCCTATCGATGTCTTTTTTAAAAACATGTTCCCAAGAAATAAGTAGCTCAGTGGATAATGTACTTGCCACTCGGGCACAAGCCCCTGAACTCTGAACTCTATAACTCACACAGACACAGTATCACCCATGCGTAATCCCAGTGCTTCTCCTAATGGGTGGGAGGCACACATCAGACAATCCCCAGAAACTCAAAGGGCAGCTGGCCTGACATATACAGCAGTTTTTAAGAGATCCTTTCTCAACATGGTGGAAGGTGAGAACCAATATCCAAGTTGTCCTCAGACCTTAAAAAGGATGTACACCCGTATCCATGGGCACCTGCACACACACACATGCATAAACACGCCATGTACACACACATACACACACACACAAACACACACACACTCGGAGAGAGAGAGAGAACCAAAGGAACATAGATCTGTTTTGGGGGAAGGGCAGGTGAGATTATAAGCTCCAATCCCCCCTCTCTCTGGACCCAAAAATAGACTGCTGCCTCTGGGCACAGCTCATCTTTCTGTTCTGTGATCAGACCTCTCCTGTGTGTCTCAGAGTCAAATCAGGAGAGGACTCTCCTTCAGCAGCCACCCTAAGGGATAAGAGACAATTCCCACATAATACGACGGCAGCCTTGCGGCTGGGATTCACAGTACACTATTTTCCATATCGTGTTGGTTTCCTTCTCTAGGGAGACAGGTCCTGAGCAAGTTTGTGCACTTTAACCTTCCAAGTGAACCTTTTCCCTTTAGTGATTTTTCTCTGGTCCCTTTGTTACCCCAGCCTCTTTCTCTACTGCATCTCTTTTGTCCACTCTGCACAGCTATTGCATGATGGTTGCATCCCTTGGCAGTCTCTACAGGGGTTGCAATATGTTTGCAATATCTTTGTATTTGACTCCTGTTTTCTTTGGTTATTTTTTTAAATATAGAAATTCTTCAGATTGGTGTTTCCCCCTTATCTCTTTTATTCCGTTCCTAAGACAAGAAGGCAAAGATGTTGTGATGTGTAGCCTGGCTCGCATCAGAAATCTGACGGTCTTCCTGGTACCAATTCTTGAGGAGTTGTGAGCTTCCCATTTTATCGTGGCGATTTAGTTTCATTACCCCGATCTTAATAAATTTACCCACCATGGAAGTAGGTCACTTGCTTCTCATGCGGTGTGTGTATAAAACTTGTTTAGCCCATCAGAGGCTTCTGGAGCGGGAGCAACCCATCTCATCCGGGAAAGCATAAAGATAATGTAAAGTGAACACTAAGCCCGGATGTGATAGACTTTGCCACTCAGTCAGTCCCGAAGCGGAAGTGGGATTATTGCAAACCAACTTAGCCGCCTCGCCAGCTGCTGAATTGGATCCCACTTTAACTCTGCGAGATGACAGGATGAACTTATTTTCTTTCATGTAATGAAACCAGGATCTTTCATGGTCAGTAAGTGTGCGGAAGCATCTGGACTCACTGACTGCAACAGACCTTAATAGTGTGCAATTCGCTGGGGGGAAATTGTGTGTATCATATTGTCATTTTGCATCTGTTCCTCTGATTAAGATCATTGTAATACATTCAAATTCATTAATGGTGGCTAGGTTGGATCCCTAAATAATTAATGGAATCATAGGTGTCTCCCTCAGCAGCAACCTGGTGGCACTGTATATTAGGCAGGCCTGTGAGTTCCGACTAAACAGCTCTGACATCGCCGCATCTGCTTGCCAGGCACTGCCTCTTCTACCAGCTTTCTGTAGCCAGTTTTTAAAAAAAAAAAAAAAAATGGCAGATGCGTGAGCAGAGGCCAAAGGAAGGTGTGAACAGGCCTGGTCTCCAGTCTCCAGGGAGATCAGGCAGGCTCCAAAAGCAGGTGCCAGGCCCCCACTCACAAGTTTTTCGGAATTCCTGAGTAGAGAAGTCCAAGAATTAGCATTTTGTGCCCTGTAGAATAAGAAGCAGACTAAGAAACCAGTCTCCCAGAGAAAGAAAGCCAGCAAGATGGGGCTGGTCGGTGGTGCTCAGATGAGAGAATGTTTCTCTAATGTACAAAGTTCTGGGTTCAATCCCAGCCCCATAAAACCAGGTATGGCTGCAAATGATTGGAATCTCACACCCAGGGAGAAGAGGAGGGTCAGGAATATAAGGTCGTGCTTAGTTGCAGGAGTGTTTAAGGCCAACCTGTCTCAACAAATAAAATGATAAAGGAAGGGAAAGAGGTGGGAAGAGAAGGCAGAGGAGAAAGGGGAGAAGGAGGAGAATTCAAGATGTGAAAAATACTATATTGCCAATTCTACTCCACGAAGGCACTACAACATTATGTGGGCATATTCCTTACCCCAAATACCTAATATGGATCCAAGGCTTGAATTTATTCTACTTGTTAATATATTTTTAAAAAAATACCATCCTTTTCACATAATCTTGCTTTTCCCTGTCGCCTGGAAAAAGGCACAAGTGAGTGGCTGCCCACTTAGGAGTCAAACTGGTTATCTTGAGGCTTTTGCCAAGAGCAAATGTAAAAGAACAGTTGATTAGAATATGCTTTGGGGTACAAACGCAATTAAGGGTGGACCTACCTGCTTCCTGTTATCCCCCAAGACATGGATTTAGGGCAGATTTTTTTCCCCTCATTTTTCTGTATTTCATCTATGTAGAAGTTTATACAAATAAATGACAGTACCACATTCTGGGATGCTGGAGAGGCCTTGGAAAGGTCAACAATGCACAGAAATTTCAAGAACTAACAAAGGTTGGCACCCTAGTCGGGATCTATTGGGTTAATGTAAAACAGGAACTAAAGAAACATGGCAGGGGAGGAGGGGATGGGAGGAGTCCAAGGAAGGAATTACTGTCCTGGTGGCAAGGAGTCAGTCAAAGTTGGGTTTCTTCCTGGCCATACCCGAAAGTGTCCTCTAGGCAGTGGCACAGATGGGCCGGAGAGAGAACTCAACGGGTAAGGGCACTTGCTGCTTTTTCAGAGAACCCTAGCTCTGTTACCAGCATCAGCACCAGTCAGCTCACAAACGTCCACAACTTCTGCCCCACGGATACCTCTGGCCCCCAAAGGCACCAGCACTCAGGTGTATCCATGCACATATAAACAAACACACCTATAAATAATTTGAAACAACACAAATAAGCCTTTAAAAAAAAAAAGGAAGTAGCCCCAGAGGAGCTTGGCCACTGCTGCCACTGTCTGGAAGCAGACCAATCGGCTGCATGGAAGAACCAGAGGGGTCGCAGAAGGTCCCTGGAGTCTCCTCAGTATCAAAATCCTGTGATGAACACTAACCAGGCAGGCAATAGGCCCTTGCTTGCCAATGGAAACTCACTAAGAAGAGAGGATTTTAGCAATGCAGCTAATAGCCACCATTTGTCAGGCCCTACAAGGTGTAAAGCTTTTACAGATGCTCCCTGTCTTAGCCATCTTTAGAGTCACAATTGTTTTCAGCTTCACAAAGGCGCAAAAGCAATAGCATTTAGCAGAAACCTTAGTTCAAATTGGGGATTTTGATCCACAGGCACCTCTCCCCCTTCTGGTAACATGAGATGGATACACCCTTGAGATGCTGGACTGGAGCCAGCGGCAGCTTCCAGTCAGCCATGTAACATAGTGCGCTGTATCACCAAGCGACAAAGCTCCGTAGGTTAGATGCTTCCAACGCATTTTTAATGACAAATCAAAGAAGTAACCGCATTTAAATTTAACCTTCATTGGAAATGTTCTATATTGCGTTTTTTTCTATTTGTAAGAAACGGCAGTGTTTACCTAGGACACTACTGGATAGCAAAGCCAGTGTATGAAACACACGTGTCTAACTCCGAAGTCCATGCTTTTAACCGCTGTCCAGCCATGAGAGGCACCGCATCCTTTTTGTGGGGTCTGTTGGCTCTTTTGGTGAGATACGTTAAGTGGAAGCATCTGCGTCTGTAAGGAAGAGGTGGAGTCCAGCAAGGGCTAAGGGCTGAACTCAATTGGTAGAGTGCTTGTCTGGCATGCACAAGGACCTGGGTTCAGTACTCCACACGGACCAAACCAAAGGTGGACACAGAGTGTCATCTCATCCTTTGATGCATACTGAGTTCAAGTCCAGCCTTAGCTACTTGAGAAATTGCTGTACCTCCCACTCCACCTCCTGCTCCCAAGAAAAACACCAGTGAATAAATCTGGCTTTGGACATGACCACCACCTCTGCCTCCTGAGTATGGTCTGAGAACAGAAGTCAGAATCTTGGGTTCCATTAGACGGTCAGCTGCAGTCACACAATAAATATTCGCTAAATGTATGGTTTAACTTTTTTTCTTTCCCATTGTCACACACACTTTAAGCGAGGATGCAGTGAAGCCACTGAACTAGGCCACTCCATGGGTGGGAAGAAGGTTTACTTGGGGAAGTTCAAAGTTGCCATGGCTACCTCTCAGGAAAGGGGGGGAGGGCATCCTTGCTGCTTTTAAAGAGAGACGGTAGCTGCTGGGTTTAGAAAGGTGTGACATCCACAATATCCTGGGAGCTGACATATAATGTGATATATGTCACATTAGGGACCAAAGGAGCCCCACTTGCTGGCAGTAGGGAGATGAGGGAGATGATGTCTCTTCCTGGCAGACAGAACCCATTTCACAGGTTTCTGAGGAATGCTGAGTCTAAGCTTCTGCCTCTCCCCAGCAATCCTGTTTTATCCTGTCAGAGGCCAGCCTGAGCTGAACCCAGACTGTCATTTAGGTCACTGTCAGTGACACTGGCATTTTGGTGGTCTGGGGGTTGATACTTGGTGACAATGTTGTCTGACATATAACAACCGCTTCCCAGATGCTTTTGGAATGAGTCAGTAAATATGTGAGCTAACCAAGAATGAATGAATGAAAAGATATCGCTGTGTTTATCCACAGTAAACATAGCATCCATTGTGTAGAGAGCAACACACCAACTCTAAAGACATGGACTTCTTTGCCATATGTAAGAATCCATACTGACCCACAAAAGGGATACGTCATTGCATAGTTACTTATATGACAAAATATGCTGTGAGCCTGTAATAAAATTCAAGTCTTTGTTGTTTCCTCTCATTTTTCTAAGATTTTTGTCTCTGGTCATTATTTTTCATCTTTTCTTTGTGTTGCCCATTATTTTTTTTCTTGACCTGAAGCATATGGATTAACAGGACCCTGTGTCAATTTTCAGAACTGTGGGATCTTTGTTTTAGGTTTCCTATAGTGTGAAGATCAATTTTAACTAATTGAAGCCAATTAGAGATCAACAAACGTTCCCATCTCTATCTAGGATCTATCCAGGTGTTTTAGAAAAAGTAAAAAACCTACATAATATTCCAGCTGAGACCAAGTTCATTTCGTGACTAAGCCTAGGAAGTACCCACAGTTAAGAAAGAGGGTAATGTTTTCCAATCGATGGCTGGCTTGATGATGAAAGTCCAGGAAGTGGCCTTCTTAGCTTTCAAACATGCTACCTCCATTCAGTGTGTGAGCCTAAACTTATGCTATACTAATTTGTTTGCCTGATTGACAAGTGAAGTATCGATCTCTGCTGCCTCTGTAAATACGCACATATCATTTGACTATAGTCCATCCTGACAAGTTTCCCTGGTTAATAAACCAAGTTGTGGATTACTTTAAAAAAAATTCTTCTTTCCATTGCTTTCAGGGCACTGCTAAGGACAAGAAAGAAAGGGGGGAGAGAGAGAGAGAGAGAGAGAGAGAGAGAGAGAGAGAGAGAGAGAGAGAGA
>NC_022022.1:17892948-17915567 GCF_000317375.1 Microtus ochrogaster
AAGGAAGGAAGGAAGGAAGGAAGGAAGGAAGGAAGGAAGGAAGGAAGGAAAGAAGGAAGGAAAGAAGGAAGGAAAGAAGGAAGGAAAGAAGGAAGGAAAGAAGGAAGGAAGGAAGGAAGGTGAGGAAGGAGAAAAGAAAAAAAAACAATGGATCAATTGTCAACAGGATTGAAGTGGGTCCAGGGTCCCTGTGTTCCCCCACAAGGAAGAAGAAAACTCCCAAATTTATCAAGAATCAAAACAAGACATTTGCTGCACTTATCCCCACTTGTTTTCTTTCTTGCTTTATTTCTAAGGTACATTTAAGCTCTTCAATAATATGTACACACAAGTATAAATCACTCTTCCCTCTTGGTGAAAACTTTAGATGCTTTTGGACATGGCTTCGCTGAATGAAGCAGAAAGATAGCTGGGGAGAGACAGAAGGTCAGACTCAGCATTCTTGGGAAACCTGTGAAATGGGTTCTGTCTGCCAGGAAGAGCCATTGCTTTGCTTATCTGCCTACCCGCAGCAGAAGGAGATCCTTTGCTCCCTATTAGCAGACCCCCTAACACATATTGAAGCCCCCATGCTAGCTCCCAGGGTATTCTGACTTCCCCGCCTTCCCAAACCCTGCAGCTACCTGCTCTCTTCCAAACCAGCAAGGACCCATCCCCATTCACCCCCACCCCTCCACCCTGCTCCCGACCTTTGATGAAGTGAGCTTATAGACGTTATTATCCTTAGGTATCAAACCCCAAACCACCAAAAGGGCAAGTGTCACTGACATTGTCCTAAGTGACAGCCTGGGCTCAGCTCAGGCTGGACTCTGACAGGATAAAACAGAACGATGTGGATCATGTGTTTATTGTCATGTCTGTGAAACCACTTTGTAAACAGAAATTGGGTATTTTGCCATTTCCAGTGAAAATTTCCTGTAGCTGATATACTGTAAGCTCACTTCATCAGTTACAGCATCTACTTTACCAAACACCCAAAGGGTTTAAGTATAATATTTTACTAAATTCTTAGAACGTTAGAAAACATATTTAAATCATATTTCCACAAACACTCCTCCCCCAGCTCTTCCCGAATACATCCCTTCTTGTTCCCTACTCCCAACTTTGGGTCTTCTTTTTTCTCAGTGACCCACTGAGTCCAATTTGTGCTGCCCATATCATAGTCACGGATGTCCACTGGAGACATCCAGGTTTCCTTAGATTTTTGTACTTCCCCTGATTGGCCTGTTTTCACATTCTTTGTGTTCAATTCATAAATCGCCTCCAGTAAATTATAGCAAAGGTGTCTTTCTTCTCGACCGCCACTGTGTGATCTGTACTTAACTGCAGGCTTCCAGCCACAGAAGCCATCACTAATCAAGCCAACTCCAGCCCGGGAAGGCTCTTGCATGAGGGTGTTACATGCTAGATTTAATGTGAATGTTGTAGACTGAAGTGAAAATTATTTGTACAGCTGGAACCTAACATTTGCATAAGTTACAATTAAAAGGGAAAATATAATTACAAATTTTCAACTTAATTTGAATGGCTTTTAAAATGCTCATTTGGCATAGGCAACAGCTTGTGAGCAAACAGCACAGTCTCTCTTGAGTTGCATCCCTTTGTCTGGGTAGCAGTCACGAGCTCATTTTGAAGGGCTTGCTTTAACCCCTGAATCCCAACAGCAACCGGGACCGAGAGCCTATCGTACAAGGCGATGTTTGTTTTCCAAATAGGATTACAACATACGCAGTGATTCATAAATATTTGCATCTTTTAATTGTTTCTAAACATGGGGTGGCAAGTGGCAACACAGCGGAATGTCGTTCTTCCTGCGGGATGAATCCGCAGCGGAATTTTAAACGGTCTCACTCCCCTCCACTCTCGAATTGGAGAGGTCTTTGGCCACATCTTCTGTACAATGCTTTTCTCCTATCACAATCTCTGTAATGGCTCTGGTTTCAGCCTTTCCCTCCTCCTCCCTTAATTGCATGTCTTTTTCTGGTAGCATCTTCATGCTGAAGGCTTGTCGTTCTTCCCAGAGACAATCTCTGACCACTGTCCATAGCCCAAGTCCACATTTATTCACTGGGCAAAAGAATCCTATTGCCCTTAAACATGAAGTTTAATTTTTTTCATACAGTCCTCTTGATAGTATATTTACTTGAAGCCCAGATTCCCACCCCAACAGTCATGGTAACTATGATTATTATGAACATGGGTATTTGACACATTCCCAAGTTCTGAAAAAGACAGGAAAAAGGGAAAAGAATTACCCCATTCAGTCTTTCCTTGGAGTAAAAAAAAAACAATCCAAAACAGCAAGCAAAAAAATAAATAAAAACCTATCACTGTGAACTACACAATTAACTGCACCCTTCTATTTCCCTAGTCCTTTTTTTCTACCACTATCCCCTAATAATGAGACAACAACAGATTCTCTGGGAAAAACATAAATTGTAGAAGTGATCCTTTGTTCTGTTTACCCCGAAATCTGAAGAAGAAATTCTATGGCAAACACAGAGTCACAGAGTAATAACATAATCTTATTTATCTTTTTTCCTGAGAAACCACAAAGGTATTCAGCTGATTGAGATTATTATTAAGTAATGTGCTTCTCTTTTTAATCACAGAAACCCTGTTCTTTCGAGGCATAACAAATACAAGTGAGACGACCACCATGGCCCCTTTAAGAAGCACCTCTCAGAAGAATCTTCTGGAACTGGCCACCTAGCACCTTTGCAGAGGGTAATCCTTTGGTTAACACAGTAACTCCATCCCTCAGATCCAGGATGTAAATGCTGATGGGAGATACGCGCGTGCGTGCGTGCGTGTGTGTGTGTGCGTGCGTGCGTAATGTAATTCACTTGGAAAATAGCCCATACTTTTGATAAGCTTCATCCTACGGCTGTGACCTATCGGGCCTTTCCGCCTCCTGGGATGCCACCTGTCTTGGATCTGTCCTCTTTGATGCACACTGGACAGCGCTCATCTGACACGAAATGTGTGTTTGAAATCATGAGACAGAAACCAAATATTTCCTAGCTCATTCGCTACTTTTTGCACTGCTGCCACCGAGCACACCACACAGAGCAGCGTCGCTTACAGTTTAAGAAGGGTACAGTGTGTCGTGGGGCTGTGGAAGGGACCAGCAGCGGGAGGAGGAGGCAGCCGGTCACATTGCGTCCATCACCAGGAAACAGAGAGAAAGCAGTGCTGGTACTCAGCTCACTTTCAACGCTTTCGCCACTTTGGGACGCCATTGTATGGGGATGGTGCCGCTCCATTCAAGACTGGGTCTTCCCAGGTCAGTCAAAGCTTCCTAGAAACACCTTCAGCCAGAACTGCGTTTCCATGGTGATTCTAAACCCATGCGGTTGAAGAGGTTAATAATCCCGCTGGATGGGTGAAATCGAGGTACCATATGCCCCAATACTTTAATTGTTACCTGTTTGTTCTTTTTAAATAACACACTTGTGATTTTGCCAATCTTGTGACTTAGAATAAGAACAAATGATTATACCATTTGAGTTCATGTAAAGAAAAATATTGAGGGAAAATAGCACAGGTGGTATTCAAAGATCACAAAGAGATGTATAAAGATGAGGAAACAGTGACCTAAAAAGTCATCCTTCATCAGAAACTGAGGTTTAAATTTTTAAAAATTTTTAAAGTACTTCTCAAAAAAAATTGGAAGACAACTAAGTCTCCAAGGCAGATTATGTCTAATTACGTCTAATTCTCATTTTTTTTCTTGAATCACAGGACATATTTCTCAAGAAGACTGAAAGCAATGCCACATTGAAACTTTACACAGACACCCAGAAGACCTGAAGCAGGCAACCGCCAGAAGCTACCAGGGTCTAGCGAAGAGCCTGCATACAAGCCAGGCTAGTTCTGAAAATGGTGGGGGCTGCTTCTCACGGCTGAGCAGGCTGGAGCTGCTCATCAGATAAGGGTCCCTCACGCATGAGAAACACTGCAGGTGCTGCAGGTAGAAACAAACAACGGGACATGAACTTCCCAAAGTTCCATGCTTCTCTTTGTTCCCTGCTCTGCCTCCCTCACCCCTCCTCTTTCTTTGTTCCCTCTTCTCCCATGCCTCACTTGCTGAACCGGCTATAACTGTACAGAAGTCTATTTTTCCACTATTCAACTTCTTTTTTATATAAAGTTTTTGTTTTCTCAGTTGTAGATGTAACTGAGTCAAGCTTTATATTTCTGATTCCCTAAACAGGCTAAGTTACAAGGGGTTATAAACTGGGCTCCCTTCACATGGAGTCCTGAGATAGGCATCTCATTGCTGCCAGTTAAAATAAAGCTGCCATGCGGGCTGAAGCAACAGGATCCTTTCTTCCCCCTGAGGAAAGATTAAGAGCCACAACAAGCATGGGGGTCAGAAGGGGTGATCCTAGAGTTGGAGATTCTGAGAAACTCCGTATTTGATCGTCTTTGTCCTGTCTTGAAGTCAGGCCATTTCCAGGGGCAACTAAGGGAAATCCAGAGCTATCCACTACAAGGCAAAGTTAATCATCCTTTGAATGTTTCTTTACCCCTCTCTTATATATGCCACATCTCTTAGACCAAACGTCAGAATGGACAGAATTTCGCGTCATATTCCTGGCTTTTCAGTCATGGTAGAATAGGAAGAGAAGTGAGGGAAAGGGGCCACTGAGAGGATCTCCAGGATCCCCAACCTCTTCCACCACAAAAACATTAAGTAACTCAGTTCAGGAAAAACTACCCTGTTTCAAAACTTGGAAAGTCATAAGAATAAAGTTTGTGTGCTTGGTAAAACAAGGAACAGCATTTAGGATGGTGAATGGCTCCTTCCGTCGGGTTAGTCTGTAGGGATAAGTCCCGCCCCTTAGGGGGCGTGTTCGCCTCGGGCTAATGTTTGCATATAAATTTGGCGAGCCTGCTCCCAGCCGCTGCTTCTGTTTTCCTGGTCTCCGTGGGAACGGTGGTTCTGTAAGTCTATTAAAGCTATATATATATATTTTTTTTTTTACAATCTGTCTGCATTCGTTTACGCCGTTACATTTGTCCCTTAAAATCCTTCAAAAGGCTCATTGAGCAACACACACCTCCCCCATAGGACTCATCGCCCTGTGGGCGTTCAGTCCCCACTCTCCTTAGCCCCCTCCTTGACAGGCAGGGGACAGTGTGGAGGGGAGGAACACATAGAGCAGACTGGCTGGGCTGCGGCCCCTCCAGAGCTTTACAAGAACTGCCAAAGAATAAGACTCCTTCTGACAGGAGTAAAATCAGTCTATATATTCATTTCAGGCAGAGGTGACAGCATTCCAAGATAGTTCGGGTAAACGCAGTTTGTTGACTTCCAATAGACATTTGAGTCCCAAAGGGGCCATGCCATTCAGTTGGTCCCTTGTGATGTCACGGCAGCAGCATTTCCTTGGTGTGCCCCGCAGGAGAGTATAACAAGTATAATCTGAAATGTAAATAACTGCCTAATCTGGATTTCCAGGAAGCTGGAGAGTCTCATCGCTGGTGATGAACTTGTTTATCGGGCCACTTCCCAGACTTAGAAGTTTGTGCTTTCCTTTCTTCGCTGTTGAAAGAATGGGACAATTGAAGAAGGGTCCCACAAGAATGATTAACCGGGATAAAACTCTTCAAGATGATCAGATGCGACGTCTTCTACATGGGGGTCCTCTAGGACAGTAGTTCTAGAATTTCTTGGAATCATAGCAGTGGACCAATACTCAAGAATCATTCTCAGGCTTGCTGGAGAATGGGGGGGGGGGACGACCCAGGTATGGAGAGGGGACGCTTTATCCCAAGGAATGAAGGAAATGCAACTGGTTTTGAGAAGAAACACTGATCTTTCAGCTTGTAACTAATTAGTCCACACTAGAACTCTGAAGGTAGGTCTTGTCCCAGTTAGTATTCTGAAAGGCAAACGCACTGAGTTCCCACAGTTGGTGCTTTGAGCCCTTCATTCAAATTTTCCTATGCAGAAATAGTGGAGAATTCTGTCTCAAGCTCACATGAGTCACTGCTCCTAGATTCTGCGCCTATCATCCCTCTCTTGGTTACATATTAAACTCCAAATTCTTGAATGAGAACCAATGCTCTGTAAGGCCCTACACATCCTCCTTGCTAGCCTCATGCATCACAAGGAATTATTCTGGAAAAGGAAAAAAAAAAGGCTGTATTTCCTCTGACCAGGTTCCGGCTTTGTATGCACCGCAGTCTAAAGTGACCCTCTGGACTGTTTTATGTCCTTTTCCAAGGTTTCTACTCTCAAAATTGCATTGATCTCACTTCCTTCCCTGAAGAGTCCCTTCGCATTTGAAACACAGTTCTCCAAGCAACTCTCTTAGCATCCCACCTAGGGAGGAGGGAGCCACCCTCAAATCAGCCTGAGGGCAGGCATAACTGCTCAGATCTATTAGGATACCAGTTATTGTACACAGAGGAACCTCTGCACTCGAGGCTCTGATGGAGGGAAAGAACTGAATAACAAGCCCCAGGATGACAGTAGACAGACTGAGATTACAGTAGGAAATCATTCATGTCCCATAGGCCCATCTCGAGATCCTTCATTACAGACGAGTAGCTAAGGTTCTAAAGACGAGTAGCTAAAGCAGATAGCCTGAATTCAGATCTCAACTCTGCCACTTTACTGGTGGCCTTGAGTGGGACAGCTAACCTTTCTGGCCTCTTTGGAGATGAGGACAACGGTCTATTGCTTGGATGACACGGGTTGATGTTCACCAAGCTCTCCTGACAGTCCTGGATACACAGTAAGCATGTAAGGCAAAAGAGTGACCGTGGAAAGTAAAGTCAAAAAAATTCTTTGATTCGTGCGACACAAACTGCACTCTTTCAAGTCAAGAGAAACACGAACCGGGAGTGATAGTCCCCACTCTCCTATTGCCTGAAGTTGGGTTGTGTCTTTGGAGCAGTAGCACCTAGAAGAACTCGATATGGCAAAAGATTTGGTGCTTGGTAGAGGTAGTGGTGCCCACCAGGTGCAATGGTCATCACAGGGTGGTCTCTGAGGTCCCCAGAGGTGGTCCCATAAAACACGCAAGGCACAGAAGAGGAGTCTAAGGGAGACGATGATACCCAGTGGACCTGGCAGCAGTGTCAGCAAAGGCAGTGACAAATAGAAGACAGAGGTCGGTGCACAGTGGGCAGCATAGGTAAAACATCACCCTCACTCAGACCCATGGGAGAAACTTCTTGGATCTTCAGCAATACATGGAAGGTGGACTTTGCCAACAGGCAGGAGTCCTCTGCGAGGTCAGTATGACAAAACCCTCAAACTGTATCACTGGCCTGACGAGTCACGGGAAGTAAATGATGAGAAGTCATTAAAAGTGTGTGATTTGTAGCCACATTAGAAATCAGTACGGCGGTTTCTCAGAAAATTGGGAACCGATCTACCTCAAGATCCAGTGATAATACTCTTGGGCATATTCCCAAAGGATAATCATATCACAAGGACATTTGCTCAACAGTGTTCACAGCAGCATTATTCATAATAGCCAGACCCTGTAAACAACCTAGATGCCCCTCAACTGAAGAAAGGATAAAGAATGTGTGGTACATTCCCACAATAGAGTATTACTCAGCTGGAAAAAAAAATCATGAAATTTGCAGGCAAAGGGATGGAGCTAGAAAAAACCCATCCTGAGTGAGGTAACCTAGAATGAGAAAGGCAAACATGGTGTGCACTCACTCATAAATAGATATCAGATGTAAAGCAAAGGATAACCAGACTACAATCCGTAGCTCCAGAGAAGCAAGTTAACAACGAAGACCCTAAGACAGGCACATGGATCACCCAGGGAAAGGGAATTAGATGAGATCTCCTGGGAAAACCGGGGGCAGGGGCAATGAAGGGTAGGGAATGGGGGTCGAGGACATGAGGGAACGGGATGGTAAAGGGAGGGGGGGAGAGGGACAGAATGGGAGAGCAATGAAAGAGAGATCTTGATAGAGAGAGAGAGCCACTGTGGGGTTAGGAAGAAACTGATGCTAAGAAATTCCCAGGAATCCACAAGGATGACCTCAGCTAAGACTCCTAGCAATAGTGGAGAGGGTACCTGAACTGGCCTTCTCCTATAATCAGCTTGGTGAATACCCCAACTAGCATCATAGAGTCTTCATCCAGTAATTGATGGAACCAGATGCACTGGGCGGAGCTCCGGGAACCCAAATGAAGAGAGGGAAGAGGGGAAATATGAAAAAAGAGAGAAAAAAAAGAAAGGAAGGAAGGAAGGAAGGAAGGAAGGAAGGAAGGAAGGAAGGAATACAGTTTGGATTCAGGACTGTGTAGTATAGTATATTCATGTCAGCCTGTGCTGCATACTCACGCTACTGATTCCGCTGTGCCAAGTAGAAACACCTGAAAGAGAAGCCCCAACCAGGTACTTTCCCACACAGTAGGTACTACATCAGCTGGGTGGTTCGTGGACCAGGAACAAGCAAGTACCTGGGTTCTTGAGCTTGTCAGTGTCAGGGAGTTGAGAAGACACCCGGTTACTGATGACCAGCAATGGAAAAAATGGGACAGCTTAGATATGCCAGCCAAAAGAGCATCATCCAAAGTGGGCTCTCAACATCAGGACAAAGTCGGGATGAACTGGAGAAAGCACGGGACTCTGAGGTAGGAAAGGCACAGCTGATGGGAGCAACAAAAGGGAGGCTAGAAAATCTGAAACGGAGGCCAGCAAGCAGTGGTCTGTAAACCAAGCCAGCCTGCAACCTTTGTAAACCAGGTTCTGTTGGAGTCCACCCTCGCCCATTTCATCCATTTGTTTATTTAGTATCTATTGCTACTTTTGTGCTTTACTAGCAGAGTTGAGTAGCTTGTGCTGGAGACAGAGACATGGCTCAGCCTGCAGAGTGCTTGCTGTGCAAGCATCGAGACCGGAGTTCAATCCCAGAACCCACATAAAAACAGCCAGACATATTTGCAGTCCCAGTGCTTGGGGCGGGCTGTTAGGGAAGGCGAAGACAGGTAGAGTCCCCAGGGCCTGCTGGTCAGACAGCCTGACTTACTTGGTGAGTTCCAAGTCAAATGAGAGCTCTCTGGAGAGGGAGGGAGAAGAGACAGCACCTGAGCAACACCTAAAGCTGTTCTCTGATTTTCACATGCACACACACACACACACACACACACACACACACACAATGTGTATGCATACACTAATAACTATCTGACTACAAAGCCAAGAATAATTTCCTATCTGACCTTTGCTAGAAAAAGTGTACTGACCTCTCATCTGAGGTACAGTGGAAGAAGTGTGGATGACAGAAATGACACTAATGCTTAAGGGAAAAGAGGGGGTCAAACTCTGCAGGGCTTTGTGAGCCATGGAAAAAGAGCTCAGATTCCTAGATTATACTCCAAGTGGAATGAAAATCCACTGGAAGGTTCAAAGCAGTAGAGACATGTGGTCTGATATGTGTTCTTTGAGGGTACTCCGGGAACTTGGAGGTGATAGGAGCAAAGAGGCCACTGGGGAGCCAGTCAGGCAGCTGCCGTGGAGCCCGGTGAGAGGCAAAGGTGCCAAGGATGGGTGGGAGACAGTATGCATTCCATATGTCGAACAGGTTGGAAAATCTTGCGATCTTAAGCAACTTTTTCAAACTCTCTCAGCCTCAGTTTCTTGCCAGGAAAACCATGTGGTACCATTGTGTGAGGTACATTACAAAGCACAGCTGAAGGGTCTGTGTTCCATGGATGCGGGTCTTGGCTGCTTTTACTAAGTGTAGTTGGACCGCTGAGGCCTGAGAAAACCAGGTCCCACCCAGCATATGACTCACTGTGGTTTTACTCCAGGTAGGTGTGCCAGGTCTCTGGAGGCAGGGACAATCACTTATCCATCTTGATAGCCCAAGAACTGTGCCTGGCACCTGGTAGATGTTTAATAAATGTTTATTGATTAAACTATTAAGTTTTTTTTTTAAGAAAAGAGGAGTATAATTCGTTCTGCCATTTTTTTCAGCAGACGTATTTGTTTTCGTGATAGATGAAACGCAGTCTGATGACACAGAGCCTTTGTGAGGATTCAGAGGCAGCTGTTTTAAAGAAAGCCAGGACCTAGTATCTTCCCTGTAGAAAAAAAAAAAATGCAGCTGGAAACAGTCTCCAGAAAACATCCACCTCATAAAATATGTCAGTGGTGGCAATGATATCTTTTTGTTCTTCTTCTTTTTATATAACTTCCTTCTTGATCTTTGGGGGTTTTACATCATGTACCCCAGTTCTATTCACCTCCTGGTCCCCCCACACTCCTTATCCCTGTTGCATCCCCCCAATGGCAATGACATCTTGACTCTGAACTGCAAAGCTACGATGCATGAGAAAGCCCATCACCCCAAATATGTCTTCCCTTCAAAGACCAGCACCACACTGTGGCCTCAACAAGCATCAAGCCCCATCTTTCTATCACTGAGCTGTTTTCAGGCTTCGATTTCAAACCAGCTGGACCTTCTGATCCCGTATCCAGCCATACTGAATGATTCTCTACAGCCATTGTTAACCTCCGTCCATTTATTGATTCATTATTCTAGCTATAAAGCAAATAGGGTTTGAATTGAAATTCAAGTGGAGAGTGTAAGGCAGGCACAATAGAGCACACCTATCCTATCCCCAACCTTTGTGGGGCAAGACCCAGGGGTCAGGTATTTAAGGGTATCTTTGGCTACATAATGAGTTTCAAGATCAGCCTAGCCAACTTGAAATCCTGTCTCGAATAAAAAATAAACAAAAATTCCAATCAATATTTCAGAACTGCTTGTCAATTTTTTTTGGCACTTCTTCAAGAAATGTGTTCTTCCTACCTGAAGTAGGCTGCTAGGGACAAGCTCGGAAGCTGGCTTCCTCTTCTAGTTCCAATCCTAGTTTTCCCAGCTTCCTGGTCTGACAAGGTCTGAAGTACAGACCACCCCAGACCAGAACACCCCAGCCGCCATGCCTTCACCATCGTGGTAGGACTTCTTCCCTGGAAACGAAGAGGGAAAAATAAATAAAATTAAACTTTCTCTCCCCAGCGGCTCCTCTCGGGTGTTTCGTCACAGTCATAAGAAAAGTAATTAGTATTATTCTCCAAGAAAGACTAGAAATCTGTTGTTATTAAATTTCTTTTATGAGATAATTTTCCCTGTACTTTCAAAATGAGAGTGTTCCCCAGCAGGCCAAGGGAAAGGAACAATGAGAAAATGGAGCACCTCCGAGAGGAGCGCCGGGGAGATGCTCTACAAAGGATCTGTGTGAGGTGCACGGAAATGAGGAGGAAATTATTTTAATGAGTTAGGTATTATGTACAATAGCCACAAGAAATAAGATGTGAGCAAAGTGATGTCACAAATAAAGTCATGAGCTGATTTCCTTTTTTTCCTTAAAAAAAAAAAAAAAAAAAAAAACAAGGTCTGACTCTATATCCCAAGGGGATCTTGAAGCTATAGGACAGTTCTCTCTGCTCGGCTTCCCAACGCTTGGGCGGCAGACATCAGCTCTCATACCTAGCTTCTACTGTTTTTAAGTAGCTAAATTTTGTCATCATAAAATATTCAGATCTCCCAACAGGTTATCTAACCCTTTGTGGTGGACCCTGAAGACGTACATATGTGCATATATATATATATGTGCGTGTGACAAAGACAGCTAAGCAAGAGATTACCAACTGGAGGGGACCTCCCGAGAGGGAGGAGGTGGAGGGTGGAAATTACGTCGATTAGGTACTCATGTATGAAATTCCTAAAAGTCAAATTTTTTATGTGTACAATAAAAATTAAAGATTCAAAATTATCTTAATCATGATTGATTTCAAATGAGATTGCACGCGCCATACAAATCTTTAAGTGGGAAATTATATTTACAGAGTAAATGTATGCTCCTAAGTGATACTTTTTAAAGGAGTAAAATACCATCATGATCATGTAATTCAAAATTGTAAAACACTCAACAGGCCAAATAAACAAAGCACCAGCAGGTACATTTGTGTGCCATAGCCATAGTAATTAAACATATTCTTAACACATACATGTTTCTATGCCTTAAAAAAAAATTATCCGGACTCCTAAAAATTAATCAAATGGAAGAGAGAAAATGTCTTGGCAGATCACAGCTGTGCTATGAAAATTATCAATGGAGCTAACAAAGTATTAAAAATGAAAATGGGGGGAAGTGGGAGTGCTAACAGACAAAAACCCCTTATAATAGTAAAGCGGAAGTGGAAACCCTTGAAGCATCAGGGAGCAGCCACGAGAAGAGAGATTTCTTTTTTTAACACGACGCCTGGCATCTCACAAATAACGTATGTTCCATATTATGTGGCAGTTGCTATGGTAACAACCTTTATTTTCTGAAACAGTACACAGATGTGTACAACACTCTAACTTGCTGGTTATAAATTACAGCTTTTTTTCCCATAGTTCAATAACTTAAGGATTCTGTATTTTCAAAATCTCAGAAGTTCTGTTGTTATTAAATTTCTTTTATGAGATAATTTCCCCTGTACTTTCAAAATGAGAGTGTTCCCCAGCAGGCCAAGGGAAAGGAACAATGAGAAAGTGGAGCATCTCCGAGAGGAGCGCCGGGGAGATGCTCTACAAAGGATCTGTGTGAGGCGCACGGAAATGAGGAGAAAATTATTTTAATGAATTGGGTACCGTGTACAATAGCCACGAGAAATAAGATGTGAGCAAAAATGATGTCACAAAGTCATGAGCTGATTTCTTATTATAAGGTGCTATATTTGCAGTTTTTAAATACATGAGCATTATTTCCTAGAAATGTCATAGCATTAATATAATTTCCTAAGCTACAATGGCGTGAGGGAGTGAATTAGCCTGATTATTTGACTCCAAATGAAATTTTTTTTTGAATCTTTGAAGACTCTGAGCCTTGGAAAAGGTTGTATCACTACATTTAATAAGGTATAACATCCTTTAGTTAAGTCTGAAAACAGATATATTTTTACTGATGAGGATTTTTAAAAAAATCCTCATCAACAGGCGCTTACCACATAGCTTCTACATACAGAGCCTGACTCTTCA
The DNA here is from genome assembly GCF_000317375.1 of Microtus ochrogaster. Classification (NCBI taxonomy): domain Eukaryota; kingdom Metazoa; phylum Chordata; class Mammalia; order Rodentia; family Cricetidae; genus Microtus; species Microtus ochrogaster. The sequence continues at coordinate 17,905,969 of NC_022022.1, forward strand.
CACTTAGACATATATGTGGAAACACTCAGTGTGGGAAATTTGGATTCTATAGATGGTTCTTCCTATTGTGGAAATGTATATTATGTTTTCCAGGTGCCAGGTCTGAGTGTTTCCTTTAAATAGCCCAGTCTGGAGGTGTGGCTTAGCAAAGCACCCCTTGCCTACCCTGTGTGAGAGGCCCTAGGCTCACAGTATGGGGGGGGGGGTGGAACCAGATAGTCAGGTGGTAGCTTCTTAAGCTTTACTAAACGGTTCTCACCAGCATTCATCATCAGGTTAAGGACTAAAGCCTGGGAGACACACTTGAAAAATAAGGTTGTATAGTTAGCCTTTATGGTTTCAAAAGCATGCTTACAAGCTAAGCAGAAATTTCTCATTTTAAGGAAGGTGTAAATATCCTTAATGAACAGCGGCAAAGCAGCCCTGATCCTAAAGGTTCAGAAATATGCTGCAGAGAGATTTCTCTTTAATGTATAGGGAACATCTGGAAATGCTAAGTAACCCAAGTCACAACACAGTTAAACCCAAATGCAAAGCTGTCTTAGCAGCAGCCACGAGAAGAGCAACAATTGAATAGCACGCACATAAGGAAACCCATTTTGAGAAGCTTACGCCATTAAGTGGTTGTTAAGATTTTTGCTAATGCTCTCCCCCACACGCTCCTTTCCGTATCATTCTGAGAAGTATTAAACACAGAGCATGACTAATCCATTCAAATCCTATGTTATCAAAGACAGTTATCACCTCACGGGAACTCACAGGCTAGAACTCAGGACCCAGCAGCAAGAGGGCTTCGTTGCCGGCGGCATTTTAAAAGTATTTGCTTAAATTACGCCTAAGTCATAAGATAATTATGAACTTTCTTCTCTTTTATATTTGTACGGCATATTTATTGAATTGCTCCATGTGCTTTTACAATAAAGTGCTTTTTGCGTTGTCGCCTTTGTTCACCCAAAATAAAAGTGACAGTTATCCTTTTATAAGCTATTCCGAGAACATTTTCTCTTCTTTGAAGCTGATTGATGCACTACTTTAAATGTTCCTGCAAATATCTTTTCAATTCAAGTTTTTGCATAATGTAATAAGAAGATAAAAGAATTCTATACTTCGGCAAGAGACATTACAAAGCAAGTAGAGACATTATCAAGGGCATTAACACGCTCCTAATAGCAATAAACCCTTTTAACTGTCTGATGTAGAACATGTTCCCACCAAACCACCACATATTATGGTAATTGGCTCCAATTTCTGAAGCTTACATTGTAAAGTTACAAAGACTTAGGTAGAACCGAAAAACAAATGTAGAACACTCGTCTTGTTACTCAACCCATGATGAGATGTTTGCTCTCTACCTTTTCTGAGGATGGGTCTGATCGCTGCACCATTTGCTCCTCACTACAATATTTTTGTATTCCTGCTTCCCTTTCTTTCTTTTTTTTTTTTATTTCTACTCACTGATGTAAATACAGTTTTCTAAGTCCAAAATATCACCTAGCCTTTTCCCTCAGACTCTGTAACACAGGAGTTACCGTGTGCACTGAGTCACACGGCAGCCACTTTGTGCGTCCTCCCATCCAGGGGAAGATGCAACAGAGGAGAAAGATGCTGTGTAGTTGCTTTGGTTTTTCTTTGCAATGTACTACTAAATTGCAGTAGCCTTTCCATCCCAGCCAAGAGGAAATATCATTCCCAACTAAAGTTGAGCCCAGATTCTGTTAAATTAAATAGCAAAGAGAAAATAGTTCTTGGCTTCCTTGCTCCTTGGTAAGATGCAGGGCAGGGGAGAATTGACACCAGCCAGGGCTGGATGATTAACCCGCCGTTTAGGTTGCGTTTCTAGGTGACTCGCCCATCATGCAAGGGACGCCTCTGTGAAGCTGGCGCCAGCAACTTGCCTGCTTGAAGACGAGCAGGTCTATCAGGATCCGCAGTCGGCTCTGAAGAAGCTGTCATTTCGTGTGTCTAAAATAGCTTCTGATGCGATGTACAAGATGTCAAGAAGGGAAGGACAATAAAATAAAAGCCAAAGGAGGAGAACTATTTCAATTAAGAAGCATTTCTAGACCGATCCTTGGAAATCACATAAAATAAAAGCTGCCAGGATCGATCTGTGCTTACAAGGTTGATTTTCTGTGGCACTTACATACGACCACGCAGGCCGGGGATGGGGGGGGGGCACCAATTATGCACGGGGCAGCTGAACTTTAAAAATTCGTTTCTCACTAGATAGATACTTGGTTATTAAATTTGCCTAATGGATCTGGGGGCAGATTGGAAAGAGAAAGGATGAAATTCTCACACAGGGAAAAAAAATGAACATTAAATCTCCAGACCTATAAGAGTGAGTTTCCTGAATGTCTAAGGATTTAAACTTTAATTGCAGGTAATTAAAAGTCCCGTATAAATTCTGAGGATTTCCTTTTATTGCTACAATTTTTCCAATGATTTTTAAATGTCGCTTTCAGAGAAAGATAAATATTTCTTCAAAGGCTGCCCTATTGCCCCTGTAATCAAATATGTTAAAGGTGAATTGAGAGGGGAAATCTTGTTGAAATTTGAGGCAACCTTTGAGCGAAGTGTATAATAATATTAAATAAAGACGCAAGTATTACCAAAAATAATAAATAAAAATCTAAATATAGCTTCCATAAAAGATGTCACTTTCATTTTATTTTTTTCTCTCAAATGTATTTATTTCCATTGATAGATAAGAATCGTATCATCCACAACGTATTTTGGAGGATGTAGATTCACCCATACAGTGTGGAATGTTAAATCTGGACAATTAGCAAGAGCTCGTTTGTTTTTTTGAGAACAAATAACAAGTAAACCTTCACTTTGTTACTATTTCTACTTCATGCTTTGTACAAACAGCATGCTCCGATTTGTTCTTTTTATTTCATGCTTTGTACTGAAAGGGATATGGGGCAGAGAAAAGGATCATTTCCCTCGCTCTTCAACTAACTGGCTTACCTGCTTCTGAGGTGTGACCCTTTCTGTGGTATTTTTCTAGGACCTTTGTTTTTTCAAGAAAAAAGAGGAAGAAAGAAAAATCAAGTTTTTCTGAAGGGGAATACTTTTTAAAAATTCACTTGTTCATCCTCAAATCAAGAGCTTTTCCTGATGTATCTCTTCCACAAACAATAAGTGAGACAAACAGCCTGCGAGCTCCCTCCAATCAAAAGGAGAAAAACAAAATCAACGGGCCCGTGATTTCCTTAATATACTTAAAAGGGATAAAAACCCATCGATGCTTCTAAAAATAAAAATGAGGAAAGGGCAACTTTATTGATTCCCTGCAAACCTACAAGCGTGTACCTTATCGATAACACTAAAGACCATCTAAGCCTTTGGTGATTTTCAACCGAAAGCCTGCTCCTGAATGAAGGCTTAAATCATCGTATTAATATATTAGAGAGAAAATTACCATGGGAGACACTTGGAAATTAATTAAAAACCCTGCACTCCGTTTGTTTGTGAGAGAAGATAAATATCACACATGGGGAAAGATGCCTGACAACCACCATAGTTTTCAGATCCCAAATTAGCCCCTGACAGCTATGTCTTTGTATGAGTCTCCTTGGGGTATGATAAGTAGAGCTGTGGAATATGAAGATTCCTGATAGAAGTATTTATTACTGACACTTCCGAAACATTCCATGTGTGGCATCAGCAAAGCATGCCTCACCTCAGACAGAAATGTCAGCTTTGCATCCAAGATTTTTTTTCCACCACTCCCCCACCAGCCCCTTGCCTCCCTCCCCATTCACCACTACCCACCTTCTTCTCCAAGGGATGATATTTTTCAGAAGTTCAACAGCAGCCCCTGGTGGAGCTTGGTGGCTGCTTCAGCCTGTGCAATTGTGAGCGGCTCCATCTAGTCAGGAGAATGGAAGCCCACGGGGTCAGGGACCAGAACACCGCCCCATTGTACAAATTCAGCGCTTCATAACGGTAATTTCAGCCGGTGTCAGGGGCTAAAGTCTTGAGAAAAAAATATGCACATACCGAACAATAAACATTGAGCTAAGGTCTCGTTCATTTCATGCATGAAGACCAATAAATAAATGCTCTTTAATAATGGTCCCCACAGAGTGGTTGACGAGAAGAGACTCCACGCCAGTGGGCTGGAGAATCACCGTCTTGTTTGGCTCGTGCTGTGACAGATTCAACTCTGTCGCTTAGCAAAATAAGTCACACAAAGTGACAAAGGAGGGATTTCTCTGGGTCAGAGCTCAGAAGATGCACCAGCGTGTCACTGTCCAGCCTCATCTGGAGAGTGAGCAAGGCATAGCAGAACAACCCAAATGTCTGTCAGAGATGTGGTGACTGTCCCTTCTCCCACCCTGTAAGCAGTCTCGGGTCACCCACAGGCTGGAGAAAACATTGAGGGTTCTTTGTATGCCCCACCCAGGGTTAAGTGTGTACTCTCCACAAAGGGGCCTGGCCAAAGGACACAAATCCAGCTCCACTCTCTTTGAGGTCACCTTTTTCTTAGCACAAAAGGCTCTGTACCCTTGGGAAAAGATGGCCCAAAAGGCTGCCATGTAGGTTACAGGTAGTCTTGCTGCTAGACAAGAAGAGGACAGCATCATGGGGAAGACTGCTTTAGGGAGGAATCCCCAAGTGTGCCAGCATCAGGGGACATTGGGGCATTCACCATCCCAAAGGCCCATGTTAGGAAAAACGAGCAACCTCAAAAGACCAGAGGCCTGCTTGAGTGGATGTCCAAAATCATTCACTTGTATACTTTTTCTTTTCTCTTCTTAAATGAGGCAGAACTTTAAGAAGACAATAGTGCAGCCGGGCGGTGGTGGCGCACGCCTTTAATCCCAGCACTGGGGAGGGAGAGGCAGGTGAATCTCTGTGACTTTGAGGCCAGCCTGGTCTACAAGAGCTAGTTCCAGGACAGTCGGGGCTACACAGAGAAATCCTGTCCTCAAATAAATAAATAAATAAATAAATAAATAAATAAATAAAATGTTTTAAAAAAGACAATAGTGCATCCAAAGTTTACTGTAAATTTATGCTAATACTAGAATACAATAAACACATTTAATTTGAAGAGTTGGCTCTTAAATTTTTTTTAAATATTGTACTTTCACAATAAACTCCTGCTTGCTCTTGAGACCTCATCCATCCTGGACATGATACAATTTTAACTGACAATTAAAATAAATAAATTTGAGAGGAAAAAATTAATTGAAAGTGTGACTTCTCTCAATGAAGTCTAGTGCAGTAGAAGAGATGGTTGTGTGCAGATCATGTTAACTAACATGGTAGTAGCACAAACCCTAAAATAGTGGGGCCCTTAGCTTAGCCAAGGGTTACCATAGGCTTTCTACAGAGATTAAAGAAACATAAATTATAGCTACAACTGAAGGCTTATGCCTGTAATCCCAGCACTTTGAAGGCTGAGGTAGAGAAAGAATTAGAGGAGAAAATCACCATGACCCAAGGAATAAGGATCTAAAACTATATGATGCAGGTTGACCATCCTGAATATAAAAATTCAAAGGTCCAATATGCTCTAAAATCTCCTGATTTTAGAGCATTTTGGATTCAGGCTTTTCAGATTAGTAATACCTAACTAGTAAAGTCTATACAAATATTTCAAAATGCAAAAACAAACTACAGAATCTGAAAGGCTTCTGGTTCCCCACACATAGGATGAAAGACACTCAGCCAAAGAACCAGAGGCCAGCCTCATCACTCTGGAGCATGAGATAGAGGTAGGCCGGGAAGGTGGTGAGGCCATCGCTGGAGAGCATTCCCTGTTCCGCAGGAGAACTGTCTGAGAAACTGGAGGAGACACTGTGCAGAGGAATGGTACATGTAGGAGGAACCGACAGTCCAGTTTGCTGGGACTGCCCTCCCCAGTGCTGGGATTAAAGGCGTGCGCCACCACCGCCCGGCTGCACTATTGTCTTCTTAAAGTTCTGCCTCATTTAAGAAGAGAAAAGAAAAAGTATACAAGTGAATGATTTTGGACATCCACTCAAGCAGGCCTCTGGTCTTTTGAGGTTGCTCGTTTTTCCTAACATGGGCCTTTGGGATGGTGAATGCCCCAATGTCCCCTGATGCTGGCACACTTGGGGATTCCTCCCTAAAGCAGTCTTCCCCATGATGCTGTCCTCTTCTTGTCTAGCAGCAAGACTACCTGTAACCTACATGGCAGCCTTTTGGGCCATCTTTTCCCAAGGGTACAGAGCCTTTTGTGCTAAGAAAAAGGTGACCTCAAAGAGAGTAGAGCTGGATTTGTGTCCTTTGGCCAGGCCCCTTTGTGGAGAGTACACACTTAACCCTGGGTGGGGCATACAAAGAACCCTCAATGTTTTCTCCAGCCTGTGGGTGACCCGAGACTGCTTACAGGGTGGGAGAAGGGACAGTCACCACATCTCTGACAGACATTTGGGTTGTTCTGCTATGCCTTGCTCACTCTCCAGATGAGGCTGGACAGTGACACGCTGGTGCATCTTCTGAGCTCTGACCCAGAGAAATCCCTCCTTTGTCACTTTGTGTGACTTATTTTGCTAAGCGACAGAGTTGAATCTGTCACAGCACGAGTCATGAGAGAAGGGTTTGAGTTCTGCCATTGGAAGTAGGACTGGTAACAGATATTTGGAGCTGAGAGAAACTGGTGACATACTGGATGTGGAGCATGAGCAAGGAGATTTGGACAATTCCCAGGTTTCAGGTTCAGGAGACAACATAGATTGTGGCATGGCTGAGCTGGAGACTACAAACACCGAAGGGGGGTTGAGAGGCAGAAGGACACTCTGAAAAAAGTGCTGCTCAAAAGATGTCCTCCTCGGGGTGTCCTCCAGGGACCTCCAGACAGTTCCTTGTAACACTGATTATTAACACTGTTCTCAGATGTCACAGCAGGAGAGGGACCTAACAGATCATGAAGGCCATTCAGTTGCAAGCTGTGACGTGGGGACCACAGGGTGGTAAAACAAACTGGCTCAAGGCTGCTTCCCTTACTTTTGCATGTTGTATATGCTATACTTCTTTGTGAGTGTGAAAAGAAGCCCTGGCCACCCTTCCCTCTGCAGAATGACGTCACCCCACCCTCTACTAATTTGTCCACCCACCGAAGTTTGCAGCAGAGGCTAAGCAACTCAAGTGTCCTCAGCGCGTGGATGCCCTAACAGGTGAGCAGCTTTTGTAATCTTTCACGGATCTAGCATCGAAAGCCTTCTTGTTAGAAGCATTCAGCTGCTTCTTCAGCTTAATCACTGAGTAAATACTGACTTAGGATGGCCTGTGCGCCAAGGTCTTTCAAGGTTTTTCACTTGAGCATCTGTTTGAGCCCTCCGCTGTCAGTACCTCTTTGAAGGAGGTCTCATGGTGCCCCCATTGCATGGCCCTGTGCTGTAATAGAGTGCTGGATAGAGTATTGTTCTAAGGCAGTGGTTCTCAACCTCCCCAGCACTGAAACCCTTTATACAATTCCTCGTGTTGTGGTAACCCAACCACAAAATTATTTTCATTGCTAGTTCATAATTATAACGCTCTATTGTTATGAATCATAATGTAAATATCTGATATGCAGAATATCTGATACGTGACCCCCGTGAAAAGGTGGTTCAACGCCCCCATGGGGGTCGCGACCCGCAGGTTGAGAACCAGTCATCTAAGGCATTGTTTCATTTGAGGTAGAAGTATGATCATCAAAGGTAAAAGCTATTCATTTAGTAAGGAATTATGGCTAATTTGTACTTTTAAGATGATTTTTGACAATCCATTTTTAATCCAGAAAGTTACTAAGGTAGTCTCTATAATTTGCTACTTACCTTTTCACACATATCCCAGTGCTCACTGGAAATAATGGTCCCAAGTGCAGGAAGCTTAAATTTATGAAATGTAGGACTGATATTTGAAGTCAAATGTGTAAGACAAATCATTTACTTTTTTCTTTTTCTTTTTTTTTTTGACAAATCATTTTCAAAAGGTGAGAATTCAAACAAGTGAACTTAATAATCATCTTTCCCCATTATGATAATCAATGGCTGTTTGTGTTCCTAAAACAAAGAAAAGCAAATCTTCGCTTGTCCCAAAGAAATAGAGTCAAATTGGTCACTGGTGGCCTGTAATCCCAACACTTGGGAGGTAGAAACAGGTGGATCTCTGTGAGTTCAAGGCCTGCCTGGTCTACAGAGTGAGGGAGAGAGGGTGAGGGGGTCAGCAGTGGGTTTTCAGTGACCTGTGACCTCTTTCCAGAGGATGCTGATCAGGCCTGGGTGGGTTGCCACATCCAAGGCTGCGTGAGTCCAGGCGGGAAGCAAAGGCCAGCTGAGGAGTCCGCTTCCATGCCTTTCCTGAGAGGAGATATACACTAGCCTTTAGGAATATTCCATCCCATCTCAGTAGGCCCCCAGGGGAACCCATTGTCTCTCGTATTAAACAATAAGGCTTCAGGAGATCAGGTCTTTCTTCATCTGCCACCCTTTCTTTCCATTCTCCCACTTACCGACACCTTTTAAGATCAGAACTGCTGAATCCACCACTACTCACATAAATCCGGCCAGTGGGGATGGGGAAAGACATGGAAAACAATGTTCCCTGATTATAAGTCACGCAGATTTGACTCACCTGTTAAAAACTCCACTTATTTATAGGGGAGAAGTCAATGTGACTCATCTAGTATCATCTCTTCGCAACGCATTATACCACGTTATTCGCACACAGGAGGATGATGAAGGATAAGCAGGTAAGCAGACAGGCTTAAAAATCCTGTAAGGACATAGTTGGCTGCAATGTCCCATTCATGCTAGCTTCCTTTTGCTTATTAGAAAGGAGCATTGGGAGAAAACACACAGATGCTTTGAGGAAAGGAGCATCCAGTCACTGTGTATCCCCACTGCCAAGTAACCGCAATTAAAAGTCCTTTTGAGATCAAAAGAATGACCAGGGTTTTGCTGTGTGATTCTGGTATCCTTGCTAATGAGTCTGTTGATTTTCACACGTGTCCGTGGGAAGCTTGTGATGAGAGTCTCACACCGCAATGCACGGGAAAGGCCTATCCCTCGTTCTCTTGTTCATCCGGTCGTGTCTGCGGCTGCGTAGACTCCAAGATTACAGGAACTACATTTCTTCCCAAAATGAATGTCAAATTCTCTTCCAGCTCATGCTCACTATCCTGAATGGTAACGTTAGCGGGTTGCTTCTCTGTCCCTGTTTGAACGTCCTAATTCCGTTCTTCAACCTCCCTTCTGGCCACTCTGGGGACAGGTCTCCTTAAACTACAGTGACACTGGGTTTCAAATTAATGGAATTCCATACTGCACATGAAACCTTCCTGGGAACATTAAACAAAACGAGGTATCTCGGTGACGGTGAGTTCTTCCAACTTCTGAAAGTGCAAGGACCAAAGAGGTCCTGGAACTGAGCACATGGGGAAGCTAGGAAATAAACAGGGTGCAAAGTGTCTAACAAGATCCTGGAAGAATCTAATGAAGTGCTAGTAAATGAACCAAAGCCTTTGATGTGGCTATAAAATTAACATAGTTCAAATACCCAGGGCTGAAAGCTCAAACTTATGCTAGGCATAAATACAGATGATCACTGAAGAGGAGGAGGAGGAAGAGGAGGAG
>NC_022022.1:17915667-17925710 GCF_000317375.1 Microtus ochrogaster
AAGAAGAAGAAGAAGAAGAAGAAGAAGAAGAAGAAGAAGAAGAAGAAGAAGAAGAAGAAGAAGAAGAAGAAGAAGAAGAAGAAGAAGATGCTGAATTTAAAAAATGGAAATTGTAACCCAACCCTGGAAGACAATATTCCCAGGATACTGGCTATCTGTTACCTATAGCTGTCAAATTCATGGAGGCAGAAAGTAAAATGGAGTCCTTGGCAGCTGGAAAGATAGGTGAATGAGAACTTATGGAAAGATGAGTATTGGGTCTCAGTTAGGAACAACAGCAAAAAAAAAAAAAGTTCTGGTGATGGGTGGTGGTGGCGGTCACACAACGAAAATATCCTTAATGCCACTGGACTGGATGGTAAAGTTTAATGGAATGATTGACCTTATGTTGTGTAGACTTTATCACAGTAGAAATAAAACAGACACTGGCAGAAGAGAAACTGGATTAGTCATATTGATAAAGTCTACCCTGTTGCCTAAGCTATAATTTACCCATATGAAAATGGCTTTTTCATCTGTAAAATTTTAACCATAATGGGAAGTTCAATGTTTCTTGAAAAGATCAAGTAAATTTTTGTATGGGGTAGGAAATGAAAAAGAACAGCTAGCTTATCTAAGCATCTGTCAGATTTTGGCCCTTCTATGAACAATTCAGTCTTTGTTTATTATTATACATAAAAAACATTATCCACTGTCTCCAAAAATCTGGGGAAAAATGTCTACTTACCCTGATAGGTATTATTTTCCTTTTCAGAATAATAATATAGTTCATGTAAAAAAGTGTATTGCCAACTGTTGTTGTTTTAACTATTATTCTTGGCTACTTTTCTTCCTATTCTTTTTTAAAAATTTAGTTAGGACCCAGTTAAAAATAATCAAAGCAAACATTCTGTTAGCTCCCAGGGGTCTACTGACACCAGGAAGGTCTTAGCGGTAGGAAAACTGCATCGCCAGAAAATGTTTGCAGAGCCCCTAAATGCACGGTGTAGCAACCCCCTTCTCCCCTGTTTACCAGATTTCTGAACGCTTTAACATAGCTGAGAAGAGGCTCAAGAAAAATAGACCTTATCATGCTTAATTACAAACGCATTAGATGTCTATTTTGTGTACAGATACTATGTACAGAACTCTAACCAGAGATGCAACACCTATGTCCTTGTCCTCAAGAAAGCTGTGTCACCAAGAGAAGCCGTTTCCCACAAGAACATGATTCCATTCTAAGGCCAAGTTGAATGAAGACAAGAAAATATAGGTTTTCTAAACTCTAAGAAACCTTTGGTTGAATCGCAGTGTCTTATACCATAGCTTAAAGGATATATTTTCCTTTATGCATTTTGATATTTAAGAATAATGAATTCAAAAATTACTGGGAAAAGAGGGTCTGTAATTGATCGCCTAGGGAAACTATGCAAAATCCCTTCAAAATTCCCACCAGGAGTAGGAGAGAGGTGGATGCAGATGCAGGCTGCCTCCTTCCCAAGCTTGCTCCACTGGAATTCTAATTAGTGAGACCCCTTTAGGCGACTTTCCACTCTTCATTTAAATCCGGGAAGTGTTTCCTTAGGCTCCATAATACCTTGGCAGAGCTGATCCTATTTCCTGAGATTAAATAGAAGAGAACTGTTCCCCCGGGACATTGAACCACACACAATAAGATCGTTCATTAGAATGTTCATATAAATTCAGAATATAACCAAGCAAAGAGCAAATGTCTTCTTCCCAAAGTCGCACCTGGGAATGCTAACTGGAACCATGGCTGGCTCTGCTCTTGAATCTGCGTTCCGGGGGAAACCGTGTTCTCCACAAAGAATAACTGAGACAAGAGAAACACAGCAGAATAAACAAACAAATATTCTTTTCCATGAATTTAAATAAGCACACAAACACACACATCAGGAGTACTTGCTTTTAACAACTCTACTTGGATTTACTTGTTCTGCAGAGCTGGGGAGCTACCCAAGGTCCAGCTCAGAACAGGCAAGCAATCTCCCACTGAGCTACACCCCAGCCTTTGTTTCCATTTGTAAAAATAAAACTGTACCTTCCTTGACCTAAATCTTCCTCCCCTTGAAACTCCTTAAGGGTTTAGCAATAGAAAACCCTGGTAAACTTTCAAAAGTCTACATTTAGATAGATGCATCAGAGAAGGGGACACTTAAGACCCAAAAGCACTACTCAAATGCTAGCCGGGAGGGCAAGTCGGGCGCTCCTGGGACTTATCGCCCAAGGAAAACAAAGAAGAATGCCGTTCAGTCTTTTGTCATACTTCTGTAAATTTATAAGCCCTCACTAAATTTGATAGCTAAATAGTGTTCTGACAGCGTTGTCGAGACTTGCGTGTCAGGGTTAGGAATGCTGCTGCTCAGGCTCGCTTTGATGGTGAGATTCTTAGAAGCCTATTTCCCTGCTAAACAAATGTATTATAGAGTGATGGATAGCAGAGATTCTGAGGATTACAAGGGGAGATCAGGGTGTTCACCTGCAATGTCTATCGCATTGACAGTCGACCTTATTGAAGTTTCACAATATTAACTGCCTCTCCGTGGACTGGCTTAGCCAGCTAGGTGATTATCAATTTATCACCAGTCAAAACACAGATTGCTTTATGTACAGTGTCTGTGGCATAATCATGCACCCTGAATCAGATCAAGATGATCCGATGAGAACGATTTCTGTAAGAGTAAGAAGAAACATCAGCTGGGAGCTCTAACAAAATTGTGTCTGACTCCGTAGTTTGACATCTTCCCTGGAACAGGGAATCAAGAAGGTCCTTCTCCCAAAAAAAAAAAAAAAAGCAACGCAAAGCCTGGGAGACAGAGAGGAAGGACTAGAGACTGCTCGTTCCTTCTTCTTGAGCCTCACTTCTTTTAACTGCACCTCATTCTCATTCCAAAAATAACAGTTAAGAATTGACCAGTTTTCAAAATCCCCTCCATAGTGAGGGGTTTGGTGGCAAAATCCCACATAGCAGCAATGGGATTCACTGGATTACATGTGAGAAATTACGTAAACTCACCAAGAGTCGGCACCAATAAGCCCAATGGCCTGTTTGACTCGGTCATCAAAACTACCAAGAGCTTTTAAGTTTTATGGTTTTGTCTGCTTCCCGGTTCTATCCTCCAACAACATATGATCCTTCTCCCGACAGAGCCTCCTCACTACCTACTTTAGTCAGTGTCTGCTCACCACAAAAATGAAGGGAGAGAAGTTGATGCTCTGGTTTCTGCTGTCCACTGCACTACAGAGCTCCGAGAAGATAGCACAGCAAAGAGTTTGCCTTGCAAATATGAGGCCACGAGTTTGAGCTCCAAACCCCATCTACAAAAAGCCAAGTGTGATTTAACACTCTTTATTCCCTGCCTTGGGGGAGTGGAGACAACAGAGTTGGTGGAGCCCACTGGACAGCAATCCTGGCCTATTTGGCAAGCTCTAAGTTAGTGAGACACACCATCTCAACCAACAAAGTTGGCAGCACCTGAGGAACAACCCCAGGGTTGCCCACTGTCCTTCATGCACATATGTATATATTAATTCATCCCTACACAACACATATACACTCACAAATACCACAATAAGCAAAAACTACATAGAAAAATGAAAAGCATGTGTGAGATATGGCAGAATACTAATATAAGTATGCCAGAAGCCCCAGAAGTATATCAGAAAGGAAATCCAAGCAAATGTCATGTTTGAAAATATGATGACTAGAGCCTAGGCAGTTTGGATGCTCAACTTACTAAACCTGGATGGAAGTGGGCGGTCCTTGGACTTCCCACAGGTCAGGGAACCCTGATTGCTCTTCAAGCTGATGAGAGAGAGGGACTTGATCGGGGGAGGGGGAGGGAAATGGGAGGCGGTGGCGGGGAGGAGGCAGAAATCCTTAATAAATAAATAAAATTAAAAAAAAAAAGAAAATATGATGGCTAAGAATTTTCCATAAGACAAGATGTCCAAACCAAATCAGGACAAACACAGTACTGGTAATGCCATAGTATAATAGCCAATGACATATAGAAAGCAGGAGCCTCACCTTACTAGACCTGGATAGAGGTGGGCGGCCCTTGGGCTTCCCACAGGTCAGGGAACCCTGATTGCTCTTCGAGCTGATGAGGGAGGGGGACTTGATCGGGGGAGGGGGAGGGAAATGGGAGGCGGTGGTGGAGAGGAGGCAGAAATCCTTAATAAATAAATAAATTTAAAAAAAAAGAAGAGCTAGGCAAGAAAAAAAAATAAAAAATAAAATGCTATCATCCCAGGCAAGAAAAAAAAAGAAAAGAAAGCAGGAGCCTTGGGGACAGCAAATAAAAAAGAATATCACCCTCGCAGGAGTTTCAAATAAGTTCTCAACAAAATCAGAGAAGCCAAAAGACAGAATTATACTTTAAAATCTGAAAGAAACGGTTGTCAATGTGGTTTCTATATTCAATGAAGATATTGTTGGCATCTAGAATTTCTTTTAAAAAAAAATTGCAAGCCAGGATGTGGTAGTGCACACCTTTAGTCCCAGCACTCAAGAGGCAGAGGCAGGTGAATCTCTGTGAGTTCAAGGCCAGCTTCATATACAGAGCTAGTTCCAGGACAGTCAGAGCTGTAACACAGAAAAATCCTGTCTCAAAATACCAAAAAGAAAGGAAGGAAGGAAGGAAGGAAGGAAGGAAGGAAGGAAGGAAGGAAGGAAGGAAGGAAGGAAGGGAGAAAGAGAGATTTACTTTTGCTTTCAACAGATCAATAATAAAAACACTATTGAAGGGCCTTCTTTTCATTAAATAGTTTACTTAATGGCTGAATGTTCAAAGACGTATTTGAACTAATCCCGTTCCTCCCTCTTCTGTCCCTCTCCCACTAACTCCCCGCAGCCTTTTCCCTTTCCCCTTTGTGTGCTCTTTCTTTCTGTATAATGGAGCAGCCACTGGGTCTACCTAGTGCTGCCTGCATCTGCGAGGTTTGGGACCGTCTATTGGAATCTGGGTCATTTCTCAGGGCCCTCATCCCTGAGGAAAGCTGACTCTCCCTCCCCTGTTGAGCCATCAACTGTCAATAGCTCCTCAGGTAGAGAGGGCACCTCACAAGCCCCTCCCCAATCCATGCTGGGGTTTTGGGGGGCCTGATCTTTGTAGGTCTTATACGTGTAGTTTTGTCATTGTAAGTTAACGTGTATAGCTGCTCATGTCAGACAAATACTGTTTCACCAAAGACACCTACTCCCTCTGGCTCTTACAATGCTTCTGGCCTTTTTTTCATCATGATCCCTGATGCATATGTGGGGATGGTATAGATGTCCCAATTAGTCTATTATTTTCTACATGTTTACCAGATGACGGTCTCTGTATTAATCACCATCTACCGCAAAAAGGAAGCCTCTCTGATGAGGGTTGAGAGATACACTATTCTATGAGTACAGAGACAGGAACTTAGGGGGTGGTTTATTACTCTATCCATTTAGCAGAATAAGAGTAGGTTTTCCCTCAGGGCATATGACCCAGCCAACTGCAGTACCAACCAGAAGTCCATCTTATGGAGCTGGTTTTAAATTTTGAATATATGGACACAGAAAGGTTCCATAAAGGAGATATATGTAAATATTACCATCAGATATAAAAAGTGGTGTGTCATAATGATGCTTATCTATCCAAAGATATGACAGTTTTCAGATTTGTGTTCTATCAAAACTGTGAAGGAAACATAAACAAACTTGACCTTGATTGTCACAAGAAGATGGCACCATACAAGACAAGAATTGAAGATGTGACATCTCATCCAACAGACCAACTGCTTTAGGACACCCTTAGCCAAACTAATACTCTGGCAGACAATGGCCAAGACCAGTTAATGTGGGATTCCCCTCTATATGTTGTGAATATCATTGGTTAATAAAGAAACTGCTTTGGGCCTATAGCAGAGTTAGAGGGGAAGAGAGCTAGGTGGGGAAAACTAAACAGAATGCTGGTAGAAAGGAGGTGGAGTCAGAGACAGAAGCCCTGTACTCCTGCCAGGGCCAGATGGAACTTTAGCAGGTAAGCCACAGCTACATGGCGATACACAGATTAATTGAAATGGGTTAAAGTAATATGTAAGAGTTAGCCAAGCCAGGCAGTAGTGGAGCACGCCTTTAATCCCAGCACTCGGGAGGCAGAGGCAGGCGGATCTCTGTGAGTTAGAGGCCAGCCTGGTCTAGAAGAGCTAGTTCCAGAACAGGAACCAAAAAAAGCTAATAAGAAGCTAGAGCTAATGGGCCAAGCAGTGATTTAATTAATACAGTTTCTGTGTGATTATTTTGGGGCTAAGTGACTGGGAACAAACTAGCAGCCTCCTTCCAACAACCAGTGAACAAGTGGCCATCTACAGCCAGCAGACAGTGCCATCATCCCCACCCCTACTGATAGCTGTGGTGACCGCCACAGATGATTCTGAGATTCGCTACACAAGCAGCATTTCGCAGTTTGTCCATTCTGACTGACGTTAAAGAGAAGACAGCTTCATCCCTGTTTGCCCCCAAGAGCAGCACATGTACGCTGAGTTCCCCTATAGTTAGAAGTAGGTAAACTAACTCGCTAATTTCACAGCAACAGGAATTGGGGGAGGAAGCCACTCCCATAAAAAAGACTAGAACTTGAGCTTAGAGAAATGGTTAAAGAAGTCTTTAGTGCTATATGAGTTCTATTCAAAATAAGTGTTTGATAAGGGTTGGAAAGGGCTTAAATATGTAATGGGGTTTTTCTAATAGTTGGCAAAATATAAATAGCTGCGCACTATATCGTGGTATTGGAACTCTTCCAGAAAGGGGGACAAGAAGAAAAAGGATGAGGGAAAATAAGGCAGAGAAATGGCTTTTAAAAGACGATTTAAGGAAGCAGTAACGGAAATACTGAGAAGCAGTGACTAGAGTCTCTGCGAAGTGGGGACCAGGAGTATGCAAAAGATGAGCTTTCCTGAGAGAAGCGTGGAGGCTAGGGTTGGGGAGAAGTGGGGGAGGCAGGCGTTCTGAGTGGCAGAGCCAGCCTCGTGTGTGCTCCACGAACAAGGGAGAGGTAAACAGCATGAAATGCAATAGTGTGGTCAAATAAGATAAGGTCTGAGAAGGGTTTATTGGATTTAGCAATTAGGAGGTCACTGGTCATTTAACCTCTTTGTGCTTCAGTTTCAATACTTGTTAAATTAAATTGAAAAATAATCTCTAAGGCAACTTACAGCCCTAAAGACTCTCTCACCATGTTAGGTCTTTTTGCACACAGTACACGTGCACACACACACACATACACACACCACACACACACACATACACACACCACAAACACACACACCACACGCATACACATACACACCACATGCATACACATACACACACAGCACATACACACACCACACACATACATAGACACTACACACACACCACATGCACACATACAACACATACCACACATACACACGCACCACGCATACACACCACACACATTCACAGACACCACACACACACACGCCCTCCCAATCCGCATGCTAATCTTTTCCCTTCATCTAATTCTCATGTCTCTCTGTTTCTCTGTTTGCATTTGGAAAATCCCAGTTCTCTTTGTTTAATTATAGCAGTGCTTTGAAATAAATCAGTTATGAGCGTCTACAGTGCCCTGATAAACTGAGCTGCCGGACAATAAACCGCTTAGCATCAGTTCCTATAAACATTTCCAATGCCTTGTAAAGGCCTTTTATGAGGCAATAAAAGCTTTAGAATGTGGATACCAGATTTTATTTCATTTTTTAAAATGATTTTTAAAACCCAGACTCATTCAAAGGAAGGAAAATAATTGATTTCCTCCTAAAGACATCATGTGTTCATTATTTTCTAAGTGCCTCCCGTGTGTCGAGTAATAGAATGTGCGCTTGGAAAATGTCACTGAATAAGACAAATAGTTCATACCTTCCTGCAGCTTCGGGAGAGGAAGGTGGAGCAGGTTAGCATAACTCTGTCACTGCCACCAGCTGGCCACACGGGTGGCATGTTTGAACAGACCCTGAGAAATATGCAGATTATCAGCCTGCAAAGAAAACACGGTAGTACCATTTTCACAATAGGATTCTCCTTGCTGTGGGGGAGGGGCATGTGTCCCTCCTTGGGATTACGCCTTTAGAGGCCTATACATTGTGATCTTATAGGTTTTTTAATGGGCAACACAGTATACATACCTCTTTATTATTATATCCAATCGCAAGTCAGGCAATTAGTTGTCCTAATGACTATTGTAGTGGAGAGGTAGTGAGGGACATCAGCATTATAAAATATCTTATGAAAATACCCCCGATTTCCTGAGCTGACAGAGTCACAGATGTGATGAACCGTCCAGCGTCTGGTGACTCTGTCTGTTATGGAACAAAATTGCTACATTTCTGCTGCCGGTTAATCAAAGCAAAGAATTTTTTTGTCCCACTTAAATTTATAGACTCCCTTAGTTTCACACAGAGATACCCCACACCTAGGGATCCTTGGGTCCCATTTGAGGGCTCTGGATTAGCTTGGGGTTTTCTTTTTTCATGACATGGCTCCGCAATTGCCGCTGGAGCGACATCACTGGAACTTTGCAGTGATTGTAGCTGCCCATTATTTGGGGCACACTGCCATCCAATGGCTCTGCCTGCAGTCGAGCACTAATAACATCAGCAACAAAGCAGCCTTTTAGGGCATTAGACCAAACCTGCAAATTAATGTGCTGGTTCGTCACAATTCATTAATCAAACTCAGACTGGATTTAACAACAGATTATTAAAGACTCAAAATTATATCCACAGGGGAAAAAAAAAAGCAGTTCCCAGAGGGTCAAATGTAATGTGAATGGCTTTGCACAAAACTATAAACCTGCTATTAAATTAAAAACAGGAGAAAGTATGTCCATTCCTTATCTTCAGTCATTTTTTTAGAGAAATGCTACATTAATTTATTTTTCCACTCTTGCTAGCTACGCAGTAAAATCCTAAAAGGTTAAAATGCAATGGTTCCTTTGATATTTGGTTGAGTAACTTACACTAATATGCACTGACTGAGGTGAAGAAATTAATGAAATTACTCCCATAATTCATTACTAATGGAACACTGTCGAAGCTTTCAACTGACAGTTCACGCAAATGCTCCTCAGACACCGAGACACCTCACGGTGACTCACTCACTCACGCTAGTGTTGAGCAAGGCAGAACTGGGCTGCCTGGGCCCCCAGCCTCCTGCTGGCTCAGCTCAGTGCATTTGCTCTTAGACTGTTCTGCTCTCTGTGAGCAAAACCCAAAGGGGAAACAATAGTTTGCATTTTCTCTTTCTCTTCAGGGACTTCGGTAGAGCCATTTGGGGATTCCCCAAAACTTATTCAGATTCAGAATGTGGCAAGCTGGCAGATCGCAGCGCTCCGACCAACTGTGCGAGGAATTTTTTAAAGGTTAATATTTTAGAATAGCGATCATTGGTAAAGAGCATGACAGTAATAAGAGGAACCAGGGAAGCAGTTCAAAGAATTGCCTGGATTTGTGACATGTTTGCTCTTTCCCCAGTATAATTGAACCATTAGTCCTTTCCGGTATTGCAAAAAAAAAAAATCAGTTCAAAAATTTCTAACACACATGCTGATTAAGGGGTAAAAATGTTTCAGATTATTTATCTAATATTGTATCTGTGTTTGCTACCTTGTCCTTTCCTTCGGTTGTAATACTGTCGGATGGATGGATGGATGGATGGATGGATGGATGGATGGATGGATGGATGGATGGATTTGTTGGGGGTGGTTTTTGTTGTTGTTGGGTTTTTTTTGGTATGTGGGTTTTGTTTTTGTTTTTGAGACAGTGTCTTACTACGTAGCCCTGGCTGGGCTGTCTATTTTAAACCCCAAACTTCTTAAGGTTAAGGACAATGTTTTTGTTATGTATCTTAAAATAAGAATTTACCATTGAAAATGAGATCTGTCATAATTGTAGTGAGATAAAATATAACAAAAACATATTTTGTGCTATTTAATGTGACATGTATTTTGTGACATACCTGAATAACATAGTACTACACATAATTTTTTTTT
>NC_022022.1:17926163-17948748 GCF_000317375.1 Microtus ochrogaster
TTTTTAGTTTTCGAGACAGGGTTTCTCTGTGAAATAGTCCTGACTATCCTGGAACTTGCTCTGTAGCCCAGGCTGGCCTCAAACTAACAGAGATCTGCCTGCCTCTGCCCCCCAAGTGCTGGGATTGAAGGTGTGTGCCATCACCATCTTACTCAGAGTTCACATTCTTAACAGTCTCAGGAGACACTCTCACCAACAAATACAGAGGTTTTTAGGTATGCACCGTCTCTCAGGTAGTTCCCACAAACCCCAAAAAAAGGAGGAATGGATGAAATGTACTGACCCAGGCACAATACCTGCCATGCAGTAGATATTACATAAGTATTCATGAAAATGAATACATGAACTCCTTCGCCTCTTGAACGCGTACTGTAAGGACTGTCCATCCAAAGTCAGCTAATCACTAGTATTTCTCAAAATGTGTCACTATAGGTATTACAGGCAAATAACTGGATCATAAAAGTACTTGTGGAATCATGTACTCAGTCTCTATCCGCTTGAAGATGCTGACCACTCAGACACGAGGGGAAATGTGCACCCCAGAAGTTTAACTCATGACTATTTGCAGACACGGGTATAACACCCATATCACAGAAACTCAGGACATGGGAGGCCCCTGAGACAGCTGAGCATAAAGCAGAGGTTAAGTTTTAATGGTAGCTGTCTGAGAAAATTAGGACTTCTGAGAGTCTTCGGCCTTTAGGATGACTTGAGTGTATCCACCCAGGGTGCCTCACTCATGGCTGCTCTGCTCCCATCCTTTCCCACAGGTGATCTCTACTAAAGATACCCTAAGTTAAAAGGAAACATAGAAGGAAAGATGCAGGCTCCATTCCATCTCTCCATAGCCCAAGGAATATGCATAGCTGAAAAGCAATGACGCCAGCAGCTGGCATGGAGGCACCCGGTTGGCCTGGATTATGGCCCTCTCGGGTGGACTATTATCTTCTTTGCAACTTGCTGTTCTCATAAGTAGAATAAGTACCTCCATAAAAGTCAGGATCATGAGGCTGTAGTTATAATTCAATGGAATAGGAATGATGTGGTGGTTGGGTGTGGTGGCCTATGCCTTTAATCCCAGCTCTATTCAAGGCCAGCATGATCTACAGAGTGAGATCCAGGACAGCCGGGGTTATGTAGAGAGACCCTGTCTCAGAAAGATGAATGATGGGATGTCCAAACAAGATCGCTACATGGAGACTATTGCCAGATGTTGAAGTATTGGGCACCGTTTTTAGCTTATGGTCATATTGGAGGACAGATACAGTCACCTTCAATTTAGAACATCCATTGACCAGCTTCCCATCGCTAAGTTTTATTGAACATCTAAAATCTGTACCCCAAACAGAAAAATATCCTGGAAGTGGTCCTAACCCAAGACACCAGGTGGTGCATTCTTTAACATTATGGCAATTCTCTCTGGGTCATCCCTACTGACTTCATGTTCTACCCTATGCAGGAAGACTCCTGGCATCCCACTGGCTGAGTGACTCCAATGAGTTCGTCTTTGATTGTTAATCATTTTTAGCCTTTCATTGTTTAGTATTTACCCCACATTAATCCTTTTAACGTATGGGCTTTCAATTTTCAACTCATAAGTAATAATAAGAATGGAGGTCAGCAATGTTAGTAAAAACAGGGAGAAGAATACCTCCATAACCTTTGCCTATGAAATTAATATGCCCTCTTATTAAATTAATAATTTAATATTAATTAAGTATATCGCCGAATTGATATGCCCTCTTACCATGAGGAAAACAAGAAAATACTTATCCTTATGCCTTAGTCAGGCTTCTATTGCTGTGAAGAAACACCATGACCACAGCAATTCTTACCAAAAAAAAAAATAATAATTAATTGGGGCTGCTTACAGTTTCAAAGGTTTCGTCCATTATCTTTATGCTTGGCATGCAGGCAGACATGATAGCTGATCTACATCCAAATCTGACGGCAGCAGAAAGAGAAAGACTCTGGGCTTGGCATAGGTTTCTGAAACCTCAAAGCCCACCCTCCTGTGACACACTTCCTCCAACAAGGTCACACCTCCTAATCCTTTCAAATCCTTTCACCTCTGCCTGGTGGCCAAGCATTTAAATCTATGAGCTTCTGGGAGCCATTCTGACTCAAATCACTACAGCTTGATACAGTATGTTCAGGGTACAAATGTGGACAGTGAGACCAGGGGTCACCCATTCAGTAATTACAATATTGAGGTTTGAACTCACATTTGAAAGTTCTCGGGCACCCATCATCTCTACTTTGGTTCCTTCTAATGAAGAAGAATTTAAATATCACTTTATTACTGTTGTTTGTGGCATAAACCCAAATTTAATGCATTGCAATTATTGGACTTTTAACCAGTTTTGAGTAATGAAGATGTATCTGAATGCTGTGAAAATCTGTCAGTTTAAAAGAACAGGATAAAATGATACCTTTCTTTACTGGCTCCAAAATGATTAAAGGAAACAACTAGATATCGTCAAGTTACTGTTGAAATTGATGCAGCACTGGATTGAAAATGAGCAAGGGTACAATCACCATACACAGGTGACCCTACATACTGCTCAGAAATGTCACCTTCATTAAATGGCTCTTGTATAAATGCTTGCATTCCCTGCTAATGAGAAACAGTTTATACACACACACACACACACACACACACACACACACACTGGAGGAGACAATGAACTCTCCACCAAGGTGGTAAACACTCCTGGTCACTTCCTCTTGGCTGGGATTACAAAAGCATTTTGTTAGCCTATAAGAGCAGACAATGAGAAGAGACTAACCCTTCACACCTAAGTCACTCCTGGGTGAAGGTATCTAAATGACAGAGGGTTATCACAAGCTAATAACTCACATGACCTCAGGAAAACTCAACTGTTGACACTTTCCCTGGATGATTCCCTAAACTGGTCCCTCCAGATCAGTAACATGCAAGTGATGAAATTACCTTATTAACCATCAAAATAAAAGGAACCCTGAGAATAAAGTTGTCATTCTTAATTAAAAATGGACTCTTTAATTCCTTTACCCTAAATAACTAGAGTAGATACTAATACTGTAAACTTAGCTAAGAGAAGGCTTCTATCCACACCCCAATTAGTGAACACTTAATTTATATATGTTGCAGCTCATAGCTGTTTAGCAGTGCAGTTGGGGTAAGTCTCCTCGGCCTACTTTTTAAATGATTAAACACTCTCCATCCAACCAAATAGACATCTTCAGAGCTGTGTTTTGCATGCTTAAACATTCTGCACTCACACAAGCCATCGCTCACATTGAAGGGGAGAGGGGGGAGAGACACCTAGTGCCAGTACACTCATTACATGTTTATCAAAGCTGGAGTTTTCCATGGGGTCATGCACAGCTAAAAATGAGGCTGGGTTTAATAACAAAGCAAGCACATTCTAGCACCACAAAAAAAAATTATAAAATTTTAATGTGTGATGTGTTCCTTAATTATAGAAAACTGCAACACCCTTGAAATTTACGATGTGGATGCTCTTAATTTATGGCAAATTTCTCCCTAAAACACAAGTATTAAATCTCTATTAGATTTGCCGAGGTGATGCACTAATATGCATCACTAAGATCTTACATTTCGAAGTAGCAATGCTGTTTGTTGGGTATAAATAAGGATTACCTTAATTAAAATACACTATCCCCAGTCTCTCTGTAGAGCTGGCTCTGTCTTTATATAGGACAGGTTCATTATCTATCTTGAGTTAATAAAAGGATGACCTACTGTGGTTACTTCTTTTAAAATTTAATTTTAATTACTATTTTTCTAATGGAAATAAAGCACCAAAGAATCATGAATATGATCCAGAGGCAATTTTGAAAACTTAATTAAAATACCTCTTGAAGGCTTCAAAAGGAATTTAGCACTTACATGGCTTGATAACGGATGGCCTTATAAATACAGCATTAGATAGCAAGGCTATAAAAAAAGAAGGGGGGAAGCACTGAACGAAACATGTTGCAGAGATCCAGCACTCCTCCCTGCATCTTGAACTAACAGTTCAACTGAATAGGTGTAAACACAAAACTTTTAATTCAGAACGTTACCATTCAACAAAGGCTCTTCACCAGAAAACATTCCTCTCCAACACAGAAAACGTAAGTGCTTTTAGGCTTTTGCATAAAACCATCACGGTTTAATCCAGGAGATTGTGGATATGCTTAGTTTATCTTTGAGTCCTTCGGGACCTGAATATAAAATTAAAAGGCTGCTATATGTTTTGTAAAATTCAGTAGCAGAGTTTTATTAGGAAAGCTTCCTCTTCAACCCAAATTTCAAAGGTTTACACATATATTATTGATCTTATCTGAGAACATATTGGTTCGGTAAGGAGCTTTTAAACATAACACAACCCGTGAATTTTATTGAGATTCACTACTCCTCATGAATAAGATAAGAATATGAGATGAGTGCTATCATAAAGAGCATGCTCCAGGCAAGAAACCCAGTCTTTGTGATATTCAAAATATATTTAGCAGCTCTTATATTACAAATCTAGTAATGTTCTGGTTTACAAATACAATGTGTGTTTTTGTACCAGACTACTTGACTGCTTCCAGTAAGTAAAATCTCTGAATTTATTAGCAATAATGAATTTTTCCTCTTATTCTGTTTATGGATAAAAAGCATTCCGCCAGGTTCCTTTCTCAACCCTGTTATGGTAGGAGAAACATTCTGTTTCACATAGTGTCATGGATCTTGACTTTTAGAGATCGACATTCAAAATTCATTTTAAATATTTATTTTTGTTTTTATTTATGTGCGTGTTTTTCTTGCATCTATGTCTGCGATTCATGCACATGCCTGGTGCCCGCAGAGGCCTGAGAGGGGCATAAGATCCCCTGAGACTGGAGTGACAGGTGGTTTTGAGCCACCCTCTGGGTGCTGGGCTCCAAACTCGGGTCCTCTGCAAGAATAGTTCCTGCTTTTTACTGCTGAGCCACCGCTTCAGTCTGAAGATTCAGCATTTTTAAAAATTGACTTAGAATGAGCGCATAACCAGAATGATGGGTGAAATACTGAAGCTTCACTGAGTTTTTAATGCTTCTAGATTAGCCTAGAAATGGGACTGAAATTAACACACGAATTTAACCGAATTGAACTAGCCATAGGCGTTCTAACACAGATATAGTCACTCACACCTACAATCTCTGCACTCAGAAAATTCCAGCACTAGGAATGCAGAGATAGGCAGATCTCTATAAATTTAAGGCCAGCCTGGTCTACATATACAGGCCCTGTCCGGAAAAAAAAGGGATAATTTTCAGCTATCACTACATTAGAAGAAACAAGAACTTCTTCCTTCCGCTGTTAGAGGTATGCCACTCTTTTAATTGCGTTTTCCCCTGATATTCTAGAAATTATGAAAGTCCATCTCTTGGTACTCTTTATTCACTATATAGGAAAACTTACAAATGAGTTTATTTCTAAGACCCCTTTACACATCATGTCTGGGAACTGAAGATGACTATTCCCTAGAAGCAATACATGGGGATAGGACTTATCCTGAAGAAGGGAATCTATAGAAATTTGATTTAATCTGACAGTATAGCTAGAAGATTTTGGTGAAAGGGAGCTCAAAACAAAAATGTTCTGTTTTAACAATCAAATAAAATGGAAAGTTTACTTAATAAATATTTGTTATTTTTAAACTCACTGAAGGTAATGGATTTCACTGGAAGAGGAGGCAAATGTAGACCAGGCATTTGGAAATGTTCTGGAGAGAACATCTGAGCTTTGTCAAGACTGTTGAAGGTACTTGCCACCAGCTCCATGTAGCAAAAACGAAGCTGTTTCCATGCCCGTGACTAAGGAAATGGAAAGGTGAATCAAATCAAAGAGGGTGTCTTAGTCTTAAATACTCCAGGAAAGGTGGGTTCAGCTAGAAAAGCCAGCAAATAGAAATGAAATGTTTGTGACCGTTCCGGAGAGGACTTTTGAACTTGCCCAAAGCCTTTGCAGGATGTCCCCGCCACCAGTTCTGCATTGGGACATAATTTCACTTGAATTCTAACAACGTGGTTAAAAATGAGCACCCCCCCAGAAAGACAAATACTGAATATCCTCACTTAAATGTGGAAGCTAAAAGCTGGTGGAATAGGATCATCGAAAATCCTGTGGCACAGTGAGTAAATATGGGTGACAGCAATTAACTGTAAATTTTGCAATATCCGGTAGAGAGGAATATTCCAATACAGTGAAATATTAATGGTTAGGGTAACTGGCATGTCAATTCCCCTGATCTGATATTACTATGTAAACATTTACTGTATATTATGCTTAACCCATAAATATATACAGTGTTATGTGTCCATTAATATATATATACTACATTTTTAACCGTTTTATTTTTAATTTTGTGTATGAATCTGTGAACGGATTAGGTGGACATAGGCAAACAAACATGCAGAAGCCAGGAGAGGGCATCAGATCCCCTGGAGCTGGAGTTACAGGCAACTGTGAGCCACCAATATAGATGCTGGAAGCTGAACTAGCTTGAAGCAGCAAGTGTCCATAGTCACTGAGTCCTATATTATATTTGTAATACAAAGTCCAATTTCAAATAGCAAATAATTAATACAAACAAGAACCTTCTCCTTTGGTTATTACAGGTATGCCATATTTCAGCTCTAATTTTCTTAATAACCTTCCTATCCTGGTCTTTGTTTTGTTTTGTTAAGGTCCTGTGTGACCCAATCTGGCTTCACACGCATGCTGTACTTCCCCCACTGCCTGAGTGGTGGCATCACATGCCACCACCCTATACCAAGCTCTGTTACCCGTGTTCCTATCAGCAATGGTAAGAGCAGAGTATAGTGGCAGAAACCCTTAATCCTAGGTCTCGGGAGGCAGAGGCAGGCAGATCTCCACAATTTCAAGACTAGTCAGGGCTACATAGTGAGACCCTGTCTCAAAAAAAACAAACCAATGACAAGAGCTACTTCTAACTTACAGTTCAATTGTAAAAGGAGCCATGACGGTGACAGATTTTTCTGGAGGTAACTGAGCACGCTCTAGAAGAACAGAAATGAGGAGGAAAGGAAATTGGGGAAGAAAGGGGAGAAGGTGATTAAGAAGGAAGTGTGTCCATACGAGAAAGGAGTATTGAAGCCCACTAGTTAATGGGTTGGGGGTGTTAATGACTGCAGAATCATGCAGTGAGAATTTAGTGTATACCTCAGAGGTCAACCACCAGAGATGTTTATCTCAGGGGGTGCATGTGTGCACAAAGATGTGCAAGCGTGTGAGGAGGTCAGAGGTCAAAGCCAGGTACCTTCCTCTATGGCAGCGCTTCTCAACCTTCCTGATGCTGAGAGCCTTTCACACAGTTCCTCGTGTTGTGGTGACCTCCAACCACAAAATTAATTTTGCTGCTACTTTGTAATTTAGCTACCATTATAAGTTGTAATATAAATATCTGTGTTTTCTGGTGGTCTTAGGTGACCCCTGTGAAAGGGTCTTTCAATCCCCAAAGGGGTCATGACCACTGTTCTATGGTCCCCACTTTATTTTTTGAGACAGTATCTCTTACTTAACCTGAAACTCACCATTTTGGCTAGACTGGCAGGCAGTGAACCCCAACAATCCTCGTGTCTCCACCTCCCCCACACATTCACTACCATGACCAGATGTTTACAGAGGTGCTGGGGATCAGACTCGGGTCCTCAAGCAAGTACTTCATAGACTGGGCCGTCTTTCCACACCCCGTTGATGAGGATTTTACTTATTGAGGTTTTTTTAATGAAAGGGGGGAGGAAGAGGAGGAAAGAGGGAAAAAGAGAGGGAAGGAAGGAGGAAGAGGTAGACAGAAAGAAAGAGAAGGAGGAGGAGGAGGAGGAGGAGGAGGAGGAGGAGGAGGAAAGGAGGATCAGGAATGGTATGTATTCTTATTGCTTTCATGCAAACAGCTTTTTTCATCTCAGTGCTTCTTTGGAAGGGAAAACAAACCCAAGTGTAGGATGAAGCACGTGATTCCTGGAACGTGAGCCATCTCAGCTCACGCTTCTGCAGTAATCAGCACTGTGAACAGGCAGAACATCAGTCAGACTTTTTTCATAAAACCATAGTAGTTCAGCTATGTCACTGCAAAAACATTTTTTTGTTTATACTTTGGCCCTGCAGGACCTATGCAAATATTGAGCTGATGATGTACCGCATAAATCTTAGTAGCACAGCTAGATTAGGCAAGGGCAGAAACAGCAAGGCAGCCCTCAGAGTCTTTAACACATTCCTGTGCACTGGCTCTCTCTAAGGTTCTTCAGTGCTTTCCCAGTAATCTGAGCTTTGAACAGTGGTTATTAGCTCCCTACTGCGGTATTCTGTGAGTCAGACTCTGGGAAGAACTAGCCAGGAATAGACAAGGACCCCCAATAACACTCCGTTGCCTAATGATTTCCATAATCCCACTGTGGTCTGGCAGTGTCTTGAAGGATCAAGTCAAAACACTCTTTTCAGATGATATGAGAAAATCCAAGAGAATCAAATAAGATCCATTAGCACAGAAATAAACAGCAAAATATAAAAAAAAACAATGGTTTTCACTAAAAGTAACAGCAGTCCTTTGGGAGCTATATTAAGAGAAAATATTCCACTCATAACGTGAATCGAAAAAGAAGAGAGATCACCCAAAAGAAAAATGGGCAAAGAATATTAACAAGCAATTAACAGAAATATGCAAATGGCCAATTAACATATGAACAGATGTTCAAACTCAATAATAATCAAAGAAATATAAATTAAAACAAGATGTTATTTTCCCCTCCTGAGAATTGAAATGATTAAAAACATGGGTAATGCCATATCTTGACATGAAATGTGGAGGAAAAAGACACTGTGATACAAACAGTATTACTCAAAGTCCAGACAGGAACAAAGAGCACACTCAAGTCTGGTAAACACACAAGCATTTACACAGATGGATTCATGAGGATATGCATTCAGAGAGCGACAACCATGGACGGTGCCATGTCCACTGTGACAAGCGGAAGAGGAGAGCTGAGACAAGAGGCTCATCTTCCATGATCCGTGACCTCCAGTCAAGAGAAGCCCTCAACAGCTTCCTAGGGAAAGCCAGGAGAAGCAATACTCTCCAGCTGGACCATAGTCTAGAAGGCAGGAACCAGGGCTTCCAGGCCAGCCTCCCAGACACTAACAGAGAGAGGAGAAGAAAAGGTGTGCATGGAGGAGAGCTAAGATGCCCAGGAAGAGGCAATGGAGGATATTCAGCATGCACAAAGGGGGCAAACACAAATTAGTAAAGCCAACTTGGAATAAATTTTTTTAAAAAATGACTTCTATAGGAAACAGGTTTAAACATTCACATAGAGTAGATATCTGTTTAGGTGGTTTTTTTGTTTGTTTGTTTGTTTTTTGATTTTTTTCAAGACAGGGTTTCTCTGTAGTTTTTAGTGCCTGTGCTCTTGTAGACCAGGCTGGCCTCGAACTCACAGAGATCCTCCTGCCTCTGCCTCCCGAGTGCTGGGATTAAAGGCATGCGCCACCACCGCCCGGCTTGTTTAGGTGTTTTTAATGAAAACTAAAAATATCAACCCACTGGCAGTTATCTCTAAAGAGGGCTAGAAGAAAAGCCCAGGGTCCCGGCATCAGCCAGATCTAGATTTTCATCTGTTTCTAGATAATCAATGTTGACTAAATAAAATAAATCAGTAAAAAAAAAAAAAAAAAAAAAAAAAACTGACCTGGGGGAAAGCACTTAGTCATAAGATTTTCACCCCCAACCTGTAGGCAATCAACCCATTGCCTTCTGATACTAAATAGAAATGCAAATTAGAACAATGATAACAGGCTAGGGCGAGGACTTGGCACGTTAAGTTTTTTGCCTCAAGCCCAAGGACCTGAGCTTGATCCCTTGAACCCACGTAGTAGAAGGAGAGAAGTGGCTCCCTGGGGTTGTCCTCTGAGCTCACACACAGACCAAGAAATACACACCCTAAATACACACGAACGTACACATACGTGCACACATGCATGCCCACACACAAATAAATACACAATTTCAACTAAAATGATCCAGAAAATGCCACTGACTGGGCAGGCATGGGTCACGTGGTCAACCATGAACCAATCCCCTAGCAAAGCATGGGACAGTTTGTGGGAGCTGGCCATTTCTGGCACACACGTCCACCTTGTGAACAAAATATGCAAAAATTTCAAGGGACACACACCCACAACCATATGTTTTAAAGAAAGAATAATCCACAATCATACAGAGTAATAATGCTGTATAAATAGTAATCTTGGTCAAGTTACTCGATGCCCCTGAACCTCTATTTTATTAAGATGGTGGAGGCAGCTTATATGATAGGGTATGGAAGAGCTAAACTAATTCTACCTTAATGTTCTTACTGTTATCAAACATAAAGGTCACAGGCCTGTGCCCCTAGACAGCTTTAGCAGCCTGTCCTCAATAAGTCAATTAAAAGAGTCAAATTAATCATAGAAAGAATAAAAGACTTATTCAGTGCAGTCACATTGACAAAAGGGCCAGAGAAATCCAGTGACTTCCCCACATCATCTTCTGGGCCCTGACATGAGATCAAAGTTTACACAGTGGCCGGGGGATATGCACACCTGAGCAGTCCCAGTCAAGGTGTGGTCCTGCCAGCACCAACCCATCCCTGTCTGGCCTCCGGTCTCATCTGCAGGCGCTCTGAGAAGTCGCTGGAACTGTATGAAATCCCCTTCCAGAAGGCAAGTTCCCCATTGACGAGGCTTTCTTTCAGCTTGCATGCAGTTCCTCGGGAAATGCCTTTTTTTAGGGTCCATTGTTTCAACAGTATGATACTCAGATTGAGGGTCACACGTACCCCTTGAGAATGTCTTCATCTCTGCCAGG
Source organism: Microtus ochrogaster (assembly GCF_000317375.1). Classification (NCBI taxonomy): domain Eukaryota; kingdom Metazoa; phylum Chordata; class Mammalia; order Rodentia; family Cricetidae; genus Microtus; species Microtus ochrogaster. The sequence continues at coordinate 17,937,044 of NC_022022.1, forward strand.
CCAGTTACACTACTGCCTTTGCAGTTCATACTGTTTTATTTTCTAAAAGAACATGCATTGCTTTTAAACAAAAGAAAGGCATCTCCACAGTGGCCAACAGTGATTACAGAAGAGCCATCAGTTATATTCATTAGTAATGATTTTAAATTTGAACTGCCTTTAGAGTTACCATTTACAAAATACCCACTACTGATAGTTGCTGTACTGTGTGTTTTATACATGTTATCAAATTTAATCCTTACAGACACTTCATGAAGATGTAGTTCCCATTTCACTGACAAAGCTGCCTTCACACCGCAGTGCGGAAGCAGACAAGCAGTGGTACAGGAATCTCTTCTAGGCTTTGGCATTTGTGACTATTTATTTATTATTAAATTATATAAACTAAGAACCAGACATAGAAATTTTGTAAATTCCTGTACAATTGCTAACGAAGGCTGTCACATAAGTAAAAGCATTCTGGTCACAGTGTCTGCGATGGTTTAAGTGTCTCTCTAGTATCACATGTAAACTCAATCCCCATGGTGATAGTATTAAGAAGTGTGATCTTTTGGGAAGATTTTAAGTCGTGAGATCACTGTCCTCATGAATGGAATTAAAACTCATAGGAAAGAGGCTTCTGAGTAAACCGACCGTTCGATCCTTCTGCCATGGAAGACCAGAACATGTGGCAACAGAAGGATGGAGCAATGAGTCTTGAAAGCAGAGAGTAAGCCCTCACCAGAAACCAAATTTATTGGTGCCTTGAGCTCAGACTACCCAGCATCAAAGCTGAAAGAAATAAAATTTATCACTTATAAACTACTCCAACCACGTATGAGAAGAATAGACTCCATATCTTACTACACTCTATTGCCCAGACTTAAAAAATGCATCCCAAAAGCAGTAAGAAGCCACTTAGCTCCTGGACAAAGACCCCAAGACTGAAGCTAGACGGAGAATGCTGATGGCCACTTGTTTACCCAGGATCCTTAGCAAGCTGCATCCTCTCTTAACTTACTCTTTCTCAGGCATTTGAGCAGCTGTATCCAGGTTTGTCAATGAGATGGGACCTGCCTGTCCCATCTCATTGGGAAGATTCTGTGAGGATCCAGCTTGACAGCAAAGGTAAAACACTCAGTGCAGGAACTGTTAGTGCTAGATATTCTGAAGAGAGCAAAGACAAAGGCAATTCAAATTTAAATCATTAAGAATGAGCGTGCATGATGGTTTTTCCTCAGTTAATCCTGTTGGCTTATTTTCTCTCAAAGATAGAAACATCATTATTTATGACATTGGCAAATTCTTTCCAAAATGAAATATGTATATTAATGCATCTTTCAAATTGCAAAATGTCATAAAAGGTGCTTGTATTATTTTCTTCAAGGTTTTTTTCCTTAGGATGTCAAGACAACCGATTTAGAAAAAAAAGTACCATCCATAGGCAGAGAGGAGCAGTATTTAAGCAAGTTCCCATGGTTACTTAAGGCTAAGAACCCACAGCATATATTTCACGTGCAGCATTACAAGTAAAAATTAAACAGGAAGGTTGTTGGGTTGAGGGAAACAGTGCGTCTCGTTCTCACTCAGTCCCTTCTCTCCATGGGTTCGCTACAACCGCAGTGAAGGCTTGATTGGGGAGCGCGAGTTAGCTGGCAGGTTAACCTTTCCACACTACAGGATTTGGGTTCAAAAGCTGATGGCAAAACCACCATGTTTCAAAAACCTGATCCTCTCAATTCTACCGTGTAAGGCGGCAGAAATGGTCCGCCCGTTAATTAACCCTGGGATCCCGTCAAGGTAATTGAAGCATAAGGTTAGAATGAACACTTACATGGCAGATAAAGAATGCTGGAGCACGCATCCCCTTGCCCTATTGCCCCCTTCCTACCTCACTTTGACAAGGGCAGACTCCCCAGCTGGAGCTCAGACCCACTGAACAGAGTTGGGTGTGCTTGGGGAAACCTAACAAAAAGGTACCACGCAGCCCATGGATTTAACATGCATTTTTTTTAGACATCTCCTCTAGACAGAATTTTCTTGTTCTCCTTGTATGTGGGGGACCAGGGGAGAAAGAGGAAGGATAAACAGATTCAGTTGGTTTTTTTTTTTTTTTAATTTGGCTAAACACTGTAGTACTAGGCCAATAATAAGACCCCGAGTACTTTCACTTAGAAGTGATTTCAGCTGTAGACAGTGATCTGTTTGGCTTTGTTCAGAAGCAGCTCCAGGAGAAAACTTCTTACATTTCCATTAACTATGAAATTAAATAGAGGAGGCAATTTTTAAAAGAGAAATATTGCCTTTCAGCCCGAAACTCTCAGTGTTGGATTTCTGCCTGCAGTGAGTTTTTTCAATTAAATTATAAAGCATGGGTAATAGAGATTTATAACGGAAGCACTGATAAAATCTTAACTATAAGAACACCATCCGCCACGCTCCACACGGCATATGGATGGATTATTTGCATTAAATTATCTTTAGGAAATGCAAACAAAGCAAAGAAAAATGTAAAGCTTGTCTAGCTATTAGCATAAAGCTAATGCCCTTGAATGCATACTTGTTCCATATCCAAAGAGTTAACGGATTTTATTCTTAGAGTTCAAAGGGTTCCTAATTAATATGCAAAATGGCCTCATTTATAAGCAGGGTTTTTTTTTTCTCTTCTCAGTAAAAGAGACAGTTCTTTGCTAGCAGGAAAACACTATGAAGCTTCGAAAACACGAACTGATATTGATATAAAACCTACACACTCGTATGGCCCAAACAGCAGCCACTCGACGTTATCACATCGTCTCTAACCCTCCAGTCTGCACATGGCTACATAGCGTATGATTAGGCAAATAGTACCAGGCTTCGGAAGATTCACTGTATAAAATACAAAAAGAAGGCACAACCACTCTCTACAAAGGTTTGCCTATTTGCTTAGCATTTTTTTTTTTTACATTAAGGAGAAAGCAACCTCAGAAGCACAAGGAACTCGGAATCTAATGGTGCTCATATAAGTTTGTAACTCCAGCTCTAACTTTGAAAAGCAGGGTCCCTCCCATTTACATGGTCTCAGTGCCAAGATCTGTAATTAGGATAAAAAGTTTAGACTGAACAAATATTTTAAAGGTTTGTTGACAAATAGCCGGTTCCATAATTTTTATCATTTTCCTAAATATATGTCAGAATTATATCTTTATTGAAAGTGATTTACTTGGTTTTCTTTAGTACATTTTTCTCATTGTAGAGAACAGGAGACAACTAATTCTAAATATGTATACATTTCCTAATAATTTATGCTCTTTGAAGTATTTGGCACATGTTACAAATCAAACCATACCTGCTACAAGATGTTCATGTTTTAGAAAATACAGTAATTTCTTTTGACAAAGAAATAATGTTTTGCTGAAAGAGAAATCAATTCTAAAGCTACTAGAGTTCCAAAGTGCCTAAAACAAGGCTACATAGAGCTGTGTGAATAGCTCCAGCTATAGCACCAGGTTCACAGCCAAGATCAAGGAAAATACCCCATTGTATGTGGTGTTCATACGACAAGTATCAGTTGAGCTCCCAAGGTCCCAATGAGGAGCGGAAGGAGGGAGAAGATGAGCAAGGAAGTCAGGACCACGAGGGGTGCACCCACCCACTGAGACAATGGGGCTGATCTATTGGGAGCTCACCAAGGCCAGCTGGACCGTGACTGAAAAAGCATGGGATAAAACCAGACTCTCTGAACATGGCGAACAATGAGGGCTGATGAGAAGCCAGGGACAATGGCATGGGGTTTTGATCCTACTTCATGTTCTGGCTTTGTGGGAGCCTAGCCAGTTTGGATGTTCACCTTCCTAGACATGGACGGAGGGGGGAGGACCTTGGACTTTCCACAGGGCAGGGAACCCTGACTGCTCTTTGGACTGGAGAGGGAGGGGGAGAGGAGTGGGGAGAGGGGAGAAGGGTGGGAGGAGGGAAATGGGAGGCTGGGAGGAGGTGGAAACTTGTTTATTTCCTTTTCTCAATAAAAAAATAAAAGATTTAAGGCTGACTCAGCAAAAGAAAAAAATAAAAAAAAGAATTTATCACGCTAGCAAAAAAAAAAAATCCTGTACAATAAAATAACTTCTGGAGACATCACAATCCCTGACTTCAAACTCTACCACAGAGCTACAGTACTGAAAACAGTCTGGTATTGACATAAGAACAGAGCTTAAACCAATAAAAATGTAGAAGCCTGCCAGTTTGGTTGATGTTTAGGGACCCGGTATTTTCGGACGTAGCTCAGGATACGTCTGTAAGATGGATAAGTTGTTTCATGCAGGACTCTCACCAGTGATGGATGGTCCTAGGAGCCCTTGGAGTTAGGAAGCGAAAAGCTCCATTTGACCCATTTCCCGGTGAGCCCTCAAAGGTGTCTGTTTTGAGTGGGGCCCAAAGTGAAAACAAACTTCTGATCCAAACAGGAGTACAAGTGACCTGGGACCCACACATACAAAATAAATTTAAAAAACGCCTTGGATCAGTGCTTCTGGGTACACACTTTACACAGGTGCAATGACAGCCAGAGGTGTGACCCCGCAGGGTTCCATGGGCAATGGCTACCATGCTAGACTGACAGTCAGAGACACCAAAAGGTCTTAGCTAGGGTTTATATTGCTACAAGACCAAAAAGCAAGTTAGGGAGGAAAGGATTTATTTGGCTTACACTTCAGCATTGCTGTTCATCACTGAAGGAAGTCAGGACAGGAACTCAAACAGGGCAGGATCCCAGAGGGAGGAGCTGATGAAAAGGCCATGGAGGGGAGCTGCGTACTGGTTTGCTCCCCACGGCTTGCTCAGTCCACCTTCTTATAGAGAAAATGCCTTACTGCTGGATCTCGTGGAAGCATTTCCTCAGCTGAGGCTCCTTCCTCTGATGACTCTAGCTTGTGTCAAAGTGACACACAAATCCAGCCAGTAGAAGGAGACAATCAGAAAGCTGGTGGCAGAAGGTAAGAGGAGAGGCAGAGATGTGCCTCCCACGCTGAGCACTGAGCACAAACGATGAGGACATGTGTGTCTCGTGAGGTGTTTATCAGAGGAAGACCACTGCAGAGAAGACCCTCACTGACCCACAGGATAACTGACCCTATGATGTCAGCCAGCCTGTTTCCCTGGCACCCAGTCTGCTCAGCGGGCCCATGTAGAAAGTAGACAGGTGGAGGGGGCTACAGAGATGGCTCAGTGGTTAAGAGCATTGCCTGCTCTTCCAAAGGTCCTGAGTTCAATTCCCGGTAACCACATGGTGGCTCACAACCATCTGGAATGAGGTCTGGTGCCCTCTTCTGGCCTGCAGACATACACACAGACAGAATATTGTATACATAATAAATGAATATTTTAAAAAAAAAAGTAGACAGGTGGCTGGAAATGGGAGTCAGACATAAACTCAACAGCATCAAGTTTCCTTCACCAGTGTGAACTTGCTGCTGGCACTCCTGAGTGCCTAACCTGTGAAGTGCACCAATGAGGCCTCACTTCCCGGGACCACCAGCTACCCAGTTACTACTGACTTACATTAGCTTCCCTCTCTAGTGCAAGGGTCAGCAACTAGACACAGATAATTCCCCTATGTGTTAGTCAGGATCTCTAGAGGAACAGAACCAAACGAATGGATTTATTAAAAAAGGGGGTTTCCTCAACTCGCTTACACAACAGGTCCTGGGTAATCCGACGATGCTTGTCTGCAAACTTCCATCTTGCTGGCCCACCCCTTCTTAAGAAGGATCATTTCAAGATGAGGGCATGACTTTGATTTAAATCCTAAGGCTGGATCAATCCACAAAGGTAAATGTCTCAACATTTCCCAGTCTGCTGCTGAAGCCGTGGAAAACCATGGCTCATGGGAAGGACGAGGAAGCTGGGTTCTGATATCAGTGGAGGATGATGGGACCAATATTCTCACCGGCAAGAAATGAGGGTAGGTAAGCAAGCAGCGCTGCTTTCTCCTCAGACAATCTTATGTCTGGGCCATCACTAGAAAGTGCTGCCCACTATGGGGGAGAAGGGGCATTGGGGAACATTCTCCCCTCAGCTTAGAGGGTGGAAATTCCATCATCAATCTCAGAGGCAGGTCTCTTCCTTGATTTGAGATCCAATCAAGTCGACAATCAGGAAAAAGCATCACACTCAGGCCATGAACCTGAAGTCTCTTCCTGCAGTATCATCGAATATGATCTTACAGCTGTGGTGTCCCTCACAAATGAGAATGCAATTGACAAATCAGAGACTCGTTTCCCAACAATGTAGCGATGAGACCATGACTGTGAAATTCACAGGGCTTTCCAGGTAACAAACTACCCAGGAGTGTTTAACTTAAAAAAAAAGAAAAAGCAATATAATAACCTACACCGACTCAGTCATTGGGGCAGGAAGGGGACAAGACCCTCCGGCAGGGAGGTGCTGTCATACGGAATGTGAAGCCTATACATCAAAACACACCAGTCATCAAAAACTGCTACCTCACCCACTCCTCCTTCAGGACACAGGGCCAGGACTCGAGAGATAAAAAATAAGACTGACTGTTTCCAGTATTACAGTTAATAACTCTCTCACAGAATCCCGTACTATTATCAAGAATGTTTCTACAGGGGCACATAAGATGGCTTGAGTAAAATGAAAGTTAAGCCTGATAATTAAGTAAACTGGGCTCTCTAAGTCACTCCACTGTGCACAGGGAGGGGTTCTTGTACTGGCTGGGTGACCAGCGAGACTGATATAGGCAGATCAGCTTCCTGCTATACACAGGGGTCAACCAAGGGCTTCTCTAGGCGGCCTCATCAAACTCTCCAGTTTAACAGTGAGAGTTAGGAAGCAACTCAGCTAAGGGCCCACTCTTCCAGAATGAGGATCCTGGCTACTGAAGAAAAACCTCAAAGAAGTTAGAGCACAGTGTGATGCAATTATGCAGGATCTCTCCACTGGCTGGGCTGTGTATCGGTGGCTGTAGTTACTATTCTTTCCAAATCCACATGCCCTGTCACCTTATGCTCAAAAGTGTTAGTGGTAATGATCTTTACAGTTAGCATTATAGAATATCCGGGAGGCACTAACTATAAATAAAACCAAAAGAATTCACTCTAATAAAGATAATAGTAGCTCTTAAGACGTTGTGCCTCCCTTTGAGGGGAATTTCTCCTGTGTCCAAAAAAAAAAGTTACAAGCATAAACATATCTATTTATATATTTAAATATATATAAAAAATAAAGGTATTGTTGCTGAACAGAAATTTAAGGCTGCACAGAAGGATGTGCAGAATGCTAGGTGGCTGAAACTGGACAGCATACTGGTTAAGGATTTCTAAGTTGAGTGTACCACACTCCTCACATCCAGCCTCGTGTCCCCTCCCCTCCGCTTCTCCAGTGTTTCTCCTCCATGACCAATGTCTACCTTAAAGACACGCTGCTCGAAGTACCTGGATCCATTTGATTTCCTAACTGGATGTTCACTGATAACCACCTACATTAGTGTGCTTTTGATGCTGCAACAAAACACTGATCAGAAGCAACTTGGGAAGGAAAGGATTCATTTGCCTTACCGCTTATGAGTGTGTCATCAAGGGGAGCAAAGCGGAAACTCAAGGCAGAAGCAGTATCAGAGACCATGGAGGAACCTGCTTGCTGGCTTGCTTCCCATGACTTTCACAGCTACTGTTTTCTATAGGCCAGGCTCACCTGCTAGGATGGTGTCTCCCACAGCAGGTCTTGCAGGATTGGTCAGGACAATCTGATGGAGAAAATTCCTTAATTGAGAGGCCTCTCTTACCAGGTATGTCTAAGTTTGTACCAGGTAGACAAAAAACTAACCATCTGTGGTGATTTGAAAGAAAACGGCCCCCAAAGGGAGTGACACTATTAGGAGGTGTGGCCTTGTTGGAGGAAGTGTGTCACTGTGGAGGTGGGCTTTGGGTCTCTTTTGCTCAAGCTTCCCTCAATGTGACACTGAGACCACTTCCTGTTGCCTGAAAGCTATAGGACTCTCAGCTACTACTCCAGCACCATGTCTGTTTGCACACTGCCATGTCCCACCATGTGATAATGGATTGAATCTCTCAACTGTAAGTGAGGCACTCCGATTAAGTGTTTTCCTTTATAGGAGTTGCCATGGTCGTGGTGTCTCTTCACAGAACTAGAAACCCTAAGACACCCTCGTACTGTCCCACAAACTCTTGGTGTTTCTCTGTTCCAGCTGCAAGCTTGTTTCAGCTGCTTATTTCTAGGGTTACCCAGCAACCTCTCGTTACTTGTTGGACACTGAATTTTGGAATACTTCATAAATAAAATTTGAGGATTATAAGAAAGATGATTTTCCCCCAAAGAAGTGGATATGAGCTTTAGAATCTCAGACCTCCATAACCCAAGTTCAAGGTCTAAGATTCCCTAGAGCTAATCAGAATGCTCCAAGCTTAGCTGTCACCTAGGGTGCCTGCTTCACGGTGTCTCCCTTCCTCCCACAGCAGTCCTTCAGGAGTCTTGGCCTCAGCTCCCACCTCCTCTCTTCTCCACAGCCCAGAATTTTACTTCCTAAGTCTTCAGACTGGCAAAAATCAAGTCATCCTCCTGCCAGCTCTTCCGGACTAGCCAAGTTCCTCTTTCCTCCACATTCTGTCTGCTTGGAAACTTGAAAGTGTTTGGTGTTGCTTTTACTCTTCTTCCATGAGAAGTCAGTTCTCTCTTAAGAAATCCTGTCTCCAGGCATGGTGGTGTATGCCTTTAATTCTAGCATTTGGGAGGCAGAGGAAGGTAGATCAAGAATAGCCTAGTCTACACAGCAAGTTCCATAACAGCCAGGGCTACATAAAGAAACCTTGCATCACAAAGAAAGAAAAAAGAAATCAGAAGTTAGTTTAAACAGCAAGCTAAAAGGACAGCTGTAGGTTGTGAGAAAAAATATCAATGGGAACAATTAAGATTCTCTTCCTCTAAAGCAGTGCTTCTCAGCCGTCCTAACGCTGCGACCCTTTCATACAGATCCTCATGTCATGGTGACCCCTCCCCAACCACAAAACTATTTTTGCTGCTTCTTCAAAACTGTGATTTTTCTGCTGTTACGGATTGTAATGTAAATATTTTTGGAGATAGAGGTTTGTCGGGGGTCATGGACCCACAGGTTGAGAACCGCTGTGCTTTAGCACTAACAGAGCCATTGAAGTGATACCACAGGTGAAGGCTCTTGCCATCAATCCTGATTGCCTGAGCTTCATTCCCTCGACCCTTAGAAAGGAGGTGGACAGCCCACCTCTGCAAGTCCTCTGACTCCACTTGGTAGTACAAGTATACCCACACACACACACACCAATAAATAATAAAAAGTTTTTTAAAAGAAAATCAAAGAGACTCTTATAGCTTCTGGTATATAATTTAAAACTTTCTTTTATCCCAGGGTCAAGTTTAATTTCTCAACCACTGTCAAATTTTCATATTCCATTCTGGATGTGAATGTATTTGTGTGAGATTTAGACATAAGTATATAAGAAAGTAATAACTAATGCTGTTTGCATAACTTTAACAGACGGGAACATAATGAAGTGGCAAGAATCATTGCTGCCCGAGTTCCTTTTCAGGGGTGCAGAGTGAACTCTGAAGATAAAACTCTGACAATGCGCCAGCCATAAAGCATGGGACAGGCGGCCTTTCAGCAGAGAAGAGTCTCTGTAAGACAGAGAGGGGACCAGAAGTTCTGCTATGATAAAGCTCAAACCCAACCTCCTGCTCTTGAGGCTCCAGCCGTGATGACAATGACCTTTAATATTATTGTATTACAATCCCTTTCCGTTCAGCTCAACCATGTGCAGAGAACTCTCAGTTCTGGTTTCTGCCCTATTTTAATTTTCGCTAAGATCACAGTAAATCAAATAAAAGGGTAATAATGGCCAGCCCTGGATCCTAAGTGTCCTTTCTCAGGTTGGTACCCAAGTAGGATATCTTCAGCTTGCCACACATGACAGTCTAACTGATCTGTCAGTTCCTGAGAGAAAATAAATACCCCAGTGCATGACTTAAGAGACAAAATATCACCTCTGATCAACAGCAATCCAAAAGATTATCAGTGGGTGGATATAATGTGATAGCGGTGGGATAAGAGAGTGAACTGTCACACTGAATCACTGCGGTGATTGGAAAGAAAATAACCCCCAATGGGAGTGGCACTATTAGGAGGAGTGGTCTTGTTAGAGCGAGCTCTGAGGTCTCGTTCCTCAAGTTTCCTGTTGCCTGCAAGACACAGTGCTCTTAGCTCCAGCACCACATCTGCCTGCACGCTGCCATGCTCCCCTTCGTGACCATAGTGGACTGAACCTCCGAAACTATAAGCGAACCACCCTCAATTAAATGTTTTCTTTGTAAGAGTTGCTGTAGTCATGGTGTTTCCTCACAGCAATAAAAGCCCTGACCAAGGAAAGCACCATGGTCACAGAACAGCAGTGCCAAGAGACATTCCACACGGTGCCAGGAAGGGGACTCCGTTAAAGCACTTGCTGTGCAAATATGGCAGCCTAAACTCAAATCCTTAAACCAGTGCAAAAGCCAGGCACAGGAGCTACGCCTGTAACCCCAGGACACCAGGGGCTTGCTGCTCAGTCAGCCTAGGCAAAACAGTGAGCTCCAAGTTCAGTGAGAGACTCTGCCTCAAAAAGTCAGAAGAGCTAGAGAGATGGGTCAGTGGTTCAGGGCCCTGGCTGTTCTTCCAGAGGACCAAGATTTTGCTCCTAGGTTCCACAATCATCTGTAACTCCAGTTCCAGAGGATCCAAACCCCATTTGGCCTTCTTAGGCAGTGCACACATGTGGTGCGCAGGCATACAGGCAGGCAAAACACCCAGACACAAGGGAAATTACATAAATGTTTTCTAATTAAAAAGAATAAGACAAGCCGGGCGATGGTGGCACCCGCCTTTAATCCCAGCACTCGGGAGGCAGAGGCAGGTGGATCTCTGTGAGTTCGAGACCAGCCTGGTCTACAGAACCAAGTTCCAGGACAGGCTCCAAAGCCACAGAGAAACCCTGTCTCGAAAAACCAAAAAATAAAAAAATAAAAAAAATAAAAAGAATAAGACAGCCAGGTAGTGGTGGCGCACACCTTTAATCCCAGCATGCGGAAGGCAGAGGCAGGTGGATCTCTGTAAGTTCGAGGTCAGCCTGGTCTACAGAGTGAGTTCCAGGCCAGCCAGGGCTATACAGAAAAACCCTGAGTTGAAAAATAAAAAAGAATAGAGAGCAATTGAGGAAGACATCCACATGGGAGCAAGTGCGTGCACATGCACACACACCCCTACATACATGGTCATGCACGCCCTTGTGCTCAGCTCACTGCATCACCAACTATGATGTTATGATGGCCTCTGTCTCCGCAGGGTGCAAAGACAGGGAGTCCCTCGCCTTTCTTCCACAGCTCTGCCTCTTACTTTACTAGCTCAGGTGGCTTTGTGTACATAAATATTCTTCTCAGACCCAAGGGCCCTCCTCCTTTTCATTATAAATTTTAATACAAGGCCAGCCTTGTCTACAGAGTGAGTTCCAGGACAGGCTCCAAAGCTACACAGAGAACCCCTGTCTCAAAAAACCAAGCAAGCAAGGAAGGAAGAAATTTTAATACAAACAATTATTGTAAAGTTTATCTCCCCTTGGTCATAATAAGTGTATTTTATCATTATTTGAAAGATTTCACAATAAAAATCAATAGCTGTAGTTTTGTGGGGGGGGGGGGGG
>NC_022022.1:17948848-17979952 GCF_000317375.1 Microtus ochrogaster
TTTGTTAAACATGTTTCCCTTGTAAAACCAGAAATATTTTTTTCAAATGGGAATTTTAATTTACACTTACTATGTAGTCTTACAGCTAGCAGTACCATGTCATCCTGGAACCCTGAAAAGTAACTGGGTTCTGTAAAAAACGTCTTTGTTTTGTATTTAATCCAGCAGTTTATACAACTGTACCAAGAAATTGGAGCTAGATTTCTCCCAACATTCAACTTAAAACATTAGCCATAATAAGCGGAGTGGGGAGGAATCAAGATTAAATGCCAAAAATGTAAACACGAGAAAGTAAACACGAAAACAAATCACTTTAAGAAATCATTTAATTACAAGAAAATTAGCCTGAAAATTGCAGACTCCTAAACAAATCGTCTATATGAAAAAAACAACAGCTCATTTACCATTGCGAGTTTTTATTTCTCCTCCAGATAATCCCATCTATTGAACCCAGTCTTTTCTAGCACACATGAGAATATGTGGGTCTTTTCATGCTTAATATTCCATAAACTACAGCTCGCCTTCTTCCTGAAATGAGGATGATTTCGCTACAGAGAAACGTGAGATTGCTCTCTTATGAAAACGTCAATGAGCCCCTCCCCAAAGGTAGCGGAAGTCAACAACAAAGCCGCTGCTTTACCGACGACGGCTCCTGCCATTCATTTCACTTTACCAGCCCCAGCGCACACTCCGAGAAGAGCTGCAGAAGTCCTGCAGTCTCAAATTCCTTTTGTAACTCCTCTAGCGTTGAGTACTCTTTGACTTCGAACGCCAGAAACCTGCATTATACAAGAGAAGCTCATGAATATGCGGCAGTTTGTCAGGCATAATTACCCATTCAGTTGCGTTTGCGTCGGCAATGGTACTAAATTATACCTTTTGTGTTCCGGTCGTACTTTTGTTTCAGACAGTACACTAATCATTTTCTCTTTGCATTTCTTTCCACTTGAGTCCACATCGACTTTGGAGGTTTTCTGAAGGATCAGGTACTCCTAAACGATAATCAGTACGGTAAGCGCAGAGCTTACGCTGAAGGAACCATATAACCCACAAGCATTTTCCTGCTTAAGGAGCCATCTCGGGATGGGACAGTGAGAGAGTTTCAGGCTGTCTCTGCATAGGTGGCTAACTGTTCCGCTGAGCAATGCCAACACGCTCGCCTGTGAGTCAGGACTGGACAGCTGCTGGAGTGGCTTATTTACCCCCTTGGCTGTTTAAAGCAGTTATTTAAACTAGTTATTGAAGCTCTGTGCCTTGGGTAACCAACCCCACACAACCAGCTATAACAGGACCCCCTCGTGGTGAAGCTGGGACAACTTCCGGGAATGACGGACTTCCAGTAATCGCAAGCACCGTAGTCACCACGCCAGCCAGAATGGGGCCATGAGGCACACGCCACCTCCTGCCCACCGAGAAGTGCACCTGCACGTTCCTGATCCTAGTACGCGACCTTTAGTAAGCGACCTTATAGACGTTTTTATCAGAGAAAAGCCATGTAAAATGTCATTGTAGAGAAAGCCATAAAAAGTAATTTCTCTGAACTAGAACAGACGTGTGTTAGCAGCTCATGATTGGGAGAAACATCGTGACACTGCATCTCCCTAACCAGCCTGAGCCAGCCACAGACACTCAGAGCCTTAGGGGAATGTGAGCAAGGAATCTTGCACCCATTTTCATCAGCTGGAAGTTACCCTAAAGGATAGAAATACATTGATAGATACGGATTGCCTCAAAATCTGTGGATCCTTAGCTAGGCCCACTGCAGACTACAGGTTAAATCTGGCTTCTCTCTCTACTTACACCAGAACCCAGCATGAACCTAGTTAAGTAAATGAATGTCATAGGAGGTTTGTGGAACTAACCCACCTTGGAAAAACTCAGGGTTGTTACTCTGCAGAGCTTAAGGACCACAGGCTGCTCATGATAAATCTGTTTTAAATAAAATCTTCTAAACTGTGCTTGTCCCATTGCGTCTGACAGCGTAAGACTTACTATGTGATCTGTAGCTCCTTTAAGATCTAAAACATAATAAGACAGTTTCCCTGTCTAGCTCCTCATAAAACAGGCTAAGGGGGCTTTGGGATGAGAGCTGGGAAGCCTGGAGGTGACGGCTTTGAAAGCACCTGCTGAGACAAGTCAGGTGGAAAGAAGTTGGGGAGGAGGTGATGTGCTGAGTCTGACTGATTCCCAGTACCTAAATGGCAGCTTAATAGCTGCCTGTGTGTGACTCCAGCTCCATGGGATCCTACGCCCTCTTCTGGCTTCCTCGGGCACTGCACATACATGGTGCACAGGCATTCATGCAGGCAAAACACCCATACACATAAAAAATACAAATCAATATTTTTAAAAACTGCCACTTTAAGTGGCATAATATTTACAGTATAATGTTTATAATCTTACACTTATTTCAAGTTTATAGTTGTTGTAGGAACTAGATAGTCATTTTGACAAAGAACTGGAGGGGTTAGCTAAAGAAATGGCTCAGTGGTTAAGAGCATGGCTGCTCTTCCAGAGGACCTGGGTTCAATCCCCAACTCCCACATGGCAGCTCACAGCCATCTGCGACTTCAGTCCCAGGGAATCCAACACCTTCTTCTGGCCTCCACGAGCACCAGGCACACAAGTGGTGCATAGACAAACACGCAGACAAAATATCCATACACATAAAATAAATAGAAATTAAAGAATTGTTTAAAAACACCGAAGTACCATTTAGCATGATAACAGGAAAAGCAGAAGCACCATGCTCATCCATCCCCTTGTTAGAAAACACACTAAAGATAAACCATGTCTAGCAGAGACTCGGCACATGCAGATTCTAATTAAGTTTGCTGGCACCTTGATGTTGCTTCTGTGGCCTTGCAGCAGGATCAGTATTGTTTTGCCCATGAACATCAGTCTCCCTGTCAGCCTCAACTCTGCGGCCCACTTCTCCACGGTTTTGACATATTTAGTCCTTGCTCTCATGTGATCTACATGCAAAAGAATTATCCACAATCCGCCATCCGCAGCCGTGCTTTCTGGCTGAGCATGCTTCTCACTGCTGCTGGCAGTCTCTGATTGGCTGAGGATGTGTCTGAGATTCTGTTGAACCCAAAGAACCAGCTCGTGAATCATAGGTTCTGACAAAAGCTTCCCGGCTTCTTCAAGTAACTTCTCCTTCACGGTAGCACACTGGGCCCTGGTCAGATGTTTGGAGCTAACCGAGACGCCGGGCAGACACAAAGGGTAACCGGCTGGTAGATGGAACACCAGCTCTAAGGGCACATCCTCGCCCACAAGTCCTTCAGCTGTTGTGTGAATTCTAAATACAGCCCCATCTGTCTCTGGAAGACATCCAAAAATAATTATTAGCTGTACATAATTCAATCTCAATGGAATACTAATTGGCTAAAATTTCCCTTTTAAATCTCTACTTATTTCTCATGGGAAAACTCTGAGTTACTTTATGAAGAGACACATAATGCAAAGAAAGCCATGGCGTACAGGTCATTTCCCCCGGCCAGAAACACATATGGACGGCACCACGCAAACCTGCTCACAATTATACTCTTTAACAACCATTTTTATTAAGTTTTCCAAAAAGCAGTTTTGGTTCATTTCCTTCTAGCCATATTTCAGTCATAATCATGAAAATCATGAATCAACTCTTGCAGGTGTTCAAGGGAGCAATAATGTGTACAGAAAATATGTAAGCCGTCCACTCGAAGTTACTTATGGTAAGTCAGTCACGTGGAGTCCTAGGTGCGGCACGGTTATGGCTGGATGTGATCCTGAAAGTGACTGGACATACGCTCCTGCGGCAAATACACTGAGAGCTGTGTAACGCGAAGGCAGCGAGATGAACCGAAACCGAGCGGACACATTTAACCTCTCTGCTGGGCTCCTTGCGAAGGGAGGACTCACACTAGGGGAAGAGATGGAATATTCTGCTCTCTCTCAGATCTGCTCGGCTTCACCACTCCGATGTGTTCCACATCGCTTCACCCCACTTTCCACAAAGTTGATAAAATGTCAGGCTAATTCATTCTGCAGGGCCAGAAGGGCCCAGATCAGAGAGTGGAGGAGGGGGCTGGGTCCAGATGCGTGGCTGTGGGGTGAGCCTGCCTCTCTGCCTTCTTTCCCTGTGGCCTTGTGCTCAGCAAGGAAGCAGCCAGGCCCCATGCCTTCACAGCCTCGACAATGGAGCCCTGACCCCGTCCCCCATTTTAAAGACCTTACAGAACATTAAAGTCACTTCCTAGCCGTCTGATGCCAACAGCATCCACAAGCCATCGGTGCACAGATGCCCACAGGACCATGCACATCTGCACAGCTGCAGGAAACTACTACTTTCAGACCTCATCCAGAATCTCAGGCAGTAACCATTCCAAAGATTATCAGTCTTCTCTCCTACATACGTAATGAATATACTAACCCTAACACTAACCCCAAACCTACCAGCAAACATGCTTCTAAACCTCTAGCACTCTTCACGTCTCTGTCTGCCCCTGCTGTTAGTATCACTGTTATCATCACTAGCATGTGTGTAGGTCAGAGAACAACTCAGGAAGTCAGTTCCGTCTCAACACCTTGGAAAATTCTGGGATTGTCAGGCCCATGCACAAGCGCCTCTACCCACTCAGCCACCTCCCCAGCTCCAAGTCGCTTCTTTCTTTCATGGGGTTCATCTTTTTAAAGACATATTTTACCATCAAAATAGGCTCCCAAAATGTCGGTTCGGTTAATATCTTTTGCTGTGTGGAACCTGCAGACAACACAGGATCTCCGGGCTGAACAAACTCGACAGCCATCACCCAGCAAGTCTGCATTCTTTCTCAAGGAGGGAACAGGGTTTTTAAAGATCTTCATTCACTCATCAGTCAACAAACATCCCCTGGGCACGTGTCCATCCCCACACACTGTGCTGTTCAGAAAACAATGGGTAAGACACAGGTCTGTCACAACGGCTCAGTCATTGCCTCAAAACAAGACATAAAGGGCAAGCACAGATCTTCCCAGACTTCCAGCCTTCACTTAGAGATACATGAATATAAAGTTTCTTTTTCCTTTCTTTTTATTTCTCAGGGATTTTTTGCTTGTTTTTAAGACAGGGTCTCTCTGTCACCCTGGCTAGCCTGGAGCTCACTATGTGGACCAGGCTGCTTCCCAAGTGCTGGGATTAAAGCATGTGCCACCGCACCCAGTATTAAGCACACACACATGCACTCCCCATGGTCTCTCTCAGTGTCTGCGGGGCAGTAATACCTTTGCTCAAACAGCCTTGGAAGCCGGAAAGGTTTACCCCTGGGTCAGACAGCAGGCGTTTTCTGACCAGCACTATAAAGACAGCATATTCTTTTAAGAAAATGGCTGAGAAAAATTAGCGCAGCTTTTATAAGACTGGAGGGATTATTTTTTTTTTACTAACTATATCTACCAGATACATAGAAACATTAAATGTGTACACATTTATGTGGTGTTTATCATAGTATTTTCATACCCTTTCAGGTTTAAATCAAGGTAAACTGGCTGCAGTGCTCTTAAATGTAGTGACCCTCAGCTGTTATAATGACCCGCGGCGTGCAGCTATGTGTGTCCACCCACCCGCACACGACCTCGTGCATAACAGTTTGGATGTAAAACGCACGCCACGGGCTCATCTGTTTGCACACCTGGTCTCCACTGGGTGGCGCTGTTCTGAAAGGTGAGGCCCTGCTGCAAGACGTGGGTCTCTGCAAGACAGGTTTTGAAGTTTCTAACCTGGTCCCACTTCCTGTGTAATCTCTGCTTCCTAATTTACCTCGACAGGAGAAAAAGCCTCATGCTCATGCTGCCCCAGCAGGGAGCCCTTCCTGCTGCCACGATTTCCCCACCATGCTGCACTGTGTTCTCACTAGGAATCGAAAGAAACCCTCGCTCCCTGATGTTTTCTTATGAGGCATCTGCTCACAGTGCGCGCTGTGAGACACGGAACGAGGAAAACGTGTGTGAACGTGCAGTGTGCTCAGCGAGCAGTACTGTCTATCGCCACTTGGGGGTGCTGTCTCCTTAGTGTTGAAGTCAGGGAAGCTGGCCCTGTCCTAAAAGCCGCAGTTGCCATGGCTGAGGACCCAATCAGCCTTTTACCTTGTTGCTCTCTCCTTTCTAGTCCCCTCTCTCTGCGAAGGACGTGCCTTTCTTCCACACATCCCACCACCCGCACGGTCTCATTCTAATCATTACAACTTCTTGTGCATTTCCTAACCCTCCCTCTCGCTTAGAAAATGCTCTAAAAAGCAATCCAAAACACAGCAAAAGCCCAGTGTTGCAAATTCCTCCGCGAGCTTCAGACCCATCTCTTTCTGCCCCTTCATCTTCAGTTTCCATAAAATATAATTCTAACACCAATTCCATTTTCTCAGAAACCAGCCTCCCCATGACTGCTTAACCTGTCACTTCTGATGCCATCTCTTCCTGGATCACCATTCTCAAACATGATCTGTGACCTCTAAAATGCCATGAAGAACCGGGAGAACTTAGTAGGTCTGGGTTGCTTCAACCGTCCTTCAGGGCTGGTCCACGGCTACCTACAGAGAGATGAGCCTGAGACTTTAGAATATCCTTCACAGTAAGAGTGGGTTTTGTATGCTTGGGGCTTTGGTCCCAGACCAACTGAATGATTTATGCTCTTAACCGTGGAATTGTAGTCAATCTTGTTCTGAGGTTGACGTCAGCCATGCAAGTATGTGTGCCTACGTGAGCCCTGAAGAAACCTGACATCTCTTGTCTTGGGCCACCTAACATCCCTGCTCTCTGAGTCCTGTAACTCCTGTAGTAAATCATCGCTTTCTGCCCATCACGGCTCCCTTGAACACTGACCTTATGATGCCTATCCTACTCTGAGCTTATTACGGTATTTTCAGTTCCAAAATTATTATACTTAAACCAAATTAACTTTTTCTCTACCTTGAAGTATTCCAATTTTGGTTTTGGAGAGTAATATTGCCATCACAAAATGGAGGGTTTAATAAACAAATTTTATAGTTATATAGGCCTTAAATCTACGCCACTGGCTTATACCCGTGGAACACATGAGTGAAGAAGCCCTTGAGCCTGTGGCATGCAAAGTAACAGACCTAAGAATGTATGCACCCTGTTCCCCTGAACCTGTGGGTATACTCCCCTGCACACCAAAGCATCTTTGCAGACATGATTAAGGATGCTGGCGTGGGGAAGCTACCCTCAATTACTGACAAACACCATCCTCGGTGTCCTTAAAATGGGGAGGGGGCAGATAGAGATGGAGACTTTATCAGAGAAGAAGGAAACGGATGCACTGGGGCATGAAGCTCTGCTTCGGGGTTTGGTAATAGAGGAAGAGAGCCCTCCGTGATGCTGCAATGAACCCTCGGTATACAGCCATGAAGCTGAGAAAGACAGGTAATCAGACTCCCCAGGGGCGTGGACGGAGCAGAGAGCATCACTTCCAACAATCTGATTTCAGCCAGGTGAAAACTGACTTTGGACTTCAGACCCTCAGGATGTCAGGGCATTAAAAACATGTTGCGTGAAGCCACCCATGTGTGAGGACTAGCCGCAGCAGCCAAGGCGGCTACCGTGATACAGCTGCTCTGCTACAGAAAAGGCCAGCGTGTTCCAGCCCAGTGCAATGCATGAGGTGATGGGCAGCCCAGGGAACAGTGAGAGAGGCCAGGCAAATCTTTACCAAGCTTTGCTTCTCTTTGTTACTTTACAGTCCCCATCAGCACACAGAGGAGCAACAGGAAGGGGGCGCCCTGGTCCTCACGTTAGGAACCAAGGAAGGACGCCCCTACCTACACATTCAAATGAAAACTGCTTTGAGTCTCCACCTTGAGGAGTTGCAGTCTTCCTGGTTGATTCCCCTGACTAGTGTCTGCCCCCAACAGTCGGAGCTGCAAACTAAGGTGACACTGTATGCCTAAGAAAATGGGAAGAAGGCCTGAACAGACCCCTTTCTGACATTAAGTGTGGTGGGAGGGAAAAAAAAATCCACAGGATCTCTTTAAAACTCATTTTCTCAACTGTTGTTTTTGTTTTTTTTTTTTTTTAATTCTCCTAACCCCCCAAAAAAAATTTGTTCTACTGTAATGTTATCATCTGCTTTGGGGTTAAAGTTATTAATGGTTTAGCAAGAGAATGGATAAAAGGGATAATTGTACGTATGCCATTAATCCTGCCCCTGTCCCCAACTCTAGCACCGGAATTAACTCAGAAGCATATTCTCAATAAGCCTATATCCTAAAGAGCCCATGCTTGTCCTACCCAAGACCCAAAACTGTTTTTATCGAGTCTAAGTCCTCTTCAAGTTCAGATCCATGTTCACTATCTGCACCGCTCACTCTGCCTTGTAACAGTATTGACGTTAAAACTACAACCCAAACTGAAAGAGAGCTAAACCCTACCCTTCCTAGCCCAGGCACACTTATAATACCAGAACTGAGGAGGCTGAGGCAGGAGGATCTAGACTTTGTGGTCAGAGTGGGCTACACAGGAAGGCTCTGAACTAAGACAAACAAACCTTAATTTTCCCTAAAAACACACGAAAGACGTTGTTTCTAACACACCAAAGATGGCATTAGTTCAAACTACAGAAGCTGAACGAGACCCCAGTCTCCACCCTAATTCTATTTTAAAAGTTTCTCTCTACTTCCTTGCCTATAACACAAGAGAGCTACGCAGTCCCACCACAGGGGCGCCGGGAAAAGCAAACAAGATACATGAGGACTTACTTCAGGATTTTAGTACACACAGAGAAACCATTTGCACACCAGCGCCAGCTCGTGTGCTCCGTGCTTGATTTCTTTCCAGTTTTCACATATCCTCAAAACTTCGCACACAAAAGCACTCAAAAGCTTCCCACGCACTCTTCACACTTCAAGAGACCAGGATGGTCTTTGCTCTTACCCCCGGCCACTCACCACAGACACGCACACATAAATGCTTGTTTCATGCTTCCGTTAGATTTTCATGTGGTTTAAATGTCCTTACAGAAGGAAACAAACCAACAAAAAAGAACGGGAGCTAAAGGTGGCACTGGCATCCTTTGGCAAGGAAGATCGAGTCTGTGTGGGTTTTAAAGAGGCAGGGTCAGCCCTGACAAGCAGCAGACAACAACCCAGTCAATGTGTTACTGTAATGATTCTGCAAGCTTCAATGTGTTACTGTAACCATTCTGCAAGCCAGCGGAATCCTACCTGAACACCATGTCTGTTGCAAGCCCATGATGTCATGCTGGTTTCTTAGACCTCTTGTATTGCAACTTTTAAGTCTGTGAGATTGTTTCCAAACTGCAACTCTATTAATAATGACACTGACGGCAGCAATGGCCCCTCCATGACTTCACCAGGAAAATGGGCAACACCAGCTTCGGCTGCCTCACAAGGGTCCAAGCACTTTGTCTAAGGGTTTCTCTCACCTTGAAGAGACACCACGACCACAGCAACTCTTAGAAAAGAAACATTTAATTGTGGTGGCTGGCTTACAGTTCAGAGGTTCGGTCCATTATCATCACGGCAGACATGGCAGCATGCAGGCAGATGCGGTACTGAAGAGGTAGCTGCTTTCTTTCAAACCACCACACACAGGTATGCGTGAAGGGATTGCGAACACCCACCCCCGCCACTGAATTGTTCTGAATACAAGCTCAATCCCACCCATACCTTTGCTCTGGATGATCAAACTCTTCTTTCTCAGCACATAGACTTTTTGCTAATAACCTTTCCTGCACCAGCCCGACCGCTACAGAGGAACGAGACACGGTACCCAGCCCAACCCTGCAGAGCTTGGCGGTTATTTAACCATCCTGATCGTCAGCGAGCTTCAACGAAAAGTAAAGCTAAGAAAACCTCTCATCAAATAAGGCTCATGTAAAGATCAGGAAAGTGTCAGGTGACCACATCAAACTTGACACCTGGGCTGACAAGTGGGCTAGAGAAGAACAGGATAATCTTGATTTGCTCTGTCCTTACGCCTTTCCCACAGCAAGAAACCTGACACCCGTAAGAGATTGTTACACACAGTGCCTCTTCCTGAGAACTTACTCTAATGTTAATCTGAGTGGCCGGAATGTAAAAAGTCCTCAAATTCTTAACATAAATGAATCCCCACTAAACTGAACCCGTTTGTTCGGGTCTTTTCCATTCAAGACCTGAAAAGCTGGCCCTGAGATCAGCCTGGGCCTTCCTGGACGGTCTTACAGAGAACCACAGGGCTTTTGCGATATTCCTCTAATTCCGCTGAAGCCGGGAGAAATTTCTATGGCGGAGGCCAGGAGAGAAACGATGGGGTCCAAAGTTACCCCCTCAAACCCAAGCTGCCACTGGCAGGGTGAGTGGAAGCCACACAGCCTGCTACACTTGGTGAGCTCTGGGAGAGCCCCTCCCTTCCCACAGCTCCCGCTCCCAGCTGTGAGCCTCAAACATCCCGACTTCAATTGCAGAATTGTTCTACTCTCCACAAACCTTCTAGTAACAAAATGTCCTAAGTTGTTTCCCTGAATTCTTTTATAAGTCGCTTACTTATTGATGCCAGAACAGTGAATTAAATTAATCAGGAGGCATGCCTTGAAAGTCATGCTCAATTTAACAGGAGATAAAGGGCCACGGTCTTCTCAATATTAAGAAACCCCTCTCTTTCTCTCAGCACCTATTTTTGGGGGTCTCCTCTTTTGGGGATTTCTCTCGGCACTTACTTTTTGGGGTTTTCTCTGACCTAGCAACAGGATTAATGGTTAACCGTGAACTCATAATGCAAACACCACTTTTTTTTTTTTTACAATGTCACAGGACATCACAGGTTCACCTCTCCCAGATATTTTTGTAAGTGGGCCACAATACAAGAACCCAAAGACACACCAGTGTCTTTAAACATCCTCAGGAAGAAGCAATTCTCAATAAAGAGCTGTGGAGACGGAGATGGTAACCAGCTAGAGCTGTTACCAATCAGAAAAGGGTAGCCAAGCCCTATGATCAATCCTTTCACGGGGGTTTTAAGGAAGATTCAAAAAGACACGAGACTGGTCTAGGCACTAAAGAAAAAAGCAGTTCCATTTTCCCAGAAGGTTCATGGTGCCTAAACCATCACAGAGTAAGCACCATGAACATCTGTAGACTCCCAGGGACTCAGTAACCTCTCTGTAGCTTTGGTTCCTGTCCTGGAACTAGCTCTTGTAGACCCAGGCTGGCCTCAAACTCCCAGAGATCCGCCTGCCTCTGCCTCCCGAGTGCTGGGATTAAAGGCGTGCGCCACCACTCCCCGGCACCCAAAGCCCTCTTACTCATAGCTATAGCTTCTTTGGGTCTAGCACATTTCACGCTACCTTCTAGGATGTTAACCAATGTATGGTCAGAAAGGCAAATTCAATAGTAGTTACATTTTAACCCTAAAAGGATAATTCCTATTGTCCTCAAAACGTGCATGACATATTTGACAGCCGAGAGGAAAGTGGGGATCATGAGCATGGACACACTTCCCAAAGGGGGAAGTCTGGGGGCGCTGGAGGTGTCTCAGAACACTGGCTGGCCTCCCAGAGGTCTGGGGTCAGTTCCCAGCATCCATATTGCACAGCTCACAACCCTTTTTAACTCCCACCTCCTGAACGCCCTCTTCCGGCCTCCTTTTACACACACAGTACACGTATATACAGAAAAAAAATTATTTAGTGTGTGTGTGGAGGGGGGAGTTTTAATGGAAACCAAGTCAAGAATGAAGTAGTTTTCGCTATTTCTTTTTAAATAAATAAAAAGTTGTATAGACCATAAACTCCCAGAGGAGAGGCAGGTGTCCTGCCTATGTTAGAAGGGAAGAAGGCAGCCATGAAAGCCGGCTGCGGGGTTAATGCGTCAATCAGGAGTCTGGGATTGGCTGCCCCTTTTGAGCAGCCTGGAAAACGTAAAAATAAAAAGACTTTTTTAAATTACAAACAAAAAAAAAAAAACTTAAGGCCATCAACGCTGAAGAATTCAAACATTCTCCCACTCCAACAAATGTTTGCTGCCTGACTTCCGCGTGGCTACCGCTGATCTCGGGGCCCAGACAACCAAATATATCGTCGTGCTGTCAAGGACGTAACGCACAAGTGCTTAGAGGAGGCGCTGACTATTTCGGGGAGCTGGATTTCCATGAAGAGGGCAGGTTAGTTGCGGGGAGAGCCCAGAGGAGGCGGAGGGCGAGCCCAGGGGAGGGCCTGGCCCCTCCGCTCGCTTCCCACACTGCCCTCGGCCACGTGACTCCCGGTCCCCCGGCTCCCCGCTGTGGCCGCGGGGTGGGAGGCAGGGTATTCACCTGAACAGCTCAACATCTCCCACTCATGAGGCCCGCAGAAAATCGCGGCCAGCGCCGAGAGCTCCTGCCGCACCGCCTCCGCCATAGCCGCGTGGCCAGGACCCGAAGCCGCTTCCGCTGCCGCCCGCAGCAGAGCGCGCCCGCGGCCACGAGAGGGCGCTCCGGCCTCACAGCACGGCAGGCTGCGGGTGGGTGCGGTGGGTGCAGCGGGGGCGGGGATATGGGCGTGTCTTGGGCGGGGCGAATGTCTGGATGCCCCGCCCAGGCCCTTCTGCTCATTAGCGCCGAGGCGCTGTTTACTACTCCAATTTTTGTCCCTGAAGCCCACCCAGCCCACCGGCTACTTTCCAGAGCTGAGGGAGCTCCGTAAAGTCCCGAGTTCTCCAGAAGAACACCCAGGCTGTGAACCCACCATGCTTCACCTAGACTAGACTGGGGACGGAGAAAGAGTAAGAGAAACCTAAGCAAACAAGAAAGGTCAAACAAGGTGAGCCCATGACGGGGCTTTTGAACTTTGTGACCGAGATCCCACAGTGAGCAAAACACAAATTCTCCACCCTCGTGTTGTTGTTAGTGACCCTGACGACAGGGAATTCAGGAAAAGACGTTGGTAATGACCTCCAGAGTGCTGACCTTGTTACTGACCCTGGAATTACAGACAGAGTCTGGATTCCCGGACCTCTTTCCTGTCAAAGGAGCAGAACTCAGGGACTGAGTCTCCCTATCCCCTAAGGTCTCCCTTAGGACTGAGACTCCGGCTACTTTGGGGTGGTCCAAGGTCATAAACACTAGCTTTTCAGTATTTTGGATTGGGTTTGGTTCCATTCGGTTTGGTTTCGGTGATTTTCGGTGCATACAACATAATGTGTCTGTTACTGTTGTGACTCCTGGAGTTTAATGGTGGACCACCATTTTTGAATCTTGATCTAGACGTCAAAACACGCGCAATAACCATGAGATAACAGAATCCGGCCGGGCGGTGGTGGCGCACGCCTTTAATCCCAGCACTAGGGAGGCAGAGGCAGGCGGATCTCTGTGAGTTCGAGACCAGCCTGGTCTACAAGAGCTAGTTCCAGGACAGGCTCCAAAACCACAGAGAAACCCTGTCTCGAAAAACCAAAACAAACAAACAAACAACAACAAAAAAAAACAGAATCCGTAATCCAACCTGTTTCAACTTGGATTTTAGTGAACAAAATTAATTACAGGAGGTGAGTAGTTCTGTCTGTGTGTATTTGACTTGTCCTTTTTTTTAATTTTCAAATAGCAGTTTTAAATTCTGCAGCTCCCAGAAGTGGCTGCTGGCTCAGGGAGGTCTCACACCTTTTGGGTTGTCAGAAACAGCGTTCTGTGAGTGCATCCTAGGATGTAAGAGGGTCCACAGAGGAACAGTTTCACCTGACCCGTGCTACTGTCCCCATCACCATTTCTATCACCCAAAGGGGAATTTGAAAAAGGAAGAGAGATTGGCTTCCAAGAAGGGAAAGGGAATATGACAAGATAGTCAAGAAAGACTTTCCCTGGGGACACCCTGAGATCTCAGTGACCCCAGGCAATTAGGAGCCATGCCGTGAACATAATTAGAAAGATAAAAGTTTATTTAAACACATAATTATCTACAGTGATTCTAGAAGGAAGAAAAAACTAATTCCTTTGAGTTACTGCCAAAATAGCAGTTCAAGCAAGTTCAGCGGGTTCATCATTAACTGCTAGAGAGATTTGGGGGACAGGATACATTTTTAATTTACAATAGCACTCGGTTCTTCCATTTCAGTTTGAAGTCCAGTGTTACTATGACAAGTGGTGGGAACTATTTAATTTGGTTATTTGTCGTATGTGTTAAGATGGTTCACACAATAATTGCATAGCCCTCATCCTGGTTTTAATTTTTCAAATGTGGTGTGTGATACGAATGAAATAAGATGAACAGCGAGATTCCAGTTGTCACCGGCGTTAGGAGGAGATCGCTGGAACTGTCAGCAAAAGGTCCAGGGGAACTGATGGGGAAGGACAGCCATTTATTATCATGCTTAAAATGTTCTGGTCAGTGAGTTTCTGCTTTGCTTCCCTTCCTCCGCTGGTTCCTTAACCTGCTTTTCACACTTCATCGAGCATGTTTAAATAAAAAGTCGACGTGACTGTCTTTTAAACTGACACAGTCCTGAGCCACTGAAGTCCCGTGACTGCGTCCCCTGCACCCTGACATTTCGCAGTAATCATCGCACAGACAGGGGAATGCCAGCTCGATATTTCTCACACCAGGAAAATAGCAGGTACATGTCAGCTCTCCTGAACCCCCTGCACCGTGATCATGTTCCTTGTAATAAATTCTCCTCTCGTCACAGGCCACAGAAATTTTAAATATTTAAATGTGAAATGGGTGTCTACGGTGAGAGTATTATCTACCTCTCTCCCCACCTCCCACAAACACACACAACAGCATGTGATTTGCTAAAACATTATTATCTTTCCAGGCGCTTTTCCTAAAGAGTGGATTCCCTAAGACTAGAATGAAAAAGGGCTTGCACCCTCCCCCTCACCTCCAGTTAAAACCTCTAATCCAGGAAGTCAGGGTAAGCAGGCCATTCATTTCATTGTCCCAGAACGGCTGTACTGACTGCCTCGAGAATAATACCTGAACTTAATACTGGAATCTAAAATCTTAAGTCAAAACCCAGTTGCGCAAACAAATAACAATGCACACTCTGAAGACTGTTAGAGTAGGTGAAATGTTAGTGCCCTAGAAAAAGCTAAGTGGGTAATAAATAATATTTCTTATAATAAGAAAAATTATGATCTGAGAACATCAAAAATACTTCCCCAAATCCCCAGGCTGAAGATGTAGCTCCATGGGGGAGCACTTTCCTGGGCTATCCAGGTCCTGAGTTCAGTCTCCAACCTCTAAAACAAAAGAGGAGGGACCTGAAAGGCCAGCTTCCTAAGTCACTGTTAAGTGGAAACAGCGGAGCAACTGTGTAGTCTAAGGAGTCCCTGTGTTTACTGTGTCTCTGGATGTCCTTGAAGCCTCTGTGACTGTCGACCTGGCTCTGAGAGCTGGTGTCGGAATGCAAGGATGAAGCAAGAGGTCCTTGCTCGAACAGCCTCCAGTCTTCCATCTAGATAAGGACGTGAGATCTGCAAGAAGTCAAAGACTCTTTCATCACCTTAAAGGTACAAGAATTGCCACATTTTGTTAACCGGAGTGAAGTTCAACATCCTGACACAGTTGAAAGCCCACAACTTGCCAGGGAGGGAGGGGCCAAATAATTTGGTAATGTTCAGGAATGGTGAGAGCTTCCAAAAGTGCACAAGTGGGTGCTATTAATGGGCCACAGATCTTTCTGTCCTGTTAAAGGGCCAAAGTTGCAAAATTATCTCGCACCATGATGTCAAAATAGAAACAACTAAATTCGATGAGAATTTGGCCCAGATTTCTGTTTCAGGGGAAGATATCCAGATAATCTGTATTCACCCCAGCATGTCCATGGTTGCCTGCCTCTGCTTGGCTCCTAAAGGCAACTGGTATCAAATCAGTTCCAGCTTTGTGGGAAACTGTCCCTAGGGGCAAGGTCAACGCTTCTCAACGTTATCCCGACAACTCATTATTATCATCAGAAGTGGGGGTGTCTTATGGTTTGTCTAATTAAAATAGTACCCAATGCTTAATTTTTGGTTGCTGTTGCAAATATGTCCTTTTTACTAATTCTGTTTTCTCACAGAAGAGCCAGTTTCATTACCTGAGGTGGAGACCGAGGGTTGTGTGACATTTTAAAAACCTTTCTCGGGAAGGAATTATAAATGCTGCTGTTGGGCGAGACGGTGATTGAAAATGGTGGGAGGGAGAGGGAGGCATCAGGACAGAGTGGCGACAGGAGGGCCTGGGTTTCTTACAGGAAACAAATAGACACACAATAGAAGGGGGAGAGAGGTACAAGGGAAAAGGGGAAGAGGAAAGAGGGAGGGGAGGGGAGGGGAAGAGCAGGGGAAAGGGTGAAGAAAAAAAGAGAAGAAACAAAGAAAGTGGATTCACCTTAAACAACAGTTTAAAGGGAATCGGAATGAAGCCATTTTTCAGCCAGGGAGACTGTGTGCTCAGCTAGATAGAGAAGAAGAAATTAAGTGTCATGTTCTTATCGTTCCTTTATTATGGAGAAAGGCAGTGCCGTGGGGAGACAGCTGACAGTCCTGGCCACATCAGCTTCAGTGTGGGCCCTGAGATTAAGGGGTCACATAATTCTGCAGACCCAGCATCCCCTCCTCCCCTTGACCCAGAAGCCCTCTCTTACTGGCCTGCCTTGGTTTTCTCACGACATCTACCATTATCTAAAGTCACTTTGTTTATTTTTATCTATGACTTCCCCATGCTCTGTCTCAATGTTTGTGTCCTGTCCAAGTCCGCGGCCTGAAAGTGATGGTTTTGTTAAGTGTGGCCTTTAAGAGGTGACTGTGTCATGAGCCTGGAGCTCTCACAGATGGGATTAGCATCCTCACCAATGAAATGGGGGAGCTTCTTGCTCTTCTAACCAAATAAGGACAGAAAGCCCACCTGTGAGCAAGTGGATTGTCTTAGTTAGGGTTTCTATTGCTGTGAAGAGACAGCTTGACCACAGCAACTCTTATAAAGGAAAACATTTAATTGGGGCCGGCTTGCAATCTCAGAGGTTTAGTCCATTATCATCATGGCAGGAAGCGTGGTGGCGCACAGGCAGGCATGGTGCTGAAGAGGTAGCTGAGAGTTCTGTATCTGGATCAGCAGGAAGAGAGAGACACTAGACCCGGCTTGAGCATCGGAAACCTCAGAGCCCACCCCCAGTCTAGGCCATGATTAATTGCTATCTCAGGGAGGCCTGCTCTTTTCTAAAGGGAAGTAAAGGGGGGGGTACCTGAGGGAGGGGGTGGTGGTGGTGGATCTGGGAAGAGAGTAGATGGGGTAACTATAGTGGAGACACACTTACTCAAACAAGGCCACGTCTCCTAGGAGTGACATTCCCTGTGAACCTGTGGGAGCCATTTCCATTCAAACCACCACACAGACCCTCACCAGCCATCGCCAGTGCCTTAATCTTGGACTTCCCAGCTTTGCGAACCATAAGAACTGGATTTATGCTGTCTGTCAGTTACATGGGCCAAGCTACTTTGATAGAGCATTTCTAGACATCACATAGACCACAGGATACATAAGCCAACGCCATCATTAAATCGGCTCAGTTTGCCCTCAGCAATGACTCAGATTCCAAAAGGAACTGGAGAGGCCCATTTCTCAGAGACTGAAGCTTTCTGGGTAGGACAGGTCAATGCATGATGTCTTGAAGGGTGGGGCAAACAGCCTCCGTAGTCTTTGTGGTTAGGGATTGATTGAAACCTAGAGTTCTGCACAGCACTGGGGTTCCCATGATCCAGGTGCTACTAACCACTAACACCAAAAGAAATGTTCAAAGTTCCTTGCAGGCGTTTGAAGAGATGGGAAGAGTACGGCTTGACGGCAGCCAGTTGTCAAATAGAGTCTGACATGTTTATTGTCTACCTCCAGTAAAACCTCAGTTCCCTAAATACACAGATACTGCATGGTCTAACTCTAGTGCGTGGGAAATAGAAGGAACAGGTAATTAAAGCAAATCTGGGCTATATAAGACCCTGTCTCAAAAAAAAAAAAAGATAGATAGATAAATTAGTAAATAAATAAATTCCGCAAACAGAATTGACGTTTTTGGAGATATTTATTTACTTTTTATATTTTATCTATATGTGCTTTTTGCCTACGCAAATGTCTGTGCACCACCTGTGAGCAGTGTCCAAGGAAGCCAGAAGGCATTGGATTCCCTGGTACTGGAATTACAGACAATTTTAGACCTCCACGTGGGTGTCGGGAATCGAATCCTGGTCCTCTGGAAGAGCAATCAAAGGCTCTTAACCACCAAACCATCTATCCAGCCCCAGAGTTCAAATTTCTTAAATTTAGAATTCAATAAATATTTGTCTCTACAAACGAACATTTTTAATTAGTTGTTTATAGAATCACTTCCTTGCCAGAGTTACTGAGTATCTAGTGCATGCCATTTAATGAGGTTTGAGACAGCCCATGAGGAAATGAAGCACAGACCGTCCTGCCCTCCAGCAGCAGGGCACCTCATCTGTCTGGGCCATCAACCTCTCCTGTGATGGAGCAACAAAAAAAAAAACCCTGCTAGATGTTTCCTGAGAGGACCTGGGAAACCTGTTTGGCCAATGTGATAGAGGCTTTTCCGTAAAATAGAAGTGGGGGAGAGAGACTGAGTGAGAAGATTTGTTTGTGTCTGCCAAAATTCGTATCACCAGTTCAGTGATGTTGGGAGGTGGCGTTAAACTCCGCTGTGTCGAGCATCTCCTGATGTGCTCAACACTGCGCTGGGTTCTGAGGAAGCAATAGTGTATATATATATAATGCAGGCTTCTTGGTGACCGGCGATTGTCGTGCAGCATGAGAGACCGGCTCGGATGATAATGCATTTGATCACCAGCGGGAAACCTCAAGACAAGATGAGCTTCCCTCCCTGCATCTCGACAGTTTCCCAGGGACTGCACATTCCCAGCAATGGAACAAAGATGCATTGTTTTCTCAGTCTTTTTTTTTTTTTCTCCACAATCTGGATTAAAATAATAGTTCTTTTGTGGGAGCCTTTCTGTATTTCCCTGTTGGTTTTCACTTTTTTATGTTGTTCAGTTTTTAGTGGGAAGAAGTCAAGAAAAGAAAAAGAGAAAATCTCCCTTCTTATCACCGAGTAACACCGCTTCAGCAGGCTCGCTCCTGATCTCTCTCTCTCTCTCTCTCTACCTTGATGATACACACTTTTCTTTTTTTTTTGGTTTTTCGAGACAGGGTTTCTCTGTGGCTTTGGAGCCTGTCCTGGAACTAGCTCTTGTAGACCAGGCTGGTCTCGAACTCCCAGAGATCCGCCTGCCTCTGCCTCCCGAGTGCTGGGATTAAAGGCCTGTGCCACCACCCACCGCCCAGCTTTTCTTAATTCGGAGCAAGAAGATTTCTCAGCGGGTGAATATGCTTCCTGCTCAGGACTTAGTGACCTGAGTTTAATCCCTGGATCCCATGATTTGACTACCAAAAGCTGTGCTCTGACCTACACACCTACACATGTGTATACATAGTATTAATAAATTCTCTTTAAGAATAAAATGTTGGGGGAAAAAAAGAATAAAATGCTGGGCTAGGGAGTTGGCTCAGGGTGGGCGTGGCTTTGACTGCATAGTAACTATTGTACAACAAGCAAGAGGATCTGAATTCAATCCCAGGACCCATGTAAAATGCCACTTTTGTGGCACATACCTATAATCCCAGCGCTCGGTGGGGAGAGACTGCAGATTCTCTGGGACTCACTGACTGGACAGTCTACCTAAATTGATGAGTGCCGGGATCCTTGAAAGACCCTGTCTTATAAACAAAACATACTTCCCCAATCGAAATTTTAGTTAAATATTAAAATCTAAATTATTTCTATAACTTTATTTTTATTTAATATTTAAAGAGTTGCTTGTTTCATTTTATGTGTGTGAGTATTTTGCCTACATGGATACTTCCATGCCTGGTATCCAAGGACACCAGAAGATGGGGTCAGATCCCCTAGGACTGGAGTTGTAACTGTGATGGTTGTGAGCTGTCACATGGGTGCTGGGAATCAATCCTTGGTCCTCTGCAAGAGCAACAAGTGCTTTTAACCACTGAGTCAACTAGTCCCCACCTATTCACCTTAAGGTCTGAATCCCCTGCTCCCACTGAATCTGAGTTTAGGACCCCTCCTCCATTTCTCCATCCCTTGTGTTTCTAACTTGCCAGACTACACCGTGATTGCTCACGTGTCTCTAACCACCACAGAGGGAGGTCATGAGACAGAGGTGTATTTCTGTGGCGTCTTTAGCTGTACCTCTAACTCTCTTTTTTTTTAAATATTTATTTATTTATTATGCATACAATATTCTGTGTGTATGCCTGCATGCCAGAAGAGGGCACCAGACCCCACTACAGATGGTTGTGAGCCACCATGTGGTTGCTGGAAATTGAACTTAGGACCTTTGGAAGAGCAGACAATGCTCTTAACCTCTGAGCCATCTCTCCAGCCCTGTACCTCTAACTCTTTAACACAGTGCCTAGCATATAAAAGGCTTTCCATTGTAAATTGAACCACCAAGAATGGATGAATGATGGGAACGGGTGAAATGGCTCAGTCAATAAAGTGCTTGTAGCACTCATGTAAAAGGCTGGGCAGAGTGGCAGCCCTCACCTCTAATCCCAGCTCTGGGGACGCATAAACAAAAGGATCCGAGTGTACTGGCCAGCCTGCCTAAATAAATCAGCAAATTCTGGGTTCTGTGAGAGACGCTGTCTCAAAAAAAATAAGAGATAGAGACTGAAGAAGACACCTGATGTCAGCCTCTGGCCTACACACACACACACACACACACACACACACACACACACACACACACAAAGAACTTCTGGAAGGGAGCAGTGAATCAATGTCTCTGCCCTAAAGTAGGAGTGTTTGACCTTGTGGCTGAAATCAGATCTTTAAAACAAAGCATAAATGAAGAAGCTACAATGTTCTTGTTTTGTTTCATGGACTATTGATTTCAATTTCTAATACCAAAATAAAGTATCGATTTCTTTTTCCCAAAAAATTAAGATTCTAAAAACCTCACATTAATAAAAGATTTGTAATTATATTTTTAAAAAATCTGGTACTCAGTCTCAGCCAATCCATACAATTTTACAAATCAAAAATTAAGCTCTCTATCCAAAAATGTATACCTAGAAAAAACAAACATGAAATGTAACCAAAAAAATCACGTTTTTCTTTTCTTTCAAAAAATACTAAGCATTTTTGCCCAACAAAGTGAGGTTAATTAAACAAACTGCCTTTAAGTTATAACAGACATATTGTCTGGTTCAAAGGAAACTACTTCTCCAAATTCTGGGGCCCTTTCCCCTCTACCACTGTCAGGAGGGACAAACAGGCTAGGTTCCTATTTAAAGAAAGCTAAAACTTTCCAAGACTAAAATTGATTAAGTTATGATTACTAAACCCACTTTCCAGAGGCTATGAAAGGAGCACTTGGCTCGGAAGAGGGCAAACACACCTGACCTAAATAAACAACTCCAGAACCAGCCATTGAGAGAGTTCTAAGAAAATGGCATCAAAAAGCAACAAAGTAACAGGAACTAGTATATCCTACGTTTATGGTGACCTCATCAGCCACATAAGTCCTTCTGGCTTTACCTAATGTTGTTATGTCTGAAGGTTTGGTACTCCTCTAGAGGACTCCATCCAATCTGTAGCTTTATCATCTATAATCCAGTGTCTCCCACACAAATGTCCAAAATTCTGAACTCCCTTCCATTGTGTCTACTTGCCTCCTTAATTTCTTTTGGCTTTTCCAGAAGGCCTAACCTTTAGCCTGTCTGTACTTCCCCCAAGTACACTACATATACAAAGAAAAACCTGTTTTCTCTAGCCTTATTGTGGAATCAATCTAGGCAGAACTTTGGGGCTCCCCTGGGCTGCCCATTTCCATCAACTAACATTGATCTATTCTCATTAGTGACCGTCTTTCTTTTAAACATTTTTTTAAAGGTTTATTATCACATGTAGAGTGTTCTGAATGCAGGTACAACTGCAGGTCAGAAGACGGCGCCAGATCTCATTATAGATGGTTGTGAGCCACCATGTGGTTGCTGAGAGTTGAACTCAGGACCTCTGGAAGAGGAGGCAGAGCTCTTAACCCCTGAGCCGTCTCTCCAGTACCCAGTGACTGTCTTTCTAATGATTCAGAGCCTTGATGCTTCTGGCTGAGACTTACCAAAGGGTCTCTTAATATCATACAGTATTATAACATTGTATTTCCTCTGATTAAAAATGCTCCCACCTTCCCCATCTGGATTTTGCCCCTGAAGTCTGCCTGAGAGGTTCTTTCTCCAGTCACTGGTCACAGTGAGAGAGTCACCACGTCTGGACATGGTGTAACTCCCAGGCTAGACCCGTGCTCTGTGAGGTGGCACTGCCTCGATCCTAATCGTGGCTCTGCAGTCTGGTCCCACAGACGACATAGAGTGTGTACTCAGTAACAATCAGTGATTCCTTCCTTTCAGTCTGTCTTCCTCCAGCCTGCCCATCACAGTCTGTTCTCCTTATGTGATCCGAAGACAAATCTCAACAGGCGTCTTCCTAATTTTCACAGGATCGTTTCTCAAAGAAATTTCCATTTTATGCAACTCTGAGAAGAAGGAAAAGAAGTTTGGCTAGAGCCAGCGAGATGTCTCCGTGAGTTAAGGCATGTGTCTGCAGGCCTGACTACCTGAGTGCAATTCCTGGGGACCAGTGTGCTGGAAGAAGAGAACAGATTCCTCTGAGTGGTCCTGTGATGTCTTCCCATGTTCTGTGGCGGGTACACACACACCCACCCACATACACACATACATGAAATGAATGAATGAAGAATAAATGAATGAATGAGTGATGTAATGGGAAAAAAGGTTAAATTAGGCTCATAATGGTTTTCTTCTAAAAATATATTGAGAAATAGCCAGGCTCCATCTGATGTTGTCATGTAGGACTTGGATCTCTTCTGTCAAACATCATTTCATAATACATTTCTTCAAATGAGGCCAACCATGACAGAGATGGGTCAGGACAGAAACAAAACAACTCCATAATCATGTTTGGACAGAGTCAACATGGACATGGTTCAAGACAAAAAAAAAAGGTCTCCTAGTCTGGCTGCTATGATAACCACTGCTCCTTTGTCAAGGCCTGCCACTGCCATGGCCTCTGTCTCTTCGAAAGCAGGTTTACTGAGATCCCACTCACGAGATTAACCTTAGTTTCTGACAACAGCCGATCCTACATACAAACCCAAGCATTTCCACGAGCTGTCTTACGGAACCACCCAGACTGCTGCCCACGAGCTGCAGTTCTCGCTGCCAGAATAATAACCCGGGTTTGCTCAATCCAAGTGTCTTCCTGTTGGCTACAGAGATTTGGTAACGTTTTGCCCTCTATACAGATAAACTGCCAAACACATCTGTGCAGCAGCTGCTTATGGAACTGGGGACTTCAGGAAGGATGAGAGGAAGTCACAAGGGCGCTCTCAAGGTGAAGGAGGGGGAACCAGAGCTTTGAACCTAAGAAGCAAGCTGGGCTGGAGTAGTCATTTTAATATCTGACAAAAAAAAAGGCTTCAAACCAAAACTAATCAGAAGAGACAGCGAAGGACACTACATACTCATCGAGGGAAAAATTCACCAACTTGTCATTTTATTCTTAACATATATGCCTCAAACACAAGAGTACCCAAGTTTGTAAAAGAAACACGACTATAGCTCAAATCACATATTGACTCTCACACACCATAGTGGGGGATTGCGATACCTCATGCTCACCAATGAACACTTGTGCAACCATTATGGAAATTTGTGTGGTGGTTCCTCGGGAAGATGGGAATTGGTCTACGTCAAGCTTCAGCTATACCATTCTTGGGCATATACTCAAAGGATGCTTCGTCCTACCACAGAGACGCTTGCTCAACTATGTTCGTAGCAGCTTTATTCATAATAGCCAGGAATTGGAAACAACTTAGGTGTCCCTCAAAAAAATGTGAAATCATAAAATTTGCAGGGATATGAATAGAACTAGAAAAATGAGGGGGGTTCTGCAGGTGTCATACAGGGAAGCAAACCCCAAGAAAAAATAAGAATGAAAACCTGGCTGGGCAGTAGTGACACATGCCTTTAATCCCAGCACTTGGAAGGCAGATACAGGAGGATCTATGTAGGTTCGAGGCCAGCCTGGCCTACAAGAGCTAGTTCCAGGACAGGCTCCGTAGCTACAGAGAAACCCTGTCTCGAAAAACCAAAAAAAAAAAAAAAAAAAAAAGAATACCCGGTATATATTGACTTCATCAACTTGGATCGAACTTCAGGGAGTCTTCAGGGAGTCTAATGCCAGCCAGATGGTTCAGTTTAATCAATTCCAGGTGCACAATGAAGCTTAAGGGGTGACTACTTAGAAACTACAAAGCACATGTGACCAGGAGGGTGGCTTCTATAGCAAAAAGGCCTAGCATCTAGTGTGGTCTCTGAGTAACCAACCAATATCTGATTTGGCTTAAAGCCCACTCCAGAAGATGGAACCCATACCCAACACTGACTGAGTGACCAAAAACATAAGGCTAGATAGCCCAGGGTACTAGGGTAAAACCAAGTACTACTGTTAATTAATAAATAAATAAATAAATAAATAAAGTGGCTGCTAATGGCATTCTGCTACACGCATCGATCGGTGTCTTTCTCAGTCATCACCAGGGAAGCTTCCTCCTGAGATAGATAGGAACACATAACAAATACAGAGAGCCACAGCCAGACCTTACCGCAGAGCGAGAGACCTTGAAATATTCAGCCCTAAATGGGGTGCCCCTCAGGGCTCAGGGGACTCTGTAGAAGAGGATAACGACAGAATGTAAGAACACCAAGACAACAAAGTCCTCCAAATCAACGGGATGGATGCACAGAGGAACTCATGGAGACTGAGCAGCACACTCAGGGCCCTCCTGTGTCTGCACCAGATGGCGTTCTAGAGCTGAAAGGAGAAGTGACCACAGGCCCCTTCCCTAACCCAGAAGCTCGCTCTAACAGATAACCTCCTGTAAATGAAGATTCGGTTTTTCTCCAAGGCAGTCTCACTGGGAAACAAACTGCTCTCAAGGACAGGCTGCTTGCTCAACAATAGATGGCCAACAGAAACCCAACTTCTCTCGTAATATTGTGTAAGGACTTTTTAATTTTTTTCTTTTTATTACATATATTTTTCCCTATTTTCTTTTTACCCTATAAATCCACAAAATTTATATTGTGGATTCCACTTTTGTTTGTTGGTTTGTTTATTATGCCTGCAGGCCAGCAGAGGGCATCAGATCTCATTTCAGATGGTTGTGAGCCATCATGTGGTTGCTGGGAATTGAACTCAGGACCTTTGGAAGAGCAGGCAATGCTCTTAACCACTGAGCCATCTCTCCAGCCCCTGGATTCCACTTTTGTTTGTTGGTTTGTTTATTATGTCTGCAGGCCAGAAGAGGGCACCAGATCTCATTACAGATGATTGTGAGTCATCATGTGGTTGCTGGGACTTGAACTCCGGACCTCTGGAAGAGCAGCCAGTGCTCACAACAGGTAAGCCATCTCTCCAGCCCCAGTTTAGTTGCTTGTATGGGATTCCCAGGTATGCAGTGATTCCCTGCCGCTCTGTCAGTTTTATGTGTCTTTCCTTGGGTCCCTTCCCTTCTGTTTTGTCCTGCTCTGATGTATTAGTTTTTAATCTTAATTTATTTTATTATCCAATAGGAGCCTGATTGTTTTCTAATGGGAAACAGAAAGGGGGTGGATCTGAAAGGGGAGGTGGGGAGGAACTGGAATAGAGGGAGGGAAATCCATAATCAGGATGTATTATGTGGGGGGGGGGGGGGGAAATAAACGATTTTCAATAAAAGAGAAAAAAATCAAATGGTACTGGCAATATTTAACTTTATAATTTGGGTGTTTCCTTAAAATTGTGAAATGAAATTACGTTCACCCTTTTGAGTGTTTCCAGCCTGAGGTAAACTGGAAAATATAAAAGAAAGGAAAGACCAGAGGTCACAACGATAACGTGCCAAGAAGCTTGGGCAGAAGTAATCGTGTTGCTATAAGTACTTGGGGAATTCTAAGTACTGAATTGGCTCTGAGCCTTCTTTCTGGAGATAAGCAAATACTGGAATGACCTCAAAACATACAATAAACAAAGAGTCAGAGCTTCCCAGGATGGGGAAAGATTTGTTTCAGTTTTAATTGAAGAGTTAACATTTGCTGAAGGACAGGAAGTTCTGACAGAAAATTTACTATTAGCTGCCAATAGATACTCATTTATTAAAGATGTTTGTTGTTTAGATGCTTATTTAAACCGAAAGCTGTTTAATACAGAAATCCTTCAGCATTCTTTGAAGACATTCTCTAGCTAACTATCTGGGCACAAAGTCTAGCATGAAAGGTTTTGTTAGGCAGATACTGACCTTGGCTTTCACTCTGAAGCTAGCTCCAGGGACAGGGAGTTTATAGATGGACCATAAACATACCAGACTCGCTTGTCCAAAGAATCATAATTAAGTAATTGTTCTTTGCCTTAATTTACTTAAGATGTTCTTTCTGACCAAGATTACTTACCCACAAATAATTATTATTATTTTAAAACACCGACTTGAAAATTATCTGTCCTAGGGGGACAAGAGATTGCCAGGTAGAATATACATAAGTGGTTCAAATGTCTTTTGAAATTGTCTACCTAGTTTTAAAAGTCAGGAAGGGGTATGTTCAGTCCCTCTTGGGTTATGGAACAAGGGAGAGCCCAAGTAAAAATTGTGTTCAATGATTCTGCTTTAAGCTTGTGTTCTTTCAGGGGAATTACTGTTAAAATAACCGCTGAGACTTCACACATTCCTGTACTATTGAGAAAACATCTTAATGTTTAACATGTAGAAGTTAATATAAATCACACAGGCTTTTACAAAGTGACTTCATCCATACAACCAACAGAGAAATGAAGGGATCAAACATTGCCGGAATTGCATTCCATCCCTCCTGTACATCCTTCTCCTAGGCAACTTATAGCATCATAGATGAAGTGTGCCTAGACTGTAGCTTTATATAAATGGAATCACATAATGTTAATGCCTTTGCTTTTTGGGTTTCATCAAAGGGATGAGTTTAGCTGGGCAGTGATGGCACATGTCTTAAATCATAGCACTTGGAGCTGCAGGCACATGGATCTCTGAGCCTGGTTTATAGATCAAGTTCTAGGACAACCAGAGCTGCACAGAAAAAAAAAACTTGTATCAAAAAGTAAGCAAACAAGCCCGGCG
Source organism: Microtus ochrogaster (assembly GCF_000317375.1). Taxonomy (NCBI): domain Eukaryota; kingdom Metazoa; phylum Chordata; class Mammalia; order Rodentia; family Cricetidae; genus Microtus; species Microtus ochrogaster. Next base: position 17,976,068 of record NC_022022.1, read on the forward strand.
GTGGTGGCCCATGCCTTTAATCCCAGCACTCGGGAGGCAGAGGCAGGTGGATCTCTGTGAGTTCGAGGCCAGCCTGGACTACAAGAGCCAGTTCCAGGACAGGAACCAAAAAGCTACGGAGAAACCCTGTCTCAAAAAATAAAAAAAATAAAAAAAAAAAAAAAAAGTAAGCAAACAAGTAAGCAAGAAAACAACACTGGGGGGTGGAGGGAAGAAGGAAAGAAAAGAAAGAAGATAAAATGAGTTCAAATTGTGTTTATTTGTAACAATACGCAGCACTTTGGTTTTCTGTTCTACTACTGAAAACATTTGATTTGTTTTCAGTTTGGGTCTAGTATGAATCATGACAAACGGAAAAAAAAAGTGTTTTTAACAAGAAAACAGTTGGCAGTTAAAAGTTGTTTTTCATTATTTTCCTATTAAAACTATGAAGCTATTATAGAAAGATTTTGGAGCATAACTTTCTATAGTCCTATGCCTGTACCTGGCATGGTGATTCCCATCTTTTATCCCTGAATTGAGAGGCAGGCAGATCTCTGTGGTTTCCAATCCAACCTGGTCTACATAGTGAGTTCCAGGTGAGCCAGTGCTACAGAGAGAGACCCTGCCTCAAACAAACAAAATAGTCTACACACAGCCAACTTGCCAGTGTCCTGTCACTGCCGAACCAAATCACCACACATTTGGTGGCTTCTACAATGCAAATTCATTCTCAGAGGGTTCTACAAATCAAAGGCCCCAACACAGGGCTATAAGGTCCAAATTCAGTGTCAGAAGGACTTCTGGAAGCTCCAGTATAAACTTTTTATCTCCTTTCTGCCAGTTTGATTCCTGGTGTGTACGTTCCTCTGTGTGTAAGCACATATGTGTATGTGTGTGAATGCTCCCGTGTGTACAGGTGTGTGTGTGTGTGTGTATGCAGGTGCACATTTGTATGTGGGTGTGTGTAGTTGCACACATATGTGCTCACGCACATGTGGGGGCCCTACGACAAACTCAGGTACCATTCCTCAGTCTCCAACCACAGTAGAGACAGAGTCTCTCATTGACCTGAAGTTTGCCAAGTAGGCTAGACTGACTGGCTAATGAACCCCAAGGAGCTGTAATCACTCTCTCTGTTCCATATGAGGATTCTCGTGGCTCCATGGTACCTACATAAACTAAGATGATCAGGATCCTCCACTACATGGGCAAAGTCTCTTTATCATGTGAAGTAACATAGTCAGAGGTTTGGGGAATTAAAAGATAGACTTCTTTGCAGGGGCATCAGTTAGCTCAGCAAACCAGTCTCTGAAATGATTTGTACCCCATTTTCCAATGCACTTTTCATCGAACCCTCAGCAAAGTAAGGCAGACATTCAGTGTCCTTTGGTCCTCTCACCCCAAACTTGCCAATATCAGCAGAGTGAACCTGAGATGGAGGGAAGACTGGTGGGTGTTGTGGGGTAATCATTTTGTGCACTGTGAAGATGGATCTCTGCTAAGGAACCTTCTGATTGGCTTAGTAAAGAGTTGAATGGCCAATAACTAGGCAGGAGAGGATAGGCGTGACTTCCAGGAAGAGAGAGACACTCAGGAGAGGGGAAATCAGAAGGTGCAGGATTGGCCAGTCAGACATGAAGGAAGAGGGATGTACTGTACAGAGGAGAGGTAATGAGCCAATGAGGATGTAGATTAATATAAATGGGTTGATTTAGTTGTAAGAACTAGTTGGGAACAATCCAAAGCTAAGGCCATGCTTTCATAATTAATAAGAAGTCTCTGTGTTAATATTTGGGAGGCGGAGGTCCAAAGAAAGTCCATTTATAGGTGGGGCTCACTGCTGCTTCCCTGGCAGCAGGTTCAGGTACTCCATGGGCACTCATGATTATTGGTTGGCTAAATGAAGTTATTATCGTCTCCTGTACCCCAAAGCATTCTGGGAAATGACATTCAGTGTACTCAGTCCTGGCTGCCAAGGATAGTTTTGTTCTAAATTCTAATCTTGGCCAAAATACTTAAGATCTTTCTGTCTATCCGCTTCCTCATATAAAAAGCTGGTTATCAGGAAAGGCAATCCAGACTCGACACGCAGCAATTCATTTCAAGTGGAAATAACACAGCACTCAAGATTCGGGCCTTTGAATGGCGTGATTTAAATTAACCATAAAGTCTTGCACCTTGTCAATGTAAGACATTACTAAAGGGGAAACTGAGTCAGCCATGTGCAATATCATGCACTATCATCACAGTATTTTTTTTTTTGTAAGTTTAAACTGAAAGCACTTTTAATGAAAGAACTTGTTTTTCAAAAGTTGCCTGACAAGACTAGACTAGGCTAGAAGAGAATAAAATGTTCTTCAACATGGAGCCTAGAAAAATTGCTCACACAGGGTGCCTGGTAAGTGTTGAGCTACAAAGTAAAAGAATATTTTGGTGGCTTTCAAATTACTATAGACATAGTTTTCAACATGTATAACATTGAATGCTAATCTTTTTTTTGGTTTTTCGAGACAGGGTTTCTCTGTAGCTACGGAGCCTGTCCTGGAACTAGCTCTTGTAGACCAGGCTGGCCTCGAACTCACAAAGATCCTCCTGTATCTGCCTCCCGAGTGCTGGGATTAAAGGCATGCACCACCACCGCCAGGCTGAATGCTAATCTCTTTTAACACTCTTACTGTTTGTTTATTTATTTATTTCCTTTTTAAGTGTTTAAAGCTGAGTCTCACTGTGTAGTCCAAGCCAATCCAAACTCCTGGTCCCCCTGCTTCAGCTGTGAGAGCCATCGTGTTAGCACCTAACGGTTCTATCAGCCCTGGGGTGTGTAGAGACCTACTGGGCTTGAAATACAAGCTTATCTAGAGTGGGGTCATGGTGTAGGCTGACGGTTGTTCCAGATATATTCCAGAAAATGCACACTTACTTTGGACAAACATATTTATTTGTTTTTGCAATGTTGAGGAGCCAGTCCAGGAGCTTGCATAGAATAGGCACATCTTCTACCACTGGGCTATATCTGCAGCCCTTGGAAATTCATATTTCTGGTTTTACACTTGAAAAATGGAAGAAAAAACCCATGTATCTATTTGGATAAGGCTGGGTGTCAAGTGAATATTCTATAATATTTATGCCCAAATACGAGAAATATCCAAACCTACTGGACATGGCAGAGTGATATGTAAAAGAATTTTAAGCTCTAGAACCATTGGGCTAAATTATTGGGTTTCTACATTATCCTTGGGAAAATGGAACTAATAAACATTCGATGTTCACCATCTGTAGATCCAGCGGTCACCTCTAAACTGCTTGTAATGTTCTAAATGCTTGTACTGCCTACAAATCTACATATGAAATTCTAGCTCTCATAGCGATGGTGCCTGGAGGCAGGGTCCTTGGGAAGAGATGAGGAGGCATTCTGAAGAAAAGGGTCAGTGCCCTTAGAACATAAGTCCAAAGGAGTCCATTGGCCTCTTCTGTTGTATGAGGTTCAATGAGAAGATACTTAGGAACCAGTAAATGAAAGCCAGAAGCCAAATCTGCCAGTGCCTTTGTCTTGAGCTTTCTCATCTCTAGAACGTTGAGAACTTTTGGTTGTTTATCAACTGTCCAGTCTACAGTGTTGTGTTATAGAATCCTGATCAGATTAAAAGACAGTTCCAATCCTAAACAGTATTTCTGTGTAACTGGATTATGAATCACTTTTCTTTTCCGCTTGATTTTGGCAAACTGTTTTATTTCTATGATAAAAATTAAAGCAACTTTTTAAAAAGGCGTTTCATGGGGTGGTGAGACGGCTCAGTGGGAAGGACTGATTGCTGTGGAAGGCTGATGGTCTGAGTTTGAAGCCTAGAACCCATTCTCTCTCTCTCTCTCTCTCTCTCTCTCTCTCTCTCTCTCTCTCTCTCT
>NC_022022.1:17980052-17983997 GCF_000317375.1 Microtus ochrogaster
TCACACACACACACACACACACACACACACGGACGCACATCAACCCTTCCACACACACATCAGACACGCAGATACACAGACAGACACACACACTTTCTTTTGAGTTGTTTTAGGTCTGAGGATGTAGCCCAGTTGATAGAGTACTTGCCTAGCATGAGGAAGGCCTGTATTTGATCCCTAGGACCACATAAACTGGACACAGCTATAATCCTAGCACTCTGCAGGTGACAGAAGGAGCATCAGGAGTTTAAGTCACCTTCAGCTACATAGTGAATTCCAGACCAACTGAGTGTACACCAGACCCTTTGTGACACTTTGTCAAAAAAAATTAGTTTAGAGTCCACATACATTATTTAGATTTTTTTTTAATAAAAGTGGTGGGTGCGCACTGTGTATGTATGTGTGCGCATGTGCATGCATGCACGTGTGTAGCTATGGATGATCAGTTCCCTCAGAGGGCAAGGGGGTGCCGGACCTTCTGAATCAGGAGTTACAGCCTGTTGTGAAGCACTTGACATGGGCTTTGGGAACCAAACTCTCTGAGGCCATATATGCTCTTAATAACCCAGTCTCCTCTCCAGCATCCCTCCCCGTATATCCTGTAATCAATTTCATAATGAGCATCACACGTCTAAGCACCCAGGCATATTTTAGTCAGAACCTTTAAACACTGAGAGCCAAACTCTCCCCTCATTGCTTTCTTCACCCCATCTCCTTTGTCTTCATTTTCTTAGGGTATAGGAGCCCTGTCTCCCCCTTTGTTCACGCCGCAATCATAGAAACCATCATTCATCTGGCTTTCCGCTCACCCGTCCCCACAAGTAGTCTGCCAAGAGACACTGTCAGCTCTCTCCCTCTAGCATCCATTCCAAATCTCGCCATTTCTCTTCATCTCTATTGCTCACACTTTAGCCTGAACCAACATTTGATGGTGTGAAAGGCAACCTGGTGATGAATTATGGAATCAGTTTCGTGGGTGACAACCAGCCTTTCTTCTTCTACAGTGAAAAGGAGTTCAATCCCTCACAGTTAGGGGACCATGCCACTGAATTTTTCTTTATATGTATGTGTTTATGTCCTGGGCCACTCATGAAATATATCGCTTGTGGCCGGTAATAATAAAAAGGTTGAGAGAGCCTAGATTTAAGAGCCCATATTTCTCTCTTGAACTGCCGGAATCCTGGAACATTTACCCTAAGTACATGGAGGAGCCAAACATCATTCAGGGGCACGACGGCCGCAACATGAGCTGGTTGCTGTCCTGCCACATCTGTATCTCTTATCCTTCCCCCTTATCATTCCTCCAGACTCTCTGGCACTGAACATACACACCCAGCTATCCCCAGATCAGTGGTTCTACACTTGCTTCCCCTTGATCTTAAGGCAAACGTCACCTCCACAAAGTACCCTTGCTAATGCCCCCCATCTCTACTTTCTTCTGCTTCCTTCATAGCATCTACTTGTTATGGAATATTATTTTGACTGTGTAAAGGTAGGTTGCATTCATTAATGCTACATGCATTTAACAAGGCAGTGATGTGTTGCATTTGTTTCTGCGGCATTTGTTTAATTTTGTAAAGATGTGCTGCTGTTTTCCTTTGCCTGCCTAAGGTACCTGATTGGTCCAATAAAAAGCTGACTGGGCAATAGTGAGACAGTAGAGGGTTAGGTGGTGCTGGTGGGCAGAGAGAATAAGTAGGAGGAGGAATATAGGCTGAGGAGAGAGAGAAGAGAGGGAAGAACAAGAGAGAAGGAGAGGGAGATGCCAGGGCCAGACAGACAAACAGAGTAGGATAGGACATACAGAATGAAAAAAAGGTAAAAGACCCTGATGTGAACATAGATGAAGAGAAACAGGCTAATTAAGTTTCAAGAGCTAGTGAGACAAGCATAAAATAAGGCTGAATATGCATAATAAGAAGTCTCCATGTCATGATTTGGAGCTGGTTGGTGGCCCCAAAGAAAGCCTGTTACACCTACTCCTATTGCAAACTACCCGATTTATTTCTGGCTTTCAGACTTCTTTGTCATCTCTGTGTTTGCTAGAATGGAGACCAAAGGAAACGGGGCCTTGTCTGTCTCCTTTGCGGATGTGTCTCCAAAACCTAAAATACAGCTCACTGTATAACATATATATAGAGAATAAGTATCTTTTTTTTTTTTTTTTTTGGTTTTTCAAGACAGGGTTTCTCTGTAGCTTTCCAGGCTGGCCTTGCACTCACAGAGATCCGCCTGCCTCTGCCTCCCGAGTGCTGGGATTAAAGGCGTGCGCCACCACCGCCTGGCGAGAATAAGTATCTTTGATTTACTGGTTTGCTCAATACAAATCCTATGCTAGGACTGGGAAATGACTCAGTCTTTGAAGTTTTTGCCGCACAAGCAGAGGACCTGAGTGAGTCTGATGCCCAGCACTTATGTGAAAGGCTGGGCCTGGTGACAGATCAATAGATCAGCGGAATTCCAGGGGCTTTCTAACATCAGCCTAGCCCATTTGCACTCAATGAAATAATATTCTTATTTTTCTAAAACAATACAGATATATTTCTTTTGTTACTTTCCTTCATATTAAAATGCATCTGTTAGACAGTCTTTGTACTGATTGTAGAAAGATAGAATGAGGTCTATACTACAGATAACGTCTCCACCAATCAAAGACCAATGATATTACAAGAAACAAGTGTGCCAGTCTACTGTAAGCAACAATTAACACTGACATGATAATTCCTCCAATCGATTAGTCCTGGGTTTGACTCTCTACAAAGTCCACCAAATAATTCCAGCATTGTACAGTTAGTCTCTGTCTCTGTCTTTGTCTGTCTGTCTCTGTCTGCTGCTTCTATGTGTCTACCTCTGTGTGTGCATCTATCTACCTGTCTCTGTCTGTCTTTCTCTGTCTGCCTGTTTGTGTGTTTCTCTCTGTTTCTGTCTCTCTTGTTCTATAAGTGTCTATCTCCCTGTCTCTCTCTCTCTGTGTCTGTCTGTCTCTCTGCTTCTCTGTGTATATCCATCTCTCTGTCTATCTCTGTCTCTCTGTGTGTGGTCTGTCCCTGTCTATCTGTCTCCCTTTGTGTGTCTCTCTCTGTCTCTCTGTGTGTCTGTATCTGTGTGTATATCTGTCTGTCTGCCTCTCTCTCTCTGCCTGTCTGTCTCTTTCTGTCTTCTGTCTCTCCCTCTGTCTACCTGTATATCTCTGTCTGCCTGCTTGTTTCTCTCTGTTGGCCTGTCTGTCTCTCCATGTCTGTCTCTGTCTACCTTCCTGCCTGCCTATCTATCTGTCTGTTTCTATCTCTCTATCTCTGTTCCTCTCTCTGTGTGTCTCTCGCCCTCTCTGTGTGTGTCTGTGTGTCTACCTCTCTGTGTGTGTCTGTCTCTGTGTGTCTTTTTCTGTCTCTGTCTGTCTCTGTCTCTGTCTCTCTTTCTCTTTCTCTTTCTCTCTCTCTCTCTCTCTCTCTCTCTCTCTCTCTCTCACACACACACACACACACACACACACACCCCAAAAGAACAAGGAAGTATTATCAACAGTCGTGATTATCCAATACTGGGTCAGCCAAGGTAACTGACCCATTAATGATGGATTGACTTTTCATAATAATGAAAGCTTTAGATTGTTTTAATGAGAAAATAGATAACTTACTATTTACATTCTTATTAGTCATCCATTTTTCATCTTGATGATATTTTATTATGTAAACAAAGAAAATTGGCGCTGTATTTGGATAACATGATAAAGATGTTTATATCTTCCAAAGGTTAATGCTAAGATTAATATTTTTAAGACCAACTAGATTCCAAATATATTGGGAAAGTATATCATTAAAACTTTATGCTTTGCCGGGCGGTGGTGGCACACGCCTTTAATCCCAGCACTCAGGAGGCAGAGGCAGGCGGATCTCTGTGAGTTCGAGACCAGCTTGGTCTACAAGAGCTAGTTCCAGGACAGGC
>NC_022022.1:17984212-17998352 GCF_000317375.1 Microtus ochrogaster
GCTCTGTAGACCAGGCTGGTCTCGAACTCACAGAGATCCGCCTGCCTCTGCCTCCCAAGTGCTGGGATTAAAGGCGTGCGCCACCACCACCCGGCAAAAAAAAAAGCAGTCTTACTTAGAGCCATAAAGTCATAATCAAAATTAGAATTTAGGGCAGGAGAGAATAGGGCTCAGTGAGTACAGTGCTTGTCAAGCAAGCATAAGGACTGCAGTTCAAATCCCTAGAGCCCTTGTGAAGGCAAATATAGTAGCAGGTGTCTATGATGCCAGTGCTTCTATAGCAAGATGAGAGACAGACACAGGAGAGTACACATATAACTATTACACTTATTTACTGGGAGGGAACAAGCATACCATGGCAAGCCTATGGTGGTTTGAGGCCGTCTAAGAGGATGACTTAGGGTTTCTATTGCTGTGATAAAACACAATGGCCATAAAGCAAGTTGGGAAGGAAAGGGCATACTTTGCTTACACTTCTGCATTGCTGTTCATCACTGAAGGAAGTCAGGACAGGAAGTCAAAAAGGACAGGATCTTGGGGGCAGGAGCTCACACAGAGGCCATGGTGGGGGGAGCTGCTTACTGACTTGCTTCCCACGGCTTGCTCAGTCTGCTTTTTTAGAAAACCCAGGACCAGCAGTCCAGGGATGGCACCACCCACCATGGGCTGGGCCCTCCCCTGTTGATCACTAGTTGAGAAAATGCCTTACAGCTGGATTTCCTGGAGGCATCTCCTCAACTGAGGCTTGTTCCTCTCTGGTGACTCTAGCTCGTGTCAAGTTGGCATGCCAAACCAGCCAGCCCAGAGGATCTCTTTTTCCACTATGTGAGTATTGGGGATAGAACTCGGGTTGTCAAGCTTGGCGGCAAGGGCCTTTACCCACTGAACCATCTTGCCAGTCCATAAATATATTTTTGTTTTATTTTTTAGGAGGGAAAAGGAAGCCAACCATATGTGGTGTTGAGAAGGAGGACACAGACCAATAAGGGAGAAAGGGGCTACAGGCCAGAGAGCCAGAAACAGGTAGGCAGTGCCCCGCCATCCTACCTACCCTCTACCACATCCCACCCACCCCCCTACCAGTAGAATTTATAGGTAGATGGTAAGATTAAGCCAATGGATTCAGGAATTCGGGAGACTGGTGGTATTCCATAAGGAACTATGGTCAAGACTCTATGTCTCACCTCTGAAAAACTCACGAAGTAACAATGTATCTACATCTCACCTCTGAACAATTCAGAACTGTAACAATGTATCTGTCTCACATCTGAACAACTCAGAATGTAACAATGTGTCTACTTCTTACCTCTGGACAACTCACGAAGTGACAATCTGTCCCAGTCACAAAGGCTCTACCTGCTCAGGACATCTTGGGACTTAATCAATCCCAGCCAGGCTGGGGTCTCCTTGATCGGCCACTGTCCCTGTCTATGGGACCTTCAGCTGAAACTCCAGAGTGTGACCAAGGAAGACTCTCCAGCCTTTTCTAAAGCTCTAAGACCAGAAGGGCAGGGTTGACCCCTCTGGAAGTGAAGAGACAGCACAGCAAAGGACCTCAGAAACTTCTGAAGCTCTGAATGGAGTCAGGGACTGGCCAAGATCTTAAAATACTCAAGACACCCGAAGCCTTAGACTCCCTTCCCTTTCCCTCTGAGAGTCTCACGGGGTCTCTAAAAGAGCTGCTGCCAGCCTGCTGAGATCCAGCTCTCTGCCCCACCCCCACCCCTGGAGGCTGAGGCTTAGTGACTCAGTGGCTCCTGTCTCCAGTCAGCGCCACAGTCTTACTTGTGAATTTCGTGAACGAATTTAAGTATCCTCCCCACCGTTCTTCCCCTCCCGTCAGGCTTAACTATTGAACAATTCTCTGCCCGCTCTTCTGTCACCGAACCTAGTCTGTTCTTCACTCAGATGGCACTGAGGATATAGCTTCAGACGCCATTCAGGTCAGCCTTACTCTGGCACTCTCAAAGCTAAGCTTGTTCTTTGCTAACTGCATTGTGGCAAATGAAAGCTCTTCCCAGTAGCCCGGCAGAGCTGGGGCGGACAGCCAGAGAGAGACGCTGCAAACATGACTCTCCAGATGATAAAACCAGGATTCTGAGTCATGGCTGCCACAGCTCAGGCACCTCACACTTCCCGAATTCCTGTCCCCAATTTACAGTTCGGTCCTTTCCTAATGGGACGCGTCCATTCATAAAGCCTTTCCGTCCAAACCACAGCATAAACACTGCACGTTCCATCTTCGAATGTTGCAGGGATGCTGGCCTGCAACACAGATCTTTCCAGGAAATTTAAATAACCATTGGGTATTTGAATATTGAAAGCTTGCTTTTAGAATAAAAGATTTTGAAACCTCAGGTAAGATCATGCCCTACATAGACAGGACATAGGCATGCTTGTTGCATTTTAATAGTGAAATTACAGACTTTCTTATACTGTAATACCATAAGAATTTTATTCACCTTATTTTGCTAATAGTAATACATGCATTACATTCAACTTTTCCTATTCTCTGAAGCCATTTCATTTTTCCTTTTGTGTTTTTTCTTCCAGATTTCTGCTTAAATTAGACCTTTATCCTCAGTAGACATGTCCACTGTCCGTGTTTCCTTTCACTACTCTCTAGGAGCCCCTTTGACAGGTCAGGTGATTGCTGCTGACATAATCAGGGGCACGGTAAGATGAGAAGGGATGTGGCCATGGGATTTAGCTGGAGGTAGATGAAAATGGAAGCGGTGTCCCGGGTGATGGTGCTGCATACCCCTAACCCCAGAATGTGGAAGGCAGAGGAGGCAACTCTCTGTTAAATTCAAAGGAGCCTGGTCTGCAGAATGAGTTCCACAACAGCCAGGGCTACACAGCAAAACCCTGTCTCAAAAAACAAAATGAAACAAACAAGCAATAAAGAAAGGAGGGAAGAAGGGGGGACAAGGAGGGAACAAGAGAAGGAAAAGGGAAGGAAAGAATGAACAAGAAAATAAAAGTGAAGGGACCAGCAGCCACGGGCACGGAGTTCTGAGCACTATGCCCTAAACGCGAAGGGACACGGCCACTCACGCATGTACAGTCCTTCCACGAAGAGCCTTGCTATGTGGCAGATTATCAGTTACTTGCATAGGGGAAAATGACAAATTTGCCACATCATACTTATTGTGGGCACACTTAGGGACCATCCAGAGGAATGGGGGGCCAGTAAGCAGACTTTGGTAAAGACTGGCCACTAGAAGAATAAGTGAATTGCATGCATTGAGACAGCTGAAGGAGTGGGAGACCTGTTTCTATTTGCTTTCAAATGGTCTTAATCCGTGCAGTCCCACCTGGGGCCGCTCACCGCCGACAGCTGGGACTGCTATTTTCATGTTGAAACTCAGCTGCTCCTATGGCAGTCTCGATGCAACATTTCGGCATGTGGAGAAGCATGACTCATGACACACTCTCCAAAGACGAAACCGCTTCCATAGTCTGTTCAATTCGCGCTCAGCTTCCGGATCTACTGAGGCTCCAGACCCAGGTGCACAATTCAGACTGCTTGCAATCTGAGAAGCAGGGAATTTCAGCAAGACACTTGGCAAAAAGTACAGTGCAGGAGCAGGATGCAGGGGGCGGGGCGGACAAAGGCAAGAGATCTAAAATCTAACTGCCAAGCGCCCCTTCATCTACAAGGGCCTATTGATTGGCTAGCCCCGACCCTCCCGCCAATAAGCACAGACTAAAATGTCTGCAATGTCTGGTTTTCTCTGAGGCTGGAATTTCCTCCAGGAGAGGAGGAGGGAATTTGAGGTATAAAAACCACTTTCAAGATGCAGTTGCTAGGAGTGATCCTGGGAGTGGAAGACGGCAAGCTCATCAATCCGCTCGCTCGTACTATTTAAGCACACACCAACCAGACAGACTTTTGCACTAAATAATTGTGGCTTTATTTCTCTTTCACAAAATACAAAGGTTTGCACCACGTTATAGTAGTGTTTTAACAGGAGAAAATCCCGAGGTGTTCGCTGGGAGAGGGGAGGGCTCTACCATGTTGACTGGTGTCATTCTGAATAGTAAAGGAAACTGTCGTGAGGACGGATGCCGACCAGGTAGAACATGCAGGTTATTGCTTAGAACTTGCATAAACTGTAAAGTGGCACACATACAAAGAATACAAACATTTCAAAATTTTAATGAAAGTTCTGAAAAGATACTTTCTATCCCTTCAAACAAAGCACAACCAGAATCAAAGAACGCCACCTGTATTTCACTTACTGATGCGTCTTAGTAATACTGATTTATAAATTAACTGGTCTTATGTTTTATAAATAAAACTCTTCAATCTTATGGAAATAAGTTATTAAGCATATTTTGAGAGGCTTCCAAAACTTTATGACAAGATTATATATTATAGTATCGGAGAAAAATTGTACCTATCGCTATAGTTAGTGCAGGCACCCCAGTTTTAAAGTGGCCTTTGCAAATAAGATCTATGTTGAAATGTTATTACAAATTCAATAATTGAAAAATTTCATAACTTATCCTACTTTTAGGAATATCATCTACACAAAAATTCCTTAAGTAAAAAGCAGACGATCCTAGAGAAACCAATCAAACAGGAAACAAAAATACAGAACACGCCTTATTTACAGCTATGTCTCAGCTATGTCTTTAGGTTCAGTTAGCCAAAAGAGCAAATGATTGTAACACACATTAATTACAGAATTACATAAAAATGCAAAGAGAAAAATTTGAGATGGTGTCTAACAAGTTTCCAGCCAGAGGTATAGAGCTAAGACATATGAGATTTAGAAATCATTTTCATTGCGCTCGCTCTTGTGTGTAGGGTATGACACCAAGGCTGCTGTGCAAAGTGGGTAAATGTAAACATTTCCAATGCACACAGTTCATCTCGCGAAGCTGCCTACTACAACAGAAGACACACCAAGTACGACATGGACTTGAGTCCCTGGGGTTGAACTCCAAGACACACTAACTCAGCAGCTGGTAGTTTGCTTTTAAGTAAACAGGACCACAGAAGTCTTTTCTATTGAAGAGCAAGACTAAAACAATTTGCCACAAGCCAAACCCTGCCCTCATCAAAACAGCTCCATTTTACACCCTCAATACTGCCATGGAGTCTATAAAGAACATTTAATAGGTCATTAACACGCCTACAATAAATCCCCAGCTGAAACGCTTTATAAAACTCTATTGCTAAACCAGTTTAAGAGAGAGCTTACAGATGTTTCCTAACAAAACCATAATTACCTTTGTTCTATGTTGTAAACAGGTATTATTACATGCTTACTGGCTTCCTGCAGCCTATTAATAAATTGTGGTTTGTCAGATCTTTATTTAAACGTCCTACAATGCTTGTTTTCGTGAGAGAACCTATTTGTAAACTTTGAAACTTGCCACGGAGATTGAGAAGCACACAGATGACCGGGCACGTCTCAGAAGTTGACATAGAGAGGTCCCAGCACATGGAGGGGGGATAATGAAGTCTGTGGGGCACTAGAGAGGAGATGGGCAACCAGGTGAGCCTGGACAGAAAACTCTCAGGAGAGGAAGGAAATACCGTCTTTGAGAGGAAGAGCAGTCTCGCTGTCTCCTCCCACACCAGGTCCTAGGGCTTTTCTCATTTCTGCATACATTGAGAGTTTTTGCATCATGGCTGGCTTTCAGTAGCTTTAGTGTCAGTGAGCTGTAATTAAGGCCAGGAGGTGTGTGTGTGCGCATTCGGGAAGATTCTCACCGGTGTGGTGACTCACACCTGCTGGAAAGCACAGTGCCATTTTTCTGACAAAAGTAAAATGTTTGCTTTTGAGGAAATCTCAAACGCAAAAATGCATAAGCTTCTATGAATCATTACTGATGCCCATAACTATGTGGGCTTTTTAGCTGCCCAAGCCACTGAAGTACTTAAAGTCAGGCAATGCAAACAAACCAATGCTTGAGATGCCTATTTACATACTTGCAGCAATGTAGGAACAAACTTATCCAGGTATGTTATAAAACTGAAAGGAAAGAAACACGCATTTTGATGGTACTTTTCCCTGTGCCTCCATGAAAAATGACATTTCCAGATGCCAAAGAAATGTCACCAGCAGTCAATGAATCCTCAAGAAGAACTTGTCTCCAAATGCCCAAGGTCTCAAGAGGAAGCAATTAAAAAAATCTGACACTTGAACAAAAGCTGAGTTAAACAAATTATTAAAATTAATGAAAGAACTTCATTCAAAATACCTACAGACTAAGTAATTTCCAACCAGACCCCCTATGGACCCAGTTTATTCATAATACAGCAAACCGGCTCCCAGAGATGGTAACGGTCTACCGTTATTCCTCTTAATTCCTAACTGGCCCATGAGATAACAAAAAAAGCAGTTAAAATTTAAAAAATCAACCTACCATAGAATAATTTGAGTTAATTTCCTTGCATGCATACGTAACTCATTTTTAATTTTAAGTAAATGCAAACAGTCCTCTAAGTGATTTTAGACACAAGAGTGCAAATTCTATAAACCCAAGCTTAAAAATTTTAGTCTCACACACAAAATATTGAATGTAGGATCCACGATCTTGAGTGCTATTTTTGCTCTTTAAGTTTCATGAGAACTTTTATTTTCTAGAGTACTACACATTCAGATTGTCACTAATCTTTTCTAGAAAAATAGAATTGCTTAAAAATGTATACCAATTTGTTTTTATTTTCTATAAAGATTTTAAGAGTTGTTAAATATCAGAATGCCTAATGGACTCGTTTAAATCAATCCACGTAGCCAAAATACTTAACATCTAAAATATCTAGCAAAAATTTGTCATTCAATAAATGAAAATTTCATTGTTTTAGTAAATATTATGTTTTATCTTTATTTGGATTTTCGGTTGATAAATATAATCACAGCAAAAATACAGCCCCATCCGGAGGCTGGCTTGAATTATAGTGGCAGTTCACGGGGCATTCCCATTGCACTTATTCCACGAGAGAACATGGAGAACTGACTTTTAGGTGCTGCAGCTAATAAGGGCTGCTGACAAAGGGAATGGCAAATCTTAACATTTGATATTCCGAATATACTTATTTGATGACTGGCTACATCAATCAATTAAAAGTAACAGCAATGACCTTTTAAGCAGGAAACAATTATTGCTTACATGGAGATTCTTAACTGTATGCTGTCATCGTTTTGATGGTGAGTTTGAAATCTGTGTTCAGAACTGCAGCAATATTCAAAGTGTCAAAAACACTTATCTCAAGATTTATTCCTTTTTGGTGAATTTCTAAAACAGTTTTATAATATAAATGTCTTCTTTCCTTAAAAAAATAGCCCACTTTTCTTTTGAGCCGAGAACAATGTAAAATCATTTGCGTTCCTATACCTTCACCTTTTAGACAACCAATACTCTTGAGTGCCTCTGATGTAGAATAAACAAGCCATTACCAATGTAACAATAGCTGCTTTAAAGAAGTCCTGTTACATTACTTTATCTTTCAAAAGTAAACGGACCTGATTTTAACATTTGATTGGCTGAATTTTTAATTCCCATCTTTAAACATACTAGACCTTGCCAGACTCTCTCTGTTCCAGACAATTAGAAGAAACTGTATTATAGTAACCATTCTGATTACATTACACCACTTCCACCATCATAAGATGAATAACGAAAACGAGTTGATCGTTCCCCTTCAATCTGAGACTCTAGATGGATTAGATCTTTTGGTTTAGGTTCAGTTAAATTCAAGTATTCACCACTAATTGAATTAAGTCTCTTTTTTTCTTAAGATCATTAAAGTCAAGTACTTCAGAAAAAAATAAATAAAGGCAATAATAGCTAAATATATAATTCTCTATTTGGATTGCAAGAACCAAAGTGAAAGTAAACACATACACATACTTTCTTCACATAGAGTGACAGTTTTGATCATCAGAATACTTGGGTTAAATCACCTTCTTCCTTCCTGCTCCAGAAAAATGCAAAGCAAAGATGGACTAAGCAAGCCTGAGAAAGTCTACAGATAAACGCAAACACTGACCTGTCTGTAGTGCCGTCAGTCTAACCAATCAACACAAGGCCGATTTCTGGGGTATGACAAATGCATTCTGGGAAAGACTGGTATTCTGGCGTCAGGCTTTAAACTCAGGGAAGATTTTGCAAGAAGAGTATCTTTTTTTCATGGAAAAAGTACAAGGAAACAGAGGGGAAGGCAGTAGTACAGAAGCCATGTTCCCAGCATGCACTTTTAGAAGACATTCATCCCCAAGGTCCACACAATGGGTCTTAAGCCTTGCCTGACATACAGTTTTTAAAACTGTTGGATGAAACACTAAAGACAGAAATAAAGCGGCATTTGAAATCTTAAAATGCAGGGAGTATGTTCAAACATGATATTGTCAAAGAGTGAAATACTCCTTCATAATAGATGACCGCATACCCAAATGAAACTGTGTCATTTCTGATGGCCTAGAAAAGGACATGTTAGCAACTTAGAAATCAGACCCTACACAGGCATTGGCATTAGAAAAGAACACAGCACAACAAACCGAGCTGCTTACGGACTTAAAAGCAGTTCTCGCTCCTTCAGCGAAGTGGGTCACCCCCATAGTCATTTCTCTGCAGAGAACGATCCCCACGTACACTGCAAGTTCAGAAAAGGTGCTCCACTCCACTTACAACTTCTACTGAAACCTGTCGATGTCTAGCCATGCTTAAAAGGCAGAAGGAAAGAAGATATCTTGGGAGTGAAAACTAAATTTTATTTTCCTTTTCTAAAGATGAAAGAGAGAGAAGAAGACACGGAAACCCTGAATAACAAGCAGTCATAAGGAACGGAGCAGCTGAGGAGCATGCCAGGAACTCATCTATCAGTAGACGTGACGCGGGGAGGAATGAAGATGGCTTTGGAAACACGGGTGTTTGATGAAGCACGCCTTTAATCAAGTTTTCCGTTCTGAAGGCTACTCTTGGCTTCTTGTCTGATGAGAGAGATGACCTTGATGCATCCTTTTGTAATTTTGATCATCCACATGACATTCATCACATCCAAAATAAGACAGGTAGTGATCCAGGTACACTGGACCACAAATCCAAGCCTCATGTAGGCTTCTGTTCCGTACACGGAGTATATGAAGAAATACAAAGGAGGTATCGCGAGGATCCGCACTACAAAAAAGACCACTGTCATGAGAACTCCATTGATGACGTTGGCTTTGGAAAACTTGGGGTACTTTAGGGCTTCAAAGAACCACCTGGAAAAAAAAAAGTGAAAGAAACATCACACTCGGTCTGTGGCTTGGGAATCTACCACCTCACTCTCACATTTCTGGCTATAAAAGAATTCACGGAGCATCTAACAGCCTCAGAGAGGGGCTGGGGAGATAGCTCTGTGGATAAAGCGTTTTTGGTGCAATCGTGGGGACTTGAGTTCTGTATCTTGGAAAAAAGGTTTCCACAGATTAAAATGAAACCACACAGCTTCAAAGTGATAATATTGGTAACCTACCTCTGGTTCACGAAGGGGCTAGAAAGCTCAGCAAGCAGGCGGAAGTTGGCAATGTATGCTAGCATTCCATCTTTCTGGATAAGAGACAGAAACGGTGTCAGGGACTCATCAAAAAATACAAATATTCTAGAAAGAGCCAGTCACTCTGGCGTACAATCCATCGCTACAAAAACAGACCAGGTGTCCACCTTTTATCATTAATTTTCTTCTTTTTTAAAAAACTAGTTTTAAGGTTTTTAGGTGTATGAATGTGGGCACCACATGCATGCCTGGGAGTCTGGGAGACCAGAAGAAGGTCCCCTAGATCACAGTAACAGTTGTGAGCCATCATATGGGTGCTGGGAACCAAACCCAGGTCCTCTGGAAGTGCAGCAAGTGCTCTTAACCATCTCTCCAGCCTCCTGATTTTCTTCTCCAGACTTTAGAAACATGCTTGGAACTCTACAGCTGATAAAAGATGGTCCATCCCACACTAAAGCCCACTCAGCACTTTCTGTTCACCCAGGAAAGCAGAAATCAAGCGACCGACTCACAGTGAACTGCCGCTCTCTACCACCCGCCGCGACAGCATCCTCAGGCCACTTCAGGAAAATGATCACATGGAAGGGGGAATTTTGAAAGTTAAAGAGTTTTATAGTAACACTATGGGCATTTCTTTAATATCCATCGTGAAGCAGAAGTGCTTAAACATCTCAAAAGTGTAATTATCCCATTCTGTGATAATTCATCTGTAAGCAAGTATATGTTTGCTAAACACAACAATGCTAGATCTAGAAATATATACCTGTCAACTAGAAGATCCTATAGCTAAAACACACACACACACACAAGCCTGGGATCTTTCAAAATTGAAACAATACTTAGCACATTCTGCCAATGTAATAAAATGAAAAACACAGCAGAATACAACAAACATTAGAAATAAAATTCTTGGAATTGTATTTAATATACTTTTAATATTGCTATGAGGTGGACTGGTGAGATGGCTCAGTTTGCTGCCTGGATCACACGTGGTGGAAGGTAAATTGTGCTGTGACTTCCATGCATGAGTCCCCCCGACACACACACACACACACACACACACACACACACACACACACAGATTTTACAACTGCCACAAGGCAGATGGGGTCACTCCAGCATGTCTAATCCTATCAGAACTGTGATATATCGGAGAAACGTCTGCCCATTCCCAACCCTCAGATGCACACAAAACTTGGTAAACTACTTTCTGATCACGTATTCCATGATCAATTAAAATAACATGAAGCATTATTTTGGGGGTTTGGCCATAGAATTAGCTTTCCTGGAGCTATTTTCAAGTTCATTGTCTTTCGTGACACTGGAAGAAGGGAGGAGGGATGCCTAATGACCAAACCAGTGACCCAGGATACTGCCACCTAAACAGAGTGTGTCACATGTCAGGATGTGTGAGTTCACTGATTTCACACAGACATGGTGACGTTAACAGTGCCCGTTAGTACTAACAACACTAACTCAAAGATTTTTAATGACAGTACTTCTACAACCATTCTTACTGTCCCTTTACCTCTGCTGAACAGTTAAACGGGCTATATGGTATGTTTCTAGAATACATAACAAATTTTAATAATGATAAACAAAATAAAATGAATTAGAACCAGAATGAGTTTAAAAATAACATTTTTTCCCTGTCTATGAACAGGATATTTCTTTTCTGTTTCCTTTTTCAGTAACACTTCTTCCTTTCCAGTGACTACCTGCAGCTTGAGGGGAAGTTTTTTAATGCACTGTGTAAAACTACTACAATGGGGGCTGGAGAGATGGCTAGTGGTTAAGAGCACTGTCTGCTCTTCCAGAGGTCCTGAGTTCAATTCCCAGCAACCACATGGTGGCTCACAACCATCATGTAATGAGATCTGGCACCCTCCTCTGGCGTGTGGGCATACATAAAGGCAGAATGTTGTATACGTAATAAGTAAATAAATCTTTAAAAAAAACTACTACAATGAAGCATGAGGTTTGCTTTGACTTGCAATTCAGCTCCTCAGCCAACCATGTGTCGGTTTCTATCGTCAATCCATTCTGATAATAAGCCCAAGTTACATAATCTCCCAACAAAGATGCTAGGATCTAGAATGTGTGTTGGTGGTATTTATTTATTTTGGTTTTTGGGGTCAGGGTGTCTCTGTGTAACAGCCCTAGCTGTCCTGGAACTAGCTAGCTCTGTAGACCAGGCTGGCCTAGAACTCACTGGAATCTGCCTGCTTCTGCATCCTAAGTGCTAGGATTAAAGGTGTGTGCCACCTCCGCCTGGCTTAGAATGTGTTTTTATTGCAATGGCAGGCTTTTAGAACTATAAAAATTAAGTTTCCTGTTCCCCAGGAACATTAGTCACTCTGTTTCCAGTCAGTCCAGTTCCATTATAGGTAGGAGGTCATCAGCTACACTCCATATCTCTGAATAGTCATGTGTTTTCATACTTAAAGTACCCTGGACTCCCTGATAAGCTATGACAGATTCCTGCTTGTTGTGGCACCATTATCTGGTAAATTTTGTTGTTGTTTCAGAACAGTGCCCATGTATGGCTCATGCTGACTTTGAACTCACTAGGGAACCAAAGAGGACTCTGCACTCCTAATCCTCCTGCCTCCACCATGTCTGACATGAAGTGCTGCTGTGGGCAAAACCCAGAGCTCTCTGCACACCAGGCGAGCACTTAACTACTGAGCTACAAGTCCATGCCCTAATTTACATTTAAGTTTTGATTACCTTGCTTCCAAAAGCTGAGTGAACGTATGATTCTTTTTTTTCCCCAACCAACACTCAAACAACTCAAATGAAGATGGTTTCCTCCCGTGACCTTCTCAACAATCATAGTGCCCTGAGAGACTGCCCATAAACATTTGCTTTACTGTTCTTGTTTTTCTACATTTTCATCCTCAACTTATTTAAAAATCAAAGCAAGCCTTTTTTTTGTTTTTTGGTCCCAGCTCAGAAACGATGAGTTTGTAGCAGCTGGCTTTTCAGCATCTTTGTGGCCAGCAAAATCATGGCTCCCTTGTAGGCATGCGTTATCTTCAGGGATTGGTTACAAGTTGTTATGGATGACAGTCAGGAAAAAAACTAAACAAAGGAGATTAGATTCATAGTTCTTATTTTGTAAAGATAAAAAGGGGAAGTGCTGTGGAATAATGCTCTTATACCCAGTAAAGATTCGTCACTTGTATTGGCTTAATAAAACACCGATTGGCCAGTATCCAGGCAGGAAGTATAGGTAGGGCAAACAGACTAGGAGAATTCTTGTAAGAGAAAAGGCTCAGTTTGCAGTTATCAGCCAGATACAGAGGAAGCAAGATGTCTCACTGATAAAAAGGTACCAAGTCATGTGGTTAACATGAACAAGAATTATGGGTTAATTTAAGTTTGTAAGAGTTAGTCAAAAATAAGACTGAGCTAATAGGCCAACCAGTTTATAGTTAATATAAGCTTCTGTCTGTTTTGTTGGGGCTGAATAGCTGTGGGGCCAGGCAGGACAGAAACTTCTGTTTATAGACAAACACAAGCTGAGCAACACTGTTAACAATGTACCACAAACTCTTATTTAGTTTTCCAGGTCTAACTCTGTTCTTCAAAAGTACCCAAAAGCAGGGGTTGGAGGCTGGGCATGTTTTGTTGCCTTGACTCAATTCATCATGGGACTATTGAAGAGCCTGAACACTGTTCCCATCTGACAGAATCAGCTCTATGTTGCAAAAGGTCAAAACATCTTTTCAGCTCCACAATCCTCCTCTCTGCACCCATTTTGTCAAGAGGAAATCTGAGTTACAGTCTTGGAATTAGGAAATGCAAGTTTACTCAATCTCATGTAGCAATCAAGAGGAAAATCCAATGTGTGTGTTCATATAGTATCGTGCAAGCTAACTCAAAGCCTGTCACTTTCAACTGAGCATCAACACCTTCCTGGTTTAGATGTAGCTGCCCATTGCATCCCAGACTTGTCCTTCTCTGCCTTTATATCTCTTCAACTGAAAGTGTATTAACTTGGGAGGGTTGCAACAAAGAAACAGGTGGTAGGTGGAGGGTACAATGTTTCAGCAAGAGACTGTGTCACAATTTTAGAAGCCAGAAGTCTGAGGTGAAGGTGCCAACAGGTGCATGCCTCTGAAGGTCAAGGGAATTCTCTGTTCCACCCTTGCTGCCGGCTTTTGACGGTCCCTCAAGTTTGGTGGCCTAACTCCTGTCTTCACACAGAATTCCTGGGCCCAAACCGCCCTTCTAATATGGACATCAATAACGGTTTATTAAAGGTCCACCCTACAGCAATAGGAACTCCTCTTAACATATGCAAATGGACCTATTTTCAAATACACAATAAGAGGTACTGGAAGCTAGAGACTCAACATAGAAAGCTTAGAGTGAACTTAATTCAATTCATACCAATGTGGAATCCCCAATTATTTTCTGCATATTACAGTCTATTTTGTTTTGACTATATT
The DNA here is from genome assembly GCF_000317375.1 of Microtus ochrogaster. Classification (NCBI taxonomy): domain Eukaryota; kingdom Metazoa; phylum Chordata; class Mammalia; order Rodentia; family Cricetidae; genus Microtus; species Microtus ochrogaster. The sequence continues at coordinate 17,998,169 of NC_022022.1, forward strand.
TCTCTTTAATTCAATATTATGGGTCTTTTCATCTGACTATTAATAGTATGTATAAAACTCTTATAAAAATACACGCTCTAGAAAATTCAACCTCGGCCGGGCGGTGGTGGCGCACGCCTTTAATCCCAGCACTCGGGAGGCAGAGGCAGGCGGATCTCTGTGAGTTCGAGGCCAGCCTGGTCTA
>NC_022022.1:17998452-17999143 GCF_000317375.1 Microtus ochrogaster
CAACCTCAGAGATTAAACCATGCAAATCACAGCTGTCAACCCAACACCCAAAGTCTGGGGGACTATAGCTGCTCACAATTACAATGTACTTCAGTGGCATCAGAATGTCCCATTCTCAGAAACTGTATAGAGTTGCCATGAATAGTCTCCCATCATGGGAAGGGTTTCTTGGGATGGAGGATTTCAGGTGTGTCTTCCTTGGGTAGGTCACACTCATTTTTGTTTTATTACACAAATTTTAATACATAATAGAAGTCACATTTGTGGACAGGAAACAAAGGGATGAAAAGCAGGACAGCCCGATCTCTCTAATTTGCACGGCGTGAAGAAGCACTTTAAAAATAACAGGAAGCAAATTGCTGCTCACATTGCAAGTTCATGCATATTTTATGTGCATTCTTAATAAAAAAAAATCGTGGTGGCTTCTTAAAGCACAGCTGAATTTGTCCAGGAGAATTGCAGAGGGGTTGGAAAGATGGCTCAGCAGTTAAGAGCACTCGCTACTCTTGCAGATGAGGCTTTGCCTCCCAGCACCCACATGGCAGCTCATAACCACCTGCAACACTAGTTCTGGGGAACCTGGCATCCTCTCTGGTCTCTGCAAGCACCAGGCACTTACAAGATGTGCCATGCATATACTAAGGCATACATGTACATACATATAAAAATGATAAATATTTTTTTTGGTTTT
>NC_022022.1:17999268-18015093 GCF_000317375.1 Microtus ochrogaster
TTTTTTTAAAAAAAATGAATAGTTGGAGTATTTAACGTAAATCTCAGCGTGTTGGCACACAACTCTTATCTCAGCACCAAGGAAGATCCTAAGTTCCAGCCAACCTTGGCTACATAAAGTCCTCATCTCAAAAGAAAACAGTATGTTTTTAAAGAAAAAAAAAGATTAGAAGAACATTTAAGTGTACATCATCCAAATAAAATAGGAAACTGGATTTCTCTAAGTTCTGTACTGAATTAAAGCAAGAGAGATGAACTTTGAAAATATATCCATAAGTGTTGGGGAAAATTATGCAAAGGAGAAAGTTATTTTTCGTGGGATTCTTACTTGAAGCAGGTATAAAAGTGTTAAAAATTGTTACAATAATCCCTCTATTTTGGTTTTTTTCCTGTCTGTCTTTCCTCACCCAACTTCTTGTTTCGTTTTGAGCCGAGAGTCTCACTATATACCTGAGGCTAGCCTTCACCATGTGATCCTCGTGGTTCCCCCTACAAGTGCTGGGATTGCGGGCATGGCCACCACGTCTGACTGAGTCACTCCTCACTACCACAGATTCACGTGTGCAATAAGCGTGAGTGCTTGGTTTTTAAAGTCAGTGTTCTCACTCCCGGGCTAAGGAAGGTCTTCTTCCAGTCTATGTTCACTAACGCGTTTCTTTTTCCTTGGGTCAGGTATTTTAAGGCTGTAGCGTGTGTCATAATGTTGCCCAATGTTTACAGAACATGACTAACCAGATAGCTACAAAATAATATGAGTTAATATGTTCCTAAAGTATACTGACTTCCTTGACAAATGACTAAACTTGGCTAAAGTTCCACTGCCAAAATTTGTGGGTTTTTAAAAGTTTGTATTTATTGACTGATTTACGTATTTCATGTATATGAATGTTTTGCCTACATGCATGTATGTGCATCACATGTGTGCCTGGTGCCAACTAGCGAAGAAGAGGGCATCAGATCTCTTGGGACTGGAGTTATACAGTTATGAGCTGCCATGGGGGTGCTGGGAACTGAACCAGGTCCTAGATCAGCCGGTGCTCTTAACTACTGAGCCATTTCTCCAGGTGCCCCCAATTCTTTTTCTTAATAATGAAACTTAATTATTTTTTTAAAATATTTATTTATTATGTATACAATATTCTGTCTGTATGCCTGAAGGCCAGAAGAGGGCACCAGACCTCTTTACAGATGGTTGTGAGCCACTATGTGGTTGCTGGGAATTGAACTCAGGACCTTTGGAAGAGCAGGCAATGCTCTTAACCACTGAGCCATCTCTCCAGCCCCAAACTTAATTATTCTTGATTTTAAATTTTTAATTTTAATTTACTGGCTAATGGTAAGCTTAAAAGTACAGCCAGGAAACACACTGCATTGAAAGCAGTTGCTGATCACTTCTTTTAACTCCCTTCATAGCGCCATACGATAAAGTGTCACCGCTAACCAAGGCATCAAATTAGTGCCAGAGGCAATATAACTTTATGATAGCCTTTACAATCAAGTTACTGGTTAAAATAGTACCTTGGAAAATGCCATTCTCTAACCATAATCTCCCAAAGTGCAAATTTTCTACCAAAAAAAAAATAAGCTGAGGCCTTCTAAACCCTGTCCTCCCAAGGAAATCTTCACTCTTATTTGGAGCCCAGCATTTCCTAAGTAAGGTGCCTAGAACAAGGCCTGGGAACTTAGATAAGCACAGGGTTTTTAAAAATGGTTTATTTTATTTTTATTTTTTATTTTTTTTTTTTCCTTTTGGGTTTGTTTGTTTTGTTGGCTTTTAGAGACAGGGTTTCTCTGTGTAACAACCCTAGCTGTCCTTGAATTAGCTCTGTAGACCAGATTGGTCTCAAACTCACAGAGATCCACCTGCCTCTTGCCTCCCAAGTACTGAGATTAAAAAAGCTTACACCACCATCTCCCACCTTGATTTATTTATCTCATTGTATGTGCACTGGCGTTTTGTCTGCATTTACGTCTGTCTGAGGAGCCATCTCTTACTTTCTTCCATGTGTGTGTGTTCTATGCATGTGTCTCAAGTGTGTGAAGATGCACTCACTCACCTTTGCATGTACGTGTGGAGGTCAGAGGGCTATTGCCTGTCTTCCATTGTCGCTTCCACCTTATTTTTTGAGACAGGTTCTCTCACTGAACCTAGAGTTTCCCTTCTCGGATCTGATTATCTTCCTCCCTCCAACACTGGCCTATAACAGATTCACATCACCAATTAGGCTTTTCCATGGGTGCTAGGGATCCAAACTCGGGTCCTCATGCTAGCGCAGCATGTGCTTTGCCCGCTGAGCCATCGCCCCAGGCCTAGATCCCACACAGGCTGACTCTGCAGCCCTGGAACTAGGGATCAGACTTCTCTCTTCACAGTCTCACAGGTAACTCCAGCACAGAGCAAACTGAGTGATGCCTTGGGAACGAGCTCCCTTTGCTGTGGTTAAGCATGGTTTACACACACCTCCACCATACCATACAGGGTTTTCCAGAAGAATCTGCTCCGTTTCCTCTAGAAAACTTCCCCTGGCACCTCATCTCCCAGTTAGGTCGATTTCTCCACAGATCTCTCGGCTTGTCTATCACAGTGCCCAGCGCCTGCCAAGCACCTATAATCCTGTGCCTTGTTGTCCACAATGCCTGGCACCGCAAGCAGTTGGTACTTTTTTCCTGAGCTGAATCTTGCTACACAGGAGTGTCACTTGAGGCCAAGAGCTCACTCCTCTCTGAAGAAAGGCCAATTAGAAACAAAGTTAAAAGCTTTCCCTTGCACGTTATCTAAAGCTGGCAAACCAAGACAGAGCAGTCTCGGAAAATGGACATCCTTCTCTCAGCTTTCTGCAGACGTGCAGGCTCCTCCCAGCAGGGGCTGAAAGGCTGCTTCCTTCTCTTTGAACTGGGATGCCATTGGCCACTCACTTGATTGACAGAGTTCTGTGTGCTCCATAGCTGGGTCAGGAGAAGCCCTGCTTCCTCCCCAGGTCTCCTGAGAATGCCCCTTTTAGAAAATACCTGCCAAGTGCAGGAAGCCGGAACCTCTCAGAGGAACCAGCCACACACTGATGCTCTGTTTACAGTTCTCACTCTGGTCCCATCAGAGAGCCTACAGCACCTGCCAGCTGCATGAAACCTACCAATATCCACCCCCCCCCCCTTTCTCTCAAGTTCTCTGACTACAGATCCTACAACAATTTCATGAACTGTAAACACACAAGGCATGTTAGTTAGAATTTCCACTCTGTACCTCAGGTAGCCACATCTTACCCAAATGTTCACCCCTGACTATGCCCCACAAACCCCATTTCCTGCCAGCCCAACTCCTGCCTATCTCTAGAAGAGAGGACATCTTCTCTCAACTCTGGATCCTTCATTCACCCGCCACAATGAAGTGGGCACCTAATCTTGCCTCTACAGTCAACTGGCTGCTGTCCTGACCATTTCTCCCCTGAATCAGGGGCTCCAGATAGGGGTCCATTGGGTGTGGCAAATTAGAACATTTTCTAACTGGAAACTGTGCCTTTCCTGGAGATGCCTAAATATGAAAACTGCTTTCATTGTCAGCTGTGGTAATGCTATTGAAAGGGCATCTCTCATTTTTCTCAAGTTATTAAATCGAAATGCAAATGTAAGCTCTATTTCTTTAGGCTTCTTGTTTTAGTGTGTAGCTTTATCTAAAAACTACAATACATTATCCAACACAATAGTCTTTCACCCTAACTTTTCATAAATAAGCTTTCTTTTCTTAACTTATTGCGATAAAATATACACAACATGATGAAAGTTTTGGAAGTGTAGAGTCAGTGACAATAAGGACATTCATACTGTTATGAAACTGTCACCACTACTCCCAGAACGTTTTCAAATTCTCCAGCTAAGACTCTGGTCCCATGAAACAATAAGCCCCCATTATCCCTTCTGCCCAGTTCTTGGCAACTTGGAATCTATTTCCTCTCTAGGGACTTAGTTATTCTAAGCATCCCGTATAAGTAGAATCATATGATAAGCTTGCTTTTAGAAAAATCTACTTAACAATTAAATACTAACCAGGATAGGCATTTTTATCTTCTTGGTTAACAGCTTTTTTTTTTTTTTAATAAAAATCATCATAAGGCCGGGCGATGGTGGCGCACGCCTTTAATCCCAGCACTCGGGAGGCAGAGGCAGGCGGATCTCTGTGAGTTCGAGACCAGCCTGGTCTACAGAGCTAGTTCCAGGACAGGCTCCAAAGCCACAGAGAAACCCTGTCTCTCGAAAAAACCAAAATAAATAAATAAATAAATAAATAAATAAAAATCATCATATACCAAGCTCTGAGACACCTCAGGAGGCCCAGGTAAGGTTATGTAGTGGCTAAAAGTTAAACTTTTTTTTTCTTTTCCTTTGGTTTTTGAGACAGGGTTTCCCTGTAGCTTTGGAGCCTGTCCTGGAACTAGCTCTTGTAGACCAGGCTGGCCTCAGAACTCACAGAGTTCCTCCTGCCTCTCCCTCCCAAGTGCTGGGATTAAAGGCGTGCGCCACCACCACCCAACTACACTTTTTTAAGTTTGCTGATGTGCACAATCTTTCCTTTGAAATAAGTGGGGCTATCATGGTAGGGAGTTCAGCAGCTTGACGGACAGCTGTCAGGTCACAGCAACAACAGCCTAGAGTGGAAACTGAACTTCTTCATCAGGACGGGAAGAGGGGAAGCCTGGACTGGTTCAGTTCCAGAGTTAGTCAAGACTGTGAAGGACACGGCTGAAGAGTATGAGAAGGTGACAGGGAAAACTTTCACCTGCCAATTCTGAAGAGTCAATGGGAGCTGCCAATCAAGTGAGCACCTTTTCAGTGCGTATCAGGACAATCAATGGCTCAACAGCTCTCACAGATGCCTGCAGGAGACTCTAACGCCTTCATGAGACTCCAGACTAGTAGAAACTGGAGCTAGGTGGTCACCTGACCTGCCCTGCCACTCCAAAGTCTTTCTTTGCCAAAGTCAACTTGAGATGATCCTTAAATGATCGTGCCTGCAGCATGTGAGATGATCTTAAGCACAGATAGTCTAGTCTTACTGGATCAGATGTCAACCTGGTAGGGAGGGGTTCCTCCCACACCCACGGAACCTACAGCACATCTACCCCGGCTACCCAAGTAGCATTCTCATCATTAGGTGGCAGGCCAGTTCTTCCCTTGTTCACAGCCCCTACGAAGAAGCAGCAGAGAGGCCAACGAGACATCATCCAAACGGTATAATTGTCTACTTGTGTAAGGTAGGGTAGGCTAAGCTGGTTGCATAGAGAGTGGGTGACTGCCAGGGCTGACAGCTCTAGGCACAGACAGCAGCGTCTATAGGACAGAAAACTTTAAGAATGGCTTGAGACAGATCTAAGTTTAAGACCAGTCGACCAGCCTTGTATACATAGTGAGGTCTAGGAAAACCAGCCAGAGCTACATAGAGAACCAGACTTCTCTAAGAGCGGGAAGGCAACAGGCAAGCAGGCAGAAAGGTGGATCTGAGAGCAGAGATTATGGAGATGTGAGACCATCAGGAACTGTGTAACTGCTGAAAGCTGAGATGAGAGAGGGGAGAACATGGAGGGTGGGCAGAGGAAGACACTGCAGGTAGGGGCTCCTGGGAGAGTTACTACCTCCAGGTGCTGAGGAGAAGGCCAGAGCTGGGGTCCTGGCACCTGAAGCACCACACTGCAGCAGTAGGTACCAGGTAATGGATACCTGGCTGTAACAGTAAGAGCTACACGGGTTCAAAACCCAAAGCTTGGCACTCCAACGAGCCTTTATCTAGTCACAGTTTCCACATGAACTGGTATATGACCGTGTGGCAGCACCACCCAGCAGCGGTTCTCTCTCCTTATTTATTTCTGCATTGACAGGAAAATGGATTTTAAAAGCCTAGCAGACATAAAGATAAAAAGGGGAAGGATTTGCTGAGACTATTTCTACTATCCATTTGTGTAAATAAACCATCCCTTGCTCTCAGAGGACTGTGAAACAGTAGGAAAGGTCCTTTGCTTATTTATCCCTGTGCTTCGGAGTCCAGAACCTATGCTAAAATGGGGGAAATGAGCCGGGCGATGGTGGCGCACGCCTTTAATCCCAGCACTCGGGAGGCAGAGGCAGGCGGATCTCTGTGAGTTCGAGACCAGCCTGGTCTACAGAGCTAGTTCCAGAACAGGCTCCAAAGCCACAGAGAAACCCTGTCTCGAAAAACCAAAAAAATAAATAAATAAATAAATAAAAATAAAACGGGGGAAATGCCAAGTAGAAACTCAGCTATGCCTGCAAGGTATGAGAATACTCACATCAAACAATCAAACATTCTATGCCAAACAGTAAATGCTGAAACAAAGTCCTAAAATTGGCAAAGGTAGATATCATGGAAGGTGCCTAAACTTTTTCTTGCCATTTTCATGTGTGTGTGTGTCGTATGAGAGTATGCATGCATGCAGGCACACGGCACAGATGGGATTGTGGGAGATCAGCCACCATGACTCTTCTGCCACTGTCTTAACTAAGGTGGGGTTTCTCAGTACAACCCTGCTGCTGGCATATCTAGTTTTGCTCTGGGGATCCCCTGTCTTACCCTAAAGCTGGAATTACCAGGAGGGCTGCTGTATGCCCCATGAGGGTTCTAGAGAACCAAACCCAGTCCTCCATTCACAAAGCAAGTTCCTTAACCACGGAGCCATCTCTTCAGTCCCTAAATTTTTTTCTTAATGGGAAATAATAAGGGAGGGGATACAGTATGTGTATGTGTTGAATACTGTTAAGAACACTATTAAAATATTTTTAACTGGGTGTGCTGGCACACGCCTTTAATCCCAGCACTTAGGAGGCAGAGGCGAGTGGATCTCTGTGAGTTCAAGGCCAACCTGGTCTTGAACATTTCAGGACATTTCAGGAGAGTCACGGTTACACAGTGAAACTCTGTCTCCAAATGTTTTAAAATAAACAATTTGCTTCCTAACTCCATTAACCATAAAAGACTACCGAGCGGTATTTATTTCATGGTTCTGCTATGGAGATGTTTATGATGTGTATATGCTTGCATGTCCATGCATGTGTATGAGCAGGTGTCCATGTCCACACATGCAGAGGCTAGTCCACATCTTGCCATTTAAAACTATTTTCACTAGAAGATATATTTAAAACCTGAAGGAAACCTGCTTCTACTCCTACGTTTTGATTTAGTTCCAGTAAGACCATTTAAGAAAAAAGATCTTTAGACAGCTGCAGACATGTCAAGTCAAATTGTTTCTAAATAAGGATTCTTACGAACAAAAGGACTTTTTGACATTTTACTCCAGAAAAATAATTGTTGTTTTGCTAGCCTTCTTAGAAGGTTGCAAAATGGGCTCCAAGTTTACTGCATGAGGGCGAACACTTTTATATATATTTAAAGGAGTATAAGATTATTAATAGCAGACACTTAGAAACTGCTTTTTCTAAAAAGCACTGACTCCTCCCTCAGGCCCACGAGATAATGAAGAGCAGACACTTAGAAAATGCTTTTTCTAAAAAGCACTGACTCCTCCCTCAGGCCCACGAGATAATGAAAAGCACAATGGAGACCTGGCACCCCTGCCTTTGCTTTTCATCTGTCTCCTCGGGCATTTCACAAAGCATCAGGATCCCAAAGAAACCTACATCTCTCCATCTAAGTCTAAGTCAGACCCCCACCCACCCACCCACCCACCAAGGGCAGGTGTCATGGTGGTGAGGCCATCCTGAGCAGGAGAAATCATCTTCAAAGAACCAGATTAGTCCCCTCAGCAGTGAGGGTGATAACGCCTCAGTGAACCATGAGGGCTATTTGTACACTGTGAAGATGTATTGCTATGATTGGTGTAATAAAACGCTGAATGGCCAATAGCTAGGCAAGAAGTATAGGCAGGACTTCCAGGGAAGAGAAGAGGAGATTAATTCAGGCATATGGGGGACACCATGGAGATGCGAGATGTCCAACATACAGAATAAAACACACGGGAAAGTCACATGGTAAAATGTAGATTAATAAAAGCAGATTAATTTAAGTTATAAGAGCTAGTGAAACAAGCCTAAGCTAAGGCTGAGCTTTCAGGATTGATAAGTCTCTGTGTCATTATTTGTGAGCTGGAGGCCCAAAGAAAAATCCAACTGCAGGACCAGCCTGTAAGACCAGATCTGAAACAGTGATCTAAAGGGCCATACCTTGGCCAGGACTGCCTAGCCATACCCACTGTCCTGTGCTAAGTCTTCCTTTATTTGAAGATGAACTCGGGGCATCCATTCCTCTCTGGACTGATGGTATCTCCTTTCTGTTTCCACCACCACTGATCTTCTACACGGGAGTTATTAAATGACTTGATGGGGCTGTGGGAGCTGATATTCCTGCCCTAAAACTCTGGTTGCAGATTGTTCAATAACAGGGTCTTTAATCCATGTTTTGAGGAAGCACAGGCAGGCAGATCTCTTTGAGTTCAAGACCAACCTATCCTATACATAGCAAGGTCCAGGGCGGCCAGGACAGATGCCAAAAACTCAAAATAGAGAAACAAACAAAACAAAAAATCAAAACGAAATCTTTTCATTTCTTTTTCTCTTATTTTGCTTTGCTATGAACAGACCCACTTTAGATATATTTATTTCATATTAATCAACATAACAAAGATATTAAAACAAGACTGCAATGGGCCTTACTTATCAACTCACTAAATAAGACAACCATTCATTTCTCCTTTAAAACAACAGCATGCAGTTCATTTTTTAAAAAGCAGGCATAGAAGTCCAAAGGGAAACTAGCATTCATCTCATGGAATTAAGCATTCAACTTGCCAATCTGTGCACAGCCAGTGATTTACCAAGCTGATGATCAAGCAGAGGTCAAGGCAGAGCAGCAATTCATAAGATCTATGCTTACGAATGCATGTAAGGACCTTAGCTTCATCAGTTTATATTCTTCCCACAGCGCACAGAAATCTATCCATACCCAAGGCTGTTAAACCGTAAATGTACCTAGAAAGGCAAGGAGCTCCATCTGCAAGGTCCTAAGGAAACTCAAGTAAGCAGTGTTGTTTGCCTGACTTGGTTTAGAACCGCAAACAGATGCTAAGTCAGGAGCGGTGGCCCATCTTGTCATGCCTCCGGTTCAAGGCATTGTGGCACACACCTTTAACCCCTGTATTCAGGCTAATCTCTGAGTGTCTAAGATCTGCCTGGTCTGCATAAAGAGTTCCAGGACACCCAGAGTTACACAGAGAAAACCTGTCTCAAAACAAACGAACAGAAAGACTTATAGGCTTAGTGTTCAGCCTTAAACGTCTCTCTCCATCCAGCCTTGCCTGCTGGCTAGGCTACGGAGAATGCTGGTACTCACCAGTACAAAGTAGTATGCAGCTAGCGCCGTACAATGGTGAATTACAAAAAACTTGTCGCCGATCACTTTCCAATTCAAAAGGATAATCAATAAATCTGCATGAGAGAAAAATGAGATTTCACATTAGACAAAAGCTGCTTGGTTTTATGAGCGTATTAACCTCATTGTCTGGTAACTCTTAGCTGCCCATTCTGACAATACTAGTATCTGTTTTTGTTTGTTCATTTTTGAGAGAGTTCATGTAGCTTAACTAGCTTCCAATTTGTTATGTAGCTGAGCTTCACCTGGAACTCCTGATCCTCCTATTTCAGCGCTGGGATTGCGGACATACACTGCCTTCCCATGCTCTTAACAGAAAAAGAAAAACCTAGTAAACCCACTAAGAACTGTTCAAAATGCCTACAAGTAAAGAGAAGGCACACCTTTCTCATTAAGAGACTCGGTCTACATATTCTGACTCAGTTCAGTTTAACAAAATAGAAACTGCTCAGAATATTAACACAACTATTTTCTTTAGCAAATGGTTGAACATCAAATGTAGCCGGGGAAACTGACGGTCACCATGGGTTCACACTTGTGGCATTAGAGCTTCTAGAACGTAAGAGATTTCATTTTCAAAAACAAAAGTTACTAGCACAAAACTAGATATAAACATCTTGAAAAAGGGCTCAAGCTACAAATTTTGAAGAGAAACTAAATACTAAAACTAAGAAAAATAATAAGAATATCAGTAATTAATTTCTTTTAATATATACTTCTTTCCTGTATGTTTTGGCTGCTTGGTCACAAGCTATGACGATTTTGTAGCATATTCTATAGAGACTGAGATGGCCTTACTTTGTGTGCTCAATGTTTTACAGATTGTTATCTTACTTAGGAGAGTCTTAATAATAATTTTATTCTGTACACGATCCAGAGCTGCTGAGGTGGTATCTCGGTACAGCGCCTGCCTGGCATGCATAAAGCCGCAGGCCTGGTCCCCAGCACCACAGGAGCTGCATGGTGGCGCCTGCCTGTAATACCGACAATTTTAAGTTGAGGAATCTAAAGTCAAGGTTACCCTTGGCTACATAGCAAGTTTGAGCCCAGCCTGGGCTACAGGGGACCCTATTTCAAAAACAAAAACAAGCTAACACAAAAAAGATTGTCTGAGAGTTACTATTCTGTAATGACAGCATCATTGACCCAGGATGTAACACACTATGAATTGTGTGTCAAAGACATTTTCTGTCAAAGGAGAAAATCTTTTCTCAATTTGTTGACAAGTTCCTTTTTTAAATTCAACTACCAAATAATCCAACAGTCTATCATTACTCTAAAACTTACCCTTTCCTCTTAAAGAGTTACTTATTTCAATATATTTTGTTACAATTCACATCTTCATGGCAAACAAATTTTCTATGAAATTCATCCCTTGTCTTTATCATTGTTGCATCATGTTCTATTTTGACTTTTATTTTCTTTCAGTTATTTACTAAGTTGTAGAATGATAAAATAGGATTTTTATATAAATGTCCACATCGTGGCTGACATCTTTGTTTGATTGCCCACAAGACAACCAAAATGCTTGTAACTGCAGCTAAGATGGCATATTCTCTACTTCCCTTGTCCTCGCTGTAGAAAAGGCCAACCCAAACCCCACCCACCATGAGAAAAAAAAAATGGAGCATAGGAGAATGTGGAGTCAGAATCCACACCTTAACCGATCATGTCTAGACAGCTTACATGTGCAAACAAAAAATCATGTCTACTGGAACATTCTTCAAGAGCCCTGGCACAGGCATCACTAACTTTATAGTAATTATACTAATAGCTCTTCAGGAAAGAGAAAGGTCACTGTTTTGCTTCTGTTTTTTTAAGTGTGAAGGCCTCTGTAACTCAGTCCTTTCTTGATCTAGAAAGCCAAAGGGTAAGTTTCAGGCCTGCCACCATTGAAGGGTTTATTTTTTTCCCTGTACAGATCCTCAAAGCTAATTTTCAAATAAGCCAAAAGCATAAACAATAGATTTTTGCATCACTCCATGAATAGTTTAAAAAGCAATGAGCAATGAAAAAATGCTATCACATACCAGAAATGAGGTAGCCTGAAGCAGTTGCAATATTCAATTTCACAAGCATTGGATCACCCCTATACATATTCAAAACAAAACAAAAACCCACATTATCTTCTTAAACATATGAACTGATTCATGTGAACATATTATCTGATTTATTGAGACAAGGCTTCACAAGGTCCAGGCTGGCCTTGAACTTGCTAGAGCCAGCCTTGAACTAGAATTCCTGTTTCCACTTCCCCTGCTAGGTTCACAGGATACAGCAGCACATCCAACACAGTAACAACTGTTTTAATCAGAAGAGCTGTTGTGCATACTTCCCATAGAGTTTACTCAATGGTTAAACTGCCTCTAGAATCTTCCTGATGACCAATCACTGATTCTCGGCATTTAAATTGGGCTGAAATCTTTTAAGAAACCGTCTAACATCAATCCACACTGAGGTTTGCAGTGCCTAAAACACAGCTCCTAAGGATGGCCAAGGGCAGCCCATGTATTTTCTAGAGTGCTCAGAACTATTCCAGGAGCTCCAAATCCAGGGCATAGCAGTGTGTTTGTGCTTTAAAGGCAGAGGCAGCACCCAGTTTCACTGCACTTCTGGAGGAAGCCTGAGGGCCCTCTGGCCTATGGGAAGTGGGTCACTAACAATTCTGGACTCTATTCTAAACCTATCTACAAACAGTCTTAGAAATGCGTCTTCATATGACTTTTGTTCACATATGGACTGAAATTGAATTTTAGATGCCGATTTTTAAAAATTCCATACTTAGAATCAGTGACTCAAATAAACAAAGAAATCATCTATCCCATCTTTGATTTTTGAGACAATACAGTCCTATCAATATTACTCTACTGAGGATGGAACAGATTTGCCTATTACCTGATAATGTGGTCAGAACAGGACAATTTGACCATGGTATTGTGACCAGGTTCACAGATGCATATCAATATAAAGAATTTATTTAAAAATTTTCTATCTAGTTTATTATTAGTAATATATCTGAGTATCATGGCTATGTGAGTATAGGTGTGGGCACGCTAGTGTGTGTGTGTGTGTGTGTGTGTGTGTGTGTGTGTGTGTGTGTGTACAAAGGACAACTTTCAGGAGTCTGCCCTTTCAGCCCACCATTCATGTGGGTTCTAGGGGTTAACCCCAGGTCACCAGGCTTGGGCAGGGCAGGGTGTAACCTGCTGAGCACCCCACTAGCCTAGGATGGGCACATATTTGTTCCACTCCATCTTTCATGTGATTTGTAGTATGTGTTATTTTAAAATTAACACAAAACAAAACTAGTAATAGCTGAACTAAAATGGAAATGCAGAAGAAAAGTCACATTTTCGTCATACATTGTGACCTGTAAATAAATGTAATCCAAGAAAACTAGACCTGGAATAAAGCATAGACCCAAAGGAAAAAAAAAAACAGCAAAATTTATGTTAGGTTAAAGTTTACCAAGGCAAAACCTGACCAAGAAGCCACATCTATTTATTTTTTTATACAATGTACTTCTCAAAGGACTTGTTCTGTTTACGATCATGTGAGAAAAATAAATATGGGCGAATTAAAGGTACAGTTTATGTAGATTGAGAATAAAAAATCTGGTCAAGGTATGAAATATGCTAAATTGAATTATTTTGGGAAAAACATCTTCCTAATAGAAATAAAAATGAATCAGCTGGTATGATCCTAAAGGGATAATTTTACACTTATGGCAGGGGGTCGTATCACAGCGGTGGTCCAAACACCTGGTTAAATTGTCCTGTATCCACGGAACACAGTCACCTCCCATCAGTACCTCCCACACCTACTTACTCCCTTACATTGAACTGACCTAACCCTTCCTAAGTAGCTCCAGCAGTGTGCAAAACTTGCGCAATTGCAACCAGAAGAGCTGCCTTCATGTTTACCTTAGATTATGACATGTGCTAGATCCACCACATTAATAATAAGTGCTTCCTGTGTGATTTTAACCCCTCTCGCATGGCCATCTCTCATTTCAGTTCTTTGGCGGCAAACAATGGGCCTCACACAAGTTTAAAGGCAAACCTTTAGTGGCTACTCCAGCTGACTGTCCTAGCTCAAAGATGACGCTGTTTTTCTCACGACAGTATTTGGAATAACGTGGTTTTGCTTAACTCATCATATTCTCTTTGTTTTAGGTAACAAATTGCAATTTGAAAGCAAAATGGCCCTCTTTGTGTTTGTGTTCACATCTAAAATCATTTTAATATAACTGGCTGAAGTAGGACTGACTATAAGCACTTTAATAAGGCAGACATCAAAAATAATCGATATGTTCTTAAGTAATGCAAATGAGGCTTCTATTAATAATTCATAGCAAAGCATAAGTCAAAATGAATAACAACTGGGAAAGAAACAGCTTACCAGAGTGGATCAGCTATAGTAGGCTCATCAAATAAGAAGAGGTATAAGCCAAAAATCCCAACCAGCAAAGAGTGGCACGTAGATACTACCCTGAAATGAAACAAGGCACACACACAAAGCTCTCAGATTCCTTGCAGCAAATGACTTGTTCCTCTAAGACATTTTTCATCCTGAAAAAATGCACACCTTGGAGCATTAAAGCTAAATATGAAAGAGTGCAATCAACGGAGGAGAGTATATCTGAGGATGGCTAAACACCGTCATTTAAAGGCGACAGGGGCATGACTCAGCAGCAAAGCCCTTGCCTACCATGTATAAGCCTCTAGGTTCATCAATCAATAATTGGGCCGGGGTGGTGACACACGCCTTTAATCCCAGCATTCAGAAGGCAGACACAGATGGATCTCTGAGAGTTTGAGACCAGCCTGGTCTACGTTATCTATAACAGCCAGACTTTTATGGTAGGACCATGCCTTAAGAAACATAATGGTAGAGGCAGGCAGATCTCTGTGAGTTCGAGACCAGCCTGGTCTACAAGAGCTAGTTCCAGGACAGGCTCCAAAACCACAGAGAAACCCTGTCTCGAAAAACCAAAAAAAAAAAAAAAAAGAAACATAATGGTAATAACAATGATGATAATGATGTAGTCATTTAGAAATTATAGGGCCACAGCTTTATTTTCAAATGAACAGGTTCTACAATCCCAAGTGAATCGTTTCCCTGTGTTAAGCTTCTGAAGTGGAAACACACTTGATGACACTGTTAACAGAGACTTGCCTAAACTGGCACAGCTGACAAGGTTACTACCCTGTGCCCCCACGTTCTATCCACATCCACAGCAGTTGAGCTGCAGGAGAGTTGCTCGCATTGCCACCACCCTGCCTGCAAACGCTGCGTCTAAGCCACACAGGTGGTTCCTACTGCTATTCAAAAACCTGTGAGAGGGAAGAATAACCTCTCCTGAACTCCTGCAGAGGGATTAGTGACCACGTGTCAAAAACGTTTCCTTCTCAGCTCCTTCCCAAGATGGTTCAGCAGGTAAAAAGCACCTGCTTGCTGACTCTGAGTCCTGGAGAACTTTTAGGTTTCCTTTTGTAAAATAAAATCTAAGTTTTAAATTTTGTTTCTTACAGGCAGGCTTCAAGTGTCAGTCTTCATGAAGTGTTAAACGGTAGGCGAAGTATGGTAAGTGCTCAGAGGACAGAAATGACATTTTGTCAAAAGTTCTCACTATGCCGAACAAGACACGCAGAAGCAGACGCTAGGGACGACCCGTCAGTCTGGATCAGAACCTTCATTTACACAGCTGAGTGCTGTGACGGCATTGGGAGGTGAAGGCAGGAAAATCAGAAGGCTATCCTGGGCTACATAGTGAGCTGCAGGCCAGCCTGGGATACGTGAGACTCCGTCTCAGAAAAGCAAAGTAACAAAAACCACCCCAAAAGTCTATACTTGCAGAAGCTGCTGTTGGTAAACACTTGAGATTTTTATCTTTTAAGACCATGGTCCTGGAAAAGCAAAAACGCAGATCCTCTAGTAGCTAAAACGAAATGCCAAAGGGAAAGATTTCAAAGAAGAGTTGCCTGCTGTTTGGAGCATATGTCAAGGCTGGAGGCTGAGTTTTAGGACATAAACATGTACTTCCAGCCAGCTTTCCTTTGTACTCTTTATCCCTAGGTTCCAAGTATACAAGCTGGAGCAGGAAGCAGGAAAGAGAGAGACGAGGAAAATGCTATTCGAACAGCTAAATGAATCTCATATGAGGCCAGATTCCTTCCTCGAAGCAGAACTTGGTTTCACACGTTATAATTTCCTGCATCCCAGAACAGTGATGATACTGAAAAACGCAAAATAGTCTCCAATTTCATTTTCATCTCTGCTTCCATTTCTCGGTACCAGCCCTATTCTTTGGTTTGCAGCCACACAAGATTCAGAAGCTTCCACATATTCTAACCACATTGAAAGAGAAACAAGAAAAGGAGTTCAAAATATACCCAGAAAATCTATCTCTCCCACTCGTCTTTCTCACCAGTTTTT
>NC_022022.1:18016017-18030603 GCF_000317375.1 Microtus ochrogaster
TGGAACTAGCTCTTGTAGACCAGGCTGGCCTCGAACTCACAGAGATCCGCCTGTCTCTGCCTCCCAAGTGCTGGGATTAAAGGCGTGCGCCACCATCGCCCGGCTGATGTAAGAATTCTTAAACTGTTCTTGTGTGGGATCTTGACTTTCCTTCTACTCCTAAGATCCAACAAAAAAGACTTAATTATTTCATAAAACTATTTTTAAGTCAATTAATCATATTTTCAGGGTCTTACCTTGAGTTCCATTCGATCTTCTTGTCGATGCTAAGACTATTATAACCTGTAGAAACTTTGGCTGAAAACCAGTAACTTACAAAATGGAAAAGAACCTGGAAGAGGAGGAAGCTGCTACAAAGCGTGCCGATGACCACTTTGGTGTTGGCATCCATAGCTCTTCCACCTGCTGAGAGAAAGGACAGCTCTGAGTTGTTACTACACGATAAGCCTTTAATGTTTTTTAAACTTTAACAAATATACATTTATTTTAGTATTGTAATAGAAATAAGAATATAAGAAAATTTCAATCTAAGGAAAACAAACAAGAAGTTGTGAGCCTCCAGTTTCTTCGCATTTACGATGTGTCATACATTTGTTATTTAAAACAAAAAAAAAATTTTTTTGAGACAGGGGTTCTCTGTGTAGCCCTGGCTGTCTTGTAGATCAGGCTGGCCTCAAACTCACAGAGATCTACCTGCCTGACTCCCCAGTGCTGAGATTAAAGGTGTGTGCCTCCATGCCTGTCACAAAAATACTTTAAGTACCTGGAAGGTACCCTATACCTTAAAGGTCTCCATATCATAAAAAATCTAAACATTTTAACATCACAATTCAAACTTATCTAATCTTAGGAGTTTAACATTAGGAGAAAATTTTAATTACTACAATTGAAATTCTTCTTTTAATGACATTGTTTTAATTCTATTCAGACAAATAGACTAATTTCTCTTTGACTCAATTTTCTCATCTAAAAACTGGGAGTTGATAGGGTAATTGCTAAGACATATTTAAGTCCCAAATCACAAAACATTGCCCACAATAACAAACAAACAAATAATAAATTACAAAGTTAAAAACTTATTGCATTATGAGACACAATATCGCAGACAAAATTAAAATGTTAAGAAGAAATAAATAATTAAAAAGAGCCATAGAGACTGAGAGATGGTTCAGCAGTGATGAGCCGTCACTAGTCTTGCGGATGATCTGGGTTTAACTCTCAGCAACCCCGTCTGGTGTCTTTTCAATATCTCCAATTTCAGGTCCAGTGTCTAATGCCCTCTTTTGGCCTCTTTTGGCCTCCACAGATACTGCACTACCATGCAGAAACACACATGATATGCACAATTAAAAACAAGATTTTTAATCTTTTTTTGTTTGTTTGTTTTTCAAGACAGAGTTTCTCTATAGTATTGAACCATCCTAGAACTTGCTCTGTAGACCAGGCTGGCCTTGAACCCACAGAGATCCACCTGCTTCTGCCTCCAGAGTGCTGGGATTAAAAGTGTGTGCTACCACTGCTCAGCAAAAAATCAAATAAAGGAAAAACAAAACAAAAAAAATCACATCACTGTGAATATTAAGTCATTGGTAATATTAACATTTTTCCATAGACCAAAAAGCTTCCTTTTTTTTTTTTTAATCTCATTTACAAAAACTGTTTTGTTTTACTTTTTTTAAAAAAAGGAGCTTTGGGTTGTAAGGACAGTTAGTGAAAAAAATAGCAATGTGCATATACATACACACACACACACACATACACACACACACTTCAAGTATGTTTTCTGTGCTGCTGGGCTTTTATTTTTGGCCCCTAAAAAAAAAAAAGTCTTAAGGCCAGGCATAGTGGCACTGGTCTTCAATCCCAGCATTCAGGAGGCAGAAGCAGGTGGATATCAATGAGTTCCAGGTCATCCTGGTCTATACAGTAAGCTTCAGGACAGCCAGGGACATATAGCCATGTATATTCCTGAGACCCTATCCTGGCGGGGGGTGAGTATCTTAGGTACATCCAGGCCAAAAAGTGCTAGGGCATGTGTGCATATCCAGAAGCAGAGTGTTTCTGTCTTTGATGGGGCTGGTCCTCAGGGGAGAGGAAAATGAATCAATATATATTTTCAAGCTCCTAATTTGAAGAAATAAAGACACTTACTAAAGTCAATTCACCAGAGAAAGACCAAGTCATTGCCTGAGCTAGCAATAGCCCCACTTCATCCACTGCCAACCAGGACATCATAATTTGAATGAGTCTCCCATGGGGCTCCTTCTGACAGAATTCATATGTCTGGAATGAATTACGGCCCCCACCCTCTGTCACTGCCTCTCTCTATGGGTATATGCTTGGTAAAATTATTGACATTGCAATTCTTCTCTGTAAGACTCCATTAACTTTATTGCTCATTTGCTTTTTATCTCTTTTATTTCAATGTGTGCTTGACATTAAAAAAATTAGTTTGTGGCCTTTTAGCTTAGGCTTACTATTAACCAAATAATACATAAAAGTAAACTTTGTACATCAACTAAATGTGTTATCACTTGATTATGTGGGACATAAGGAAAAGCGCTTTCAAAAGGTAAAGCAAACACAGCGCTGGCAGCCAGGTGGATGGCTAATTAAAGAGAATGGAATAATGAGCAGAAGGTATTGAGAGTCTAAGCCAGCAGTTCTCAGCTGCGGGTCAGGGACTGCACAGCAGAGATCCTGTATATCCGATGTTTACATTACAATTCACAACAGCAGAAAATCACAGTTAGGAAGCAGCAACAGAATAATTTTATGGTTGGGGTCACCACAACACGAGGGACTGTATTAAAGGGTCCCAGCATTAGGGAGGTTGAGGACCACTGCCCTCCGCTCAGCTGTGCTGCTGGCCCTGGAGCACGGGCTGCTGGCAGACTTTTGTTAAAATACAATGTACACTCGAGCACTTCTTAAATGTTTACTAAAAGGTATCATAAAACTTAGCATACATTACCAGGTCTGTGAACTGTTCCTTTACTGATACACTAAATGAACCACTCCAACAATTCACCATTAAGAAACACAGTATGGGGCCAGGCGTGGCAATGTACGCCCTTACTCCCAGTAGTCACGCCTCTAATCTCAGCAATAGGGAGGCAGGGATAGAGACATTTCTGTGAGTTCAAGGCCAGCCTGGTCTATATAAAAGGACCCCGTCTCAAAAGGAAAAAGGAAGAAAGAGAAAAAAATGCAGTATGGACTTAAAGGTGACTCAGGGTAAAGGTACTTGCACCAAACCTGACAACCAAGCTCCAACCCTGGGATCCACAGGGTGTAAGGAAAGAACCGATTCCCAAATTGTCCTCTGACCGCTACAGGCATACTTTGATGCACACGTATGTGCACACGCGCACACACGCACACACACACAAAATAAATATAATCTTTAAAAATATACCATTTCCCCCAAGCCTTAGATTTTGTGGATCATTTGTTATATATTTGAATATATATGGATGAATGTTATATATTTTTAAAAGGCTTACTATTTTATGTGTATTAGTATTTTGCCTGCATGTATGCACACTCAATGCATGCCTGGTGCCTGCAGAGGCCAGAAGAAGGCAGTGGATCTCCTGGAACTGGAGCTATGGAAGGTTGTGAGTTGTCATGTGGGTGCTGAGATTAGAACCCAGGTCCTCTCCAAGGATAGCAAGCGTTTTTAGCTGATGAGTTATCTCTCCAACCCCCAGTGGTTTATACTTTCAACAGACTTGTTTTCTGTTTCCTTGGGTTAGAAGATGAAAAGATTTCTTTGCCAAAAAAAGTTTCATTTGTAACTAAACAAAGAACACCATATATTCAAGCTGTGACTTCTATTAAAGGCTCAGCAAACAGAAGCTAATTAAATTGTTCTACTCTCAGCTCTGCTTCTTAATAAGCAGCTGCTTGCTTAATCAGTCATGCCAAACCGAGGACTCACCTAGAGATGATTACAAGTGCCCCGTCCCCCCAAGAAAACTAAGGCCTCTTGGTAGAAGCAATTGCACCTGTTTGTTCACTTCGGGTGCCTGAATCAGACAGCAGAAAGGCAAAAACAGACAGAGAAAATGATTCCTAATATCAGCCTAGATAAAGGCCCTTCGAGGGCTTGGCAATCGCTAAGCACAGGCGAGCACAGACCGCAGAAGCAGCAAGCCTCATTCACGCTCCTCTACCTGTGGCCTGCAGCTGGTAGGAAGCTGGGAAGCCGGCCTAGTGGGAGCTGGCCTAGAAAAGGCAACTGAAAACAGATAGGAGAAATGAACGAGATTGTTAAGAAATAAATTCTACCATATAATTAGCTGTCTGGATTCACAGGAATTGTGGATGCTAAAGAAACTTCCACCATCTTGCTGAGTATGACGATGCTTGCTGGTCCTCTGCCCCGCAAGACAGCCAACTTTCAGGAGTTGTGTCTTAGATCAGAGCAAGCCTAGATCTCTCCCCCACTATGAAAGCCCTCCTTCCTCCTCCTGCAGGACACTCCCTCTGAATTTGGGATGCATGGCCCAGGAAACAGCAGAAAGAGCCAGTTGGGGCTTCACTTCAGAACCAACAAGGCCTCCTACACTTGTCACTTGTAGGCTACCTACCAGGCGCGCTGTTGGGGTTCGGAATGCTAAATGGGAGAGGTTTGTGCGCCAGCAGGGAGGCAAGGATATCTATTAAAATCCCAGAGTTCAGGGAGCTATGGGATGCTCCTTGCTCACTAGGCATTAATACCTAGCAGAGATAGTGCATAGTGAAGAGATAGCCCATAGTATTCAAAGACTTGAACAGAAGAGAGGCTAGTAAAGAAAGACGACATTCTCTGTGTATCCGTGTGTGGGCAGGTAGGCATGCAGAGGCCAGGAGACAACTTTTGGGTGTCATACATCAGGACCGTCTTCCCTGGTTGTGTTTGTTTTTTGAGACATGCTCTCTCATTGGCCTAAGTAATCTACCCTAGCTAGCCAGTGAGCGTCAGGGGTCTGCCTGTCTCTTGACTACCAGAACTGACTTTTTTTTTTTCCTCTTTAATCATGGGTTCTGAGAACCAAACTTAGGTCCACATGTTTGTCTGGTAAGCACTTTACCAGGCAAGAGCCATCCTCCCGGCCCAATACTTCCTCTTTTGTTGAGATACCAACGGGATGCTTAGCGGCAGAAGCTCCCACTCTCCTTGCCCTCAGTTCATCATTCCCTTGTAAGTGCAAGGACTTCTGAGGGATGATGTCTGAACCACCAATGCTGTTCCCAGCAGGGATGCCCATTGGAAGCAATGCCATGACGTTCAGTGGTAAACTCCCTTAAAGGGGCATGGGATAGGGCTGTGTGTCTTTAAGAGCAACAGGGCAGAAGGAAGCAGAGAACAATGTCTCGCTCATGCTTAGCATTCCTTTTCCATCCCTAGCTAGCTCCCTTCCCTGGGATACAGACGCCAGCAAATCTCCAGCTGTGCCTGTCTCCTAACAGACGTATTTCTTCCCATTTCACAAGAAAATGAAGGCTACCCAGCACAAACTCTCTTAACTTGACACTGTTCACTGCCTCCTTGTACCCTGGACCACCTCTCTGCACACTGGAGAGTCTGCCTGGTTAGGAATTCCTCACTCCCAATGCAGCTCTCCTTCCGTGCAGCTCCAGTACTCCCCACTGCACGGGTGTGTGTGTGTGTGTGTGTGTGTGTGTGTGTGTGTGTGTGTGTGTGTGTGCAGCTCCAGTACTCCCCACTGCACAGGGGGGGGTGTGTGCAGCTCCAGTACTCCCCACTGCACGGGGGGGGGGGGGGGGGATGGGATCACACAGGTCCCATGCCTCTATCTGGCCCAAGATGAACTAAGCCTAAAGCAGCCCTTCCTCAGCGGCTACACAGCTCAGTGAACAGCACCATCACACCCCACTCCCCATCTCCCAGCCTCCATCAGTTCAGCTACTCCTGATGCCTGCCGGTGTCACTCTCACGAGTGGCAAAATGGCCAATTCTAAGGGACTGGAGGTTAACAATGAAGGGCAACTTGATTCCAGAAGGTTCCAAACCCTTCTCAGGATGGATTTATGGCTAACTTGAAAACAATGTGACTGGCTAGCAAAACTTGGAGCTGCACGTTCATCTAAGAACAGAAGCGACTTGAGAGCCAGCTCCTACTGGTGTAGAAGGCTTTCACGCCATGTCAGTAAGTACATTTTAGCAAACAACTATCTGCTAATGACTTAATCTACATGAAATACGCAGCAGTGAACACGGTGTATACACTGGGTCATACAAAGAACTGGATTTCTCTCCTAGCTGACATGATGACTCCCAGTCACAAGGGAAAAATGCGGTAAGATACACTTCAGAAACCGGAATGGAGAAAGTGAGAGAGAGAGAGCCTTAATACTGCAAGTGGCACAAGTCAATGTGAGATATAATAAATAAATCATGCACAAGGAAACAAACCTCAGACATAATGGGACCAGGAAAGATACACCTTTCCGTCAAAGTATGTGCAGCCTTTTACTCAGAATAAATCACGTAGTAAAGAGCTATTATATTACAGTTGTGTAAATAAAATAGTGGTCTTTAGAAATATACCACACTGTCAAGGGTTAACGGGCTTTGGAAGGAGATTTCTCAAACAGGACTTGAGAAGAACTGGGAGTGTAGGTCAGATGGCTAGAGGCCTTGCCTAGCATGATAAAGCCATGCTTTCTAAACCAATCTTGACCAAATCTCAATTTCCTCATCTCATGCTGGGCATAACAGCAAACCTTACATGGCTCTCACGGGAGAATTATGCTCCTAAGGGGGCTAAGAGCAATGGGTCCCACTCAGTAGCTCCTGTTCCCACCACTCTCCATCCAGTCTACAGAAAAGGAAATTCAAGGGACTGGCGTCACTCCAGCCAAGAGAGATTAATACCTCTGCCAACCACACCTGGCCCTGAACTCATACCTGTTTTATCACTAGAAATGCCAGTGGTACCCACTGCAAAGTGTCTTCACCATGCTACCACAATTCCTTCCAGCCACCAGACCCAGCCCATCCACTGCGTACTGCTGCTCCACAGACTCCAGTACCACATCCTTGGTGTCTCTTCCAAGCCCCTGAGGACATCCTCTTTCTTCTCCTACAGCGCGTAGTGTAGTCTGCTCTCACACTTTACTCTGAGAAGTGGTCCAGGAACCTTCTTTGCTCACCCTCTCTCCTTCCCCCACTCTCCTTCCCCCACCCTCTAAAACACCAACATTCCTTTTGGTTTTACCAGTGAATCATGCCACCCATCCGCTTCTCATTTGTACCTTCTTTTCACCTTCTAAATACTTCCCGCTACTCAGAGCCACTGGCCCCAACCCACTGATGTCCTTAAGCCTGTCATCATCTTGAGTAACTTCCTGTCCATCTAGATGGCCCGGCACCTTTGACCACTCAACCATGCACAGACTCCAGACTTCACCATCCTTTACCAACACCGTGTGCCTCCTAAATAGTGTTTAAGTATCTTCTCTGCTCACCTCAGCTTCCTTCAGGATTGTTCTAATTTACACTTCCCCATCCTGGATGTCTCACCTTTCCTTTACCCCGACAGCCTTCTTACCTTTATTAACTTCTGTCTTTAATCAGCTGTGGGCGTGTCCAAACCTTTGACATTCTGACACATTATGATGTTGTCATCTACACAGTTCAAAACTGAGAAGCCCATAACTGAGTTACAAACAAAAAAGATCACCACACACACACACACACACACACAACACCGCTACCTTTGTGCTTTAAAATAAGCTTCTGATTTTCTACACTGGACAATGGACACACTTAGGAGCCCATCATTTCAGTAATAACTTTATTAATACCCTCCAACTCTCTTCTGTTGTCAGCAGCTGGCAAAGTCCAAACTCTGGATACGCCCAGCAATGAGTCCTGAATGACAGCACTGTTGAAGGCCACTGTGGTGGCCTGAATAAGAAATGTAGGGGGCTGGAGAGATGGCTCAGTGGTTAAGAGCATTGCCTGCTCTTCCAAAGGTCCTGAGTTCAATTCCCAGCAACCACATGGTGGCTCACAACCATCTGTAAAGAGGTCTGGCGCCCTCTTCTGGCCTTCAGGCATACAGACAGAATATTGTATACATAATTAATAAATAAATAAATAAATAAATAAATAAATAAATAAAATAAATATAAAAAAAAAAGAAATGTACCCAGCAGTCTCAGGCATCTGAACACTCAATCCCCAGCTGGTGCTCTGTTAGTGAGGTTTAGGAGGTGTGCCCTTGCTGAGGAAGTCTCACTAGAGTTCTGCAGTTCTCTCTCTGCTTCACGCTTGTGGTTCCAATGTGAGCTCTGGCACCTGCTCCCGCTGCCATGCCCAATGCCTGCTGCCCTTATGCCCCCATCATAGTGGACTGTACCCCTCCGGAACAATGAGCTGAAATAAACTCTTCTCCACTGTACGAAGCTGCCTTAGTCATGGTGTTTTATCACTGCAGACAAAGGCGATTGATTAATACAGCAACCATATACCAGAAGGGCAGAAACCAGAGAGCATGAAATAAATGATCCAAGGCCCAAACAGTCCTCTTCATTGCCCTGCACACGAACATGCTGCCTTGGCCTGCTAATCTCACGTTTCACAGTGAAATTTCCAAGCCTCTAACTATCCACTCCCCTTACAGCAGATAACTCCAGCCTCCTACAGAAAAATAAAAAAACAGAATCCAAGCTACGGAAATCTTCAGTGTCCTGTTGCCAACCGTACAGAACACTTGCGTCAGCTGCCCTGCCTGCCTGCCTGAAGCCGCCTCTTTGAGTACTTTGGAGCCACCCCTTCAGGCCTCCTTGGGAGCCCTCTGATCCCCGCTATCCTTTATTTCCTCCCCCTCAACTGGCTATCTTAGCTTTTCTTTTTTTATTATATTCTAATTAATTCATTTTGTGTGTACATATGTAAATATATGTAGGCACACACATGCCACACATGAGTAGAGGTCAGGGGTCAGAGGACATTTCCCTCCTTCTCCCCTGCAGGTCCTGAGACTGATTTTGGGAGTTCCTCAGGCTTGGTAGCAGGCACCTTCAGCCTATAGGGGTCAGGTTGGCCCCTATATTAGCTTTTTCAAATGTTCCGATCTCCAGTAAAAACAAATACCAACAGATCCAATGCCTCTTCCTGATTCTGTGAGTTCATATTGTTACCTTGACAGGATCTAGAATCACCTTGGAGATAAACCTCTAAGCACCTCTGAGGAAATTTGTAGACAGGGTTAATAAAGGTGGGAAGAGCCACCTTAAATGTGGGAAAACCACCTTAAATGTGGGAAGAACCACCTTAAAAGTGGACTATGCCACTTACTGAATAAAAAGGAGAAAGTGAGCTGAGCACTGGCTTCATCTCTTGGCAAATTAAGCTTGGATTTGCCCCAGGAGGAGCCTTCAAAGGGTGCAGCTCCCGCCCTCGGGGCACCTCTTCTAGGGTGTCTCCTTAATCAGGCCAATCTAACACATTATCTTTGCTTGCCTGCAACCTTAAATCCCCTCCTCTCCACACCACAGGGCACATCTTCCCTTTCTCGGCTTCCTGACTAGGGCTGCAATGCAACCAGGTTCTTCACACTTCTGCCACCACGCCTTTCCCATCGGGATGACTATAGACCTGAATAAACCCTATTCCCCTAAGCTGCTTGTGCCTGGTATTTATACAGCAGTGAGACATAACCAGTACAACTTGCCTTTCCACAGCTTTCTCTCCCGCTCCACTTCCCTGCTTGCATTCTCTTGCTCGACCCACCCCTTTACAAAGTTCTAGAAAGGCTTCCGTTCGTGTGCCATCGTTTCCCACCTCACTTTCAACCCTCACACCCTCATCCCGTCCTTATCACTGACACTAGCCATTGCTGGTGGCCAACATGGACTCCCTAAATTGACAGCCCTCTGATTTGCCCCACTAGGTGATTCCTGAGGTACATGGAGCTGACTACTTCTCATCCTTACTGCACAGGGTCTTGAAGCCATCTCAAACCAGCTCAAAGAGTCACCTCAGGGTCCACTGCTTCCAGTGTCTTCCACTCTGCTAGCAAACCCCATCTACCATGAAGGCCTATGGATTTTACTCCTTAAATAGCTTTCAAAAAGATCTATTTTTTCCTCTAGCTACCTCGCCACTTTTCTGGCACGCGTCCACCCTGCTCTCCTTACTATGAAGAGCTGGAGGGCTCAGGGGAATCTCTCGTGAGCATCTAATTATATCACCTCTAAGCCTATCATCAAAACCCTTATTTCCCAGGGCTCTCCAAGGAAGGCTCTCCCTTCCCCAGGCTCATCAGGCCCTCGCCAGCACTTGCAGCTTTTCCAGCCGGATGACCTTCCTCCCTCCAGGCCTTTGCACACCCTATTCCCCAACTCCCAGCTCTGCTCCCATACCCCCAGTTTAACTCTGTGGCTCATCAGCAAACAGGACCACCCTCACTTCCCCGTGGAAGGCTTCTCTGAATTTTACCCACAGTCCTTTATAGCTGCAACTCTAACAGATGTGTGTACCATAAGGCTGCAAGGCTAGCCATGCTTCCTCACTACATCTAACATAAGGGAGGCCAGGAGCAGATGGCATGCGCTCAATGTCTGTTAATAATGTTCACAGACATTCATACTCATCTTGATCCTCTCACTGTTCAATATATTTTATGTAGTCTTTGAGAATTTCATGCTCACATACATATTTCTCTCATATTCACTGTCTCCCTGCCTCCATCCATTCCTAATCTCCCCATATACGAGTGTGTGCAGCCTTCTCCCAACTTCATGCCCTTTTTTAAATAACCCACAGAGCTCAACTGAGCAGTCCACATCCTGATCAACCTACCAACGTCCTTCCAAAAACCACACACCCCTAAAGAAAACTAACTCATCCCTTCCCAGCAGCCACCAACTGTCAACAGCTCTTCATCAAGGGTTGGGGGCTCATGAGCCTCTCTCGCTCATGCTGGAAGACATTCCCATTTTGATAAGTGACTTCTGTTCTGCGAGTACTTAATCAATTACCATCTATTTTTCTAAATTGGCAGCCCACCTGGTACAGCGTAAACGTATGTTGACTTTGAAAAGATCTCACTTCTAAATGTGTCTAAAAGCAGAGTGCCAATAAAGATGAATTAATACTGCTATAATATTTTCTACCTTTAATTTCTTCCATCCAACATACGGTATGATTCAAAACTTTCACATATACATACAACAATCTGTACTATGTTCTTAAAGTCTTATCAACTATCTGACTAATAATGTAGAGTTATTTACCATTCTCAAGGGCCTAACATTGTAGGACTTAATCAACTGTAAGTCATTTGTAAATGAACATGCAAATGAGAAAAGATGAGATACTTACCCAGCCCAGCAAACTAGAAACCTACTTAAAGCTGAGGAGTAGAGGTTCCTGGCTCATTGTAGGATCTGTGTAAATGCTGATAAAATGTCCATAATTGATGGGAGCACGAATTCCAGCTGTTCTTAATAAAACCCGAAGTCAGATATTAGGGGAAGAAAGCTGAAGGATCAGAGAAGCAGAGCGGCCTCCAGGGAGACCTTTTACCTCTCCCAATGCTCAGACTAAAGGGACGATCCTGTCTCAGACTGTCTTCTCAGACTGTGTCCTCAGACCCCATCTTCAGACTGCAGGGGCATCCTCAGTCTGCACTGAGCTCTTGTCTCCTAACCGCCTTATATTCCTCTCTCTGCCCAGCCACATCAATCCAGTCTCCACCTCCCTAGTCCTGGGATTAAAGGCGTGGGATCCCAAGTGCTGGGATCACCTTTGTGTGAGCTCCATTTCTTTTACCCAGATTCAACCTAGTGTAGCCCAGGGTGACCTTGAATTAACAGAGACCCCTCTGCCTGCCTCCTAGAGTCCTGGCACTAAAGGTGTGTGCCACCACTCCCTGGCCTCTAGTGGCTTAGCTCTGGCCTCTGACCTTCAAGCAAGCTTTATTTGTTAAAACACAAACAAAACATCTCTCACAGGTTTTACAATGTCTGGGCAAAGAACAGCTGTACACCACACTTTTCATGCCTGGAGAAACTGGCAAGCATTTGGGCAACTGCACACAAACATCTCAGCTAACTGTGGCTACAGGTTTATTTATTTATTTTTTAATTTTTAACTTTTATGGGGTATTTGGGATTGATTCTCATATATGCAGAACAACTGCTCTACCACTGAGCTACATCCCTAGCAAGGACAGAGTCTTGCTAAGTTGCTCTTGCTGGCTTTAAACTCACTCTATATATTCTGGCTTTGGTCTCCCAAGTAACTAGGATTACTGATGTAGGCCACCGGCCCTAGATTGTTATTATTTTATGCTTAATAGATGTTTTGCCAGTAGTCTGTGTGCCATGTGCACTCCTGGTGCCCAAGGGAATCAGAAGAGGATATCCAAGCCCTTGGAAGTAGAGTTGAGAAAAGTTGTGAGCTAACAATGTAGGTGCTAGGAATGAAGCAGCCAGTGCTCTTCACAGCTAAAGGGTTCCTCTTAACTCCTTGCTTTGTTATTTTTAAATTATGACCTGGTGGGCATATGAAAAAGTTAGGAGAATTACAAGTTCATCAAATGTCTCCTTTTCCTGTTCTGAGCATCAAGCTCATGAACGATCATGATCGTAGCTGTTAAAGTCTGCAGGGGCCTACCAACAGCAGGCAACCCATAAAGACCCTCTAATAGCCGTGTGTGTGTGTGTGTGTGTGTGTGTGTGTGTGTGTGTGTATGTGTGTGTGTGTGTATTTCGTGGTATGCAGGTGAGTTCGAAGGACAATCCTATAAACCACCTGCCTGTCAGGAACGAACGTGTTCTAAAGAGACAGGGATTTTCCCCCTTTGGCTAATCAGACTGTGTGAGGAAAGAACCTAAGAAATTTAGTAACTCCTTTCCTGCTGACAGAAAATGGAGGATGGCCTGGGGGCATTCAGGAAAGGAACCTGCCTCAAGGAGAGTCAAAATTTGTCAGATGACCCTTTGGGGAGACTCTGAGGAGACAATGGAGGGCAAGAGACCATGCCTTGGGAGACTGCTCCTGGTGCCCACCTCTTGCTAGTTAAACCCCACCCTCCTGTCAGGAACTCCTGGAGATGGACTGGGGAGCTCACTGGATCTCTGTCCCTCTTCCCAATGTGGTCACACTGAACAAATCTTCTCCTGCTTCCCACTATTAATTTGGCTCCTTTAATTGGCTTACTGGGATGGATAGCCAAACCTGGAATGTTGGAGTATGGGCTGTGACCCCTAAGTCTGGTAACAATGTTCCAACCTTTCTGTCCCCAGCAGCATGTAACAGAATTCAAGTTAAAAACAAACTTCAATTCTGCCTGCTACAGACCCTGGCAGCGAATACTTAACGTTTGTTTTCATGATAACAAACATAACATATCTCACATATATGATGTCACATATGTATACACACTCATCATATACATATATGATATATATTTGTACATTTCTAACCCGGCTTTTCTTTACCTCACAATTCTATGTAATAATTACAAGCACAGGAGGCCAGGACAGGAAGGAAGCAAATATATTCCCTAATTGAGGCTCTGTACGGATTACCCATAGAGAGAAACTACACAGCAGTGGCCGCACCCTTGCACCGCAGGGCAGAGAACTCTTGACAATTCCTATCTCTACTAAAAATCTCTTTAACCAAAGATTTCGCCTCATCTGATAAAATCTTGTCTCTCTGCTTCTGGTTTTTAAGGCCTCTAGGATCTTTCTGGCTCTCTGCTCAGTGCAGAGCACCTGCGGCCACTGCTGTTCTTTTTCACTCTTATTGGGAGAGACCAGCAGTGACTCTGTGGCTCAGGAGTGACCCCAGGCAAAGTCTGAATTTCTTGAAATCCTCCTGCCTCTGCTTCCCAAGTGCTAATATTCCAGGGATGAGCCACGACACCCATCTTGAGGTCTTCCTTGCTGTAGTTTATTTTCGAAGGAAAGGGGTTTCTGAGAAAGATTCTTCTCATGGAGCCCCTTAGTCCACGCCAAAGAGGCATGACACAGCAAGTGTGGGTTCCCCATCTCCTTAGTTTCTCCCCGAGAATCCCTGCGCCCTCTGACGAGGTTTTCTTTTCATTACAGGGTTATTAATTGGATTTTAACTACCTGTATTCATAGCTTCCTCAACTGCCTTGAGAATTTGTATATGCTTCAGTTTGGGGCACTGTGTTGTTGTAGATGGGGTGTTTGCTGTTTTGTTCTGTTTTGCTTTGCTTGTTTTCAGCACTCAGGACTGAACTAGAGCCTTCTTAGCATGCTAGGCCAGCATTGTCACTGAGCTCGGGGCTCTCTAAGTTGCCCAGATTGGCCTTGAACTTCCCATCCTCCTTGCCCTTTCCATGACTCATGTTTTAGCTTTTATCTTAAAAATAAATGAAACCTAGTATAGTTCATGTATTGTACATCAACCTTTATCTTTTTCTTTCTTTACCTCACTCTCCCCCCCGTTCTTTTGTTCCGCCTCCAAAGACTGTGCAGAGCTTCCACCTGCAACAACCATCAGTGTGACAGAATGCCAGGAAGATAGCAGGATAGTCTACTGATTTTCCTCCACCGCCATCCTCCCCCGCTTTTTTTTTTTTTTTT
>NC_022022.1:18030703-18046986 GCF_000317375.1 Microtus ochrogaster
CTCTTGTAGACCAGGCTGGTCTCGAACTCACAGAGATCCGCCTGCCTCTGCCTCCCGAGTGCTGGGATTAAAGGCGTGCGCCACCACCGCCTGGCTTCTCTCCCACTTTTTATTCTTTGCAGTTGGCATTTATCCCTGGACTTTCATTTTCTTCAGACAAAGACCCCTTCCCCGTTCTCCCTCCACCCCACTGCTTCTCACTCCCAACTGCCACTGAGCTCGACCTGCTCATAGGAAATCAGCTGAGTTTCTAGGGCCCACAGGCACAGAGTACAGGCCCCATACATGTGATTTACGTGATAAATGTTGCCTCCTCTCATCTCACCCCATGTACAATTTTTTATAAAGAAGCTTTTGTTCTTTAAACTTCTGAGTTCCCGATTACAGGCACTGAATTTAGGAGAAACCAAAATGTCTGGAGCCAGGAGGCCACAGTAGTTGGGAAGTCGCACCACAAACTGCTGCGGTAGCTGGCGCAAGTCCAAAGGGTGGGTTTTTGAAGCTGGTCCCATTTGAGAGTTTGTCATTAATAAAATTAACGTTTCCAATTCCGTGCTAGACCGGAGTCTTAGGAGTCTGCGCTGTCAGGGTCCTGACACTGAGGGACCAAGGGGCAGAGCATCAGCTGGAAGGCTCCTCATCTTTCTCTCCCCAGCTTCTGGTATGCTTATTTTCAAATCAGTGTCCATCCCTTCCTGGAGAGAGAGCCCAGCAGGAGCTGCTTGGCTGAGAACATCTTCTGGCACTCTGCCAACACTGTGAAATCAAGGGAAGACTGGACACCGCCCACTACCCCCCTCCCCCAAACAGTTCTATTTTTAAGCTTGGGGGGGGGGGCAGAACTGGGACACCTGCCAGACTTCCCGGGAAGTCAGGTTCTTCTCACCTCCAAATCAACAGTCCACTGGCCACAGGGAAATCCTTGGCTTGCAAGGGTGGCTGAGGCAAGACTCAGCTTCCTACCTTCCGCTTTCTTTTTCCATTCTGTTCCCCACAGGAAAGTATTCAGTGGGGTCAGAGAAGCTGAAGAGCCACTCAATGGATTGAGAAGACTTATTCCATTTAGCTGGAGAACTAGAATCAAATCCCAGCCCCAATTCTTCCTTTAAACGCGTGTATCACAGTCTATTGTGTGCAGCGGGTCAGTCCCAGTCCTCATTGGTGACCTTGGTTAAAACCGATACAGCCCGGCCAGGCCAGGCGTGGCAGTGCACACCTTTAATCCCAGGTGGATCTCTGAGTTCCAGGCCAGTCAGAACTACATATTAGAGAAACCCTGTCTCTAAAAAGAAAGAAGACATGCTCTTCAGCTACAAATTCTATACAACAGGCATAAGAATGCCTACACTGTAGGCGACTGTATAGTTTAAGCGAGGTAATGCCTTAACTGTACCTATTAGAGTACACAATACTACAGCTGTGTGTGGTAAACCATTTAATGGCCATTGATCACTTTGTAACTTGACACCACCACTCTCAACCAAAGACAGAGCCTGCCTCTACCTTCACCCATCGGGGCTGCAGCAGAAGGGAGGACACGGTGGTCAGAGAGCAGAAGCAGCTCTCACAGCAACCATCTGCCCTGCGTGCTCCGACTGCTGTGCTGGCCACGAGGCCCCGAGGAGGAAACTGAGGCTGACAATTGCAGTTGGCAGCCAACCCTTAAAGCTAATGACTAACCACAGGAGCAGGCCTTCTGGAATCTTCCAGCCCCATGACCCTGAAATTAATGCACACACTTCCTGAGTCTGTACCCTGCACAAGAACTGCCTAGCCACCCGCCCCCATTTCTCAAGAAATAAGAAAACATTGTTTTAAGATTCTCAGCCAAGAATGGTGATCCCAGTGTGGTGTCCTGTGCCTGTAAACCAAGAGATTGGAAGGTGGCGGCAGGAGGATCAGGAATGCAAGGTCGTCCTTGTCTACACAGAGAGCCTCTTTCAAAGCAAAATAAAATAGGACTTGGCTGAGCACAGTATCAAGCGTCTTTTAATCCCAGCATGCAGAGGCCAGCCTGGTCTACCAATTGTTCCAGGCCAGTCAAGGATACAGAGCGAGACCTCATCTTTAAAAACCAATATATATACAACAGTGCTTTATGCTAGAAATCCTTTCCTTAGCAGGAAATGTCACACCTACTTCTCTGACAGAATGAATGATTTGGGTCTGCATCTAAATCTTTCAGTACCCAAGTCCTTCTTTTTCTCCTTGGCCTAAAAGCCCTGACACTTGTGTACCTTACGAACTGATCTGAATTTGATAGTTTAGATAAGGAGACTTCTCAGCAAAGAAAATAGCACAAAGAGACAGCCTGTAGAATGGAAGAACATCTCTGCTAGCTATATTCTAACAGGACATTCAATCGAATATATAAAGAACTCAAAAAAAAAATCAAGCACCAAGAAATCTAATCTATAAATGTGCAAGTGAATAGGACAATTCTCAAAAGAAGTACAGACGGTCAGTAAATACACAGGAGACACAGGAGCGTTTGGTCACCAAGGAAATGCAAATCAAAACTCTCAGGAGAGTCCCTGCTCAGCCCAGTCATTAAGCTATCATCAAGTAAGCAAACACCAAAAGGTAGTGAGGGTAGGGGTGACGTGGGAGTAAGGAACTCACTGCTGGGGGCGGGGGTGTCAATCAGCAAGGCCACTAAAAGAATCAAAATAGAACTACCACCCGATCCAGCCACGTCACTCCTGGGGACACGCCCATAGGAAATCAGCGGGCTGGAGAGATAATTGCCTGTCCGGGGTGACAGTCACAACAGCCCACAACACAGTGCTTCTTATGTCCATCAAGAGCACATGAAGAACCGAAGACAGAGCTCTAGGAAGCCACAAAAAGAACAAAAGAGGAGGGTAAGTGGGGAAAGTGACAAATATTACAAATATTATATATTTTATCGAGTACGGAATCTACAATTTATAAACATATAAATAAATGGTGACCCCATTTTAATTAGCATGCCGCACCGTGGGCTTCGTTTCAACACCTCCATATCATGGGACGTGGCTCACATTCACCTCCCTGTATCTACTCTTTTCCTCTGCTCCATCCCCCTGGTCCTAGAAACAGGACTATGTGAGAAAAAATAAAATTCTGAAAACATGAAACAAGACAGCCAAGGATCGGATGATAGCCATCTTAGGTAGCCTTTCATTCTACGACCTAAGGGCCCCTTAACACTGCCCAACGTCCCGAGCACAGATTTTTCTCATCTCTTCCTCTGAGACTGCCTTCACCCAATACCAGCTCTAGCTGCACTATTAGCCCACGAAGTTGATATTTATCAACCTGATTCAGCCTCCAGTGTGGAACCGGTCGTCAAGCAAAGTGATGTGGTTTTAGTTCTTGTTTTGTTCTTTCCTGCTGAGAACTGGCTGTCCTGGAACTCACTACATAGACAAGGCTGATCTTGAATTTATAGAGATCAGC
This sequence comes from Microtus ochrogaster, assembly GCF_000317375.1. Taxonomy (NCBI): domain Eukaryota; kingdom Metazoa; phylum Chordata; class Mammalia; order Rodentia; family Cricetidae; genus Microtus; species Microtus ochrogaster. Next base: position 18,034,145 of record NC_022022.1, read on the forward strand.
CTGTGAGAGTAAAGGCGTGTGCCACCACACCCCACCGATGTGGTTTTGTTTGTTTGTTTGTTTTTGTTTAACTACAAATCTCACGTTTGAATTCCTGAAACACAGGGAATCAAGCAAAAGGAAGTTAGTGTGGCCCACAGCTGCCACTGCCACGTGAAGGACTGTCCCGAAAGCTTGGCTGAATGATGCAGGCAGGCCTGTAATTCCAGCTACCTGAGAGGCTGAAGAGGAGGCCCACAGATGGGCCCTGCCTGGGCTACAGAGATCTGTGCTAGGAAGCTGTTACTGAGACCAGTATTTGGTGGCTGCAGTTCCAGAAGCTAAGACCCCCTCACTTCCGAGGAGTCACTTCCCCAGCTTTATGAACTAGGGTCAGACTAATGCACTCAAATCACTTACTTGTACTGCCTTGTGAAGAAACTGTCCAGGAAGACCATCACGTTGCTGTTTATTTTGGTCATGTGTCCCTTTAGGTCCTGTTAAAGCTATTTCTGGGTTAAGCTCAAGAACTTACACCTCACCCTACTGACCTTTTAAGGAGCGCCCTGGCTAGCATTGAAGAACTTGATCTGAAATGGCCTCAGAAAGCCAAGCCACATGGTTTTACTGTATGAAGCACAAACGGTTGGTTTGAACAGAGCCCCTGCAGGTGTGGTGTTGTTGCCTTGATTAAAAATTCGAAGGAGAAATGCATTTTGTGTAGGTACAGGGGGAGGTGGCATCACATATGTGTGAACGTGTGTACGGAAGCCAGGAGTCCACATCCAGAGTCTTCCTAAACCACTCCCCCGCTTGTTTTCAAAGACAGCACTGCCCACTCAAACTGGAGCTCAGTGATTAGCTAGACTAGCCGGCCAGAAAGTCTGGATCCTCAGAACCAAGAACAGACAGAGTTCTCTGGTCTCCCTGCCCAGTATCCTGAACTGAGTTACAGATCAATTCTTTTTGGCTACTAGAGTATTATAAACCAGAGCTTGCAGCAAGACGAGAAGAGGACTTCAAAGAATACAAGGTGGCCTTCCTCACACTTCAGTGCTTTTATGTTTTGTTTTCCCCCTAAATTCAATTTATGTTGCTATAGTGTGTGTGTGTGTGTGTGTGCACGCATGTGCTTGTATGTGTATGTGTGTATTCAAGTTGTCCCAAATCCCTTCTCCTCCCAGTTCCAATGTTGTAACTGAACCTAGGGCTCTGACGTATGCTAGGGAAGCTTACACCGCTTAGCTGTTATCAGTCAATCTATTTATTTATTTACGGCAGGGTCTCACGAAGAAGCACGTACTGACCTCCAGCTCCTCCTACAGCAGAGGCTGCTCTTGAATCCTGACTTCCCACCTTGGCTTTCCATGTGCTATGATTATGGGCGTGTGTCACAGCTGCTTTCCTCCTCACCCACTTTTATTTTGAGACACAGGTCTTACTAAGTTGCCAAGTTGCTTCAAACTTGGAATCCTCTTGCTTCAGACTCCTAAGCACCTAACAAGCATCTACCACAAATGGTTGGGAAAACACTGGCTATTGTAGGCCATAGAGGCCATGATCAAGCCCTCCAAATCCACAGTGTCTCAAGGTTTGTTTCTAAGATGTGAATCTAGGAGTTGCCTTTGCTTCAGGGATCGGCCTTCCCTCCTGGCCTTCCAGCCCAAACTTTATCTGGCCCTACAGCACTTCATTTTTCTAAAAAACAAGTAAGAAATCTTTCTGGTAACACACGGGCTTTCGAGAACATGAAGAGTAAACCTGCAGAGTCAGCTCAGCTGGTAAAGGGCTTGCTGTGCAGTCCTGAGGACCAGAGTGAGTTAGGATCTCCAGCCTCCCACTGTGTGGTGGCTCCCACCTGCAGAGACAGGAGGATCCAGGGGCTCCCTGGCCAGCTAGTCTGGCCAGCACTGAGCTCCAGTTTCTTAGGGTTCTTTAAAACCAAGGTGGAAAGAGCCAGGGGGCGGGGCCCATGATTAAAGGCCAAACCTTTAATCCCAGTCTGCAGAGGTAGGTGGATCTCCATGAGTTTGAGGCTATCCTGATCTACATAGTGAGTTTAGGACAGCCAGGGCTACAAGTGAGACCCTGTTTTATTTATTTATTTTTTTTTTTTTGGTTTTTCGAGACAGGGTTTCTCTGTGGTTTTGGAGCCTGTCCTGGAACTAGCTCTGTAGACCAGGCTGGTCTCGAACTCACAGAGATCCGCCTGCCTCTGCCTCCCGAGTGCTGGGATTAAAGGCGTGCGCCACCATCGCCCAGCTGAGACCCTGTTTTAAACAAACAAACAAGGTAGAGAGTGACTGGGAAATACATGGATGTGGATTCCTGGCTTACACACACACACACCTACACATACATACACAACAAATAAAAAAAGACAAAGGATATCGCTTAATCTGAGCAAAGCTGCAATTTTTATGAGTCTTTTAAAAAGCATTAACAGGGGGCTGGAGAGATGACTCACCAGTTAGGAGCACTGGCTGTTCTTCCAGAGGACCTGGGTTCAATTCCCAGCACCCACATGGTAGCTCACAACTATAACTCCAGTTCTAGAGGATCTGATACCCTCACACCAATACACATAAAATAAATTATGATTATTAGTATTAGTAGTAGTGTTTCGAGACAGGGTTTCTCTGTAGCTTTGGAGCCTGTCCTGGAACTCACTCTGTAGACCAGGCTGACCTTGAACTCACAGAGATTTGCCTGCCTCTGCCTCCAGAGTGCTGGGATTAAAGGCGTGCGCCACCAACACCCAAAGTAAATTTTTAGAAAGCATTAACAGATTACAAAATTTGATTAAATTCTTCATGGGTCCCAATACTTTTACGTGTATTAGAACAAGCATGTTAATCAAGCAAGACTAGTTTTAAAAATTGTGTCCCTAACATGCAACACTCTGTCTAGGGGCTTTTAGATTTCATTTAAAAAATTAAAAATTCATCAACTAAAATTCCTTTTTGCTGCCATTCCAATAAGTAAACTAATACCAATATGGAAGGCATTCTCAATACTGTCAAATGTGCTTTCCTTTTCTTTGCCTTTGTAGGGCTGGGGGCTACATGGAGAGGCTTACAGGGCTGTCTCCCCCTTCTGGGTTCCTTCCCAGCCTCCAAATATATCTCTCTATGGATTCAATGGAGAAAATGAAGTAAAATGAGCTTGACCAAATAGTTTCTCCTTATCCCCTCAAACTGAAAGTTAAATGAGAACCAAAATAGACACCTCATTAGCGTACAGTTGTTTCTAGAATACAGGATCCAAAATTGGGCTCACAAGAGTTGCTGGACAGATACCCAAAGCTGGGGGATGTGAGAGATAATAGTAGTGAAACCAGAATTGAAAGCGCCTTGGACAAATGCCAGGCAGATAAAAAAGGGTGAAGTCAAACACCTAAAAACATCAACTGCGCTAAGAAAGGCACATAAGGAATCCAGAGGGTCCCAAAGGGAGATCCCCACTAGGTCGAAAGTCAATGACAAAAGCAAGCGGTCACCAAGTAACAGGCTAGGGTGGACACTGATGCCGGTGTACTTCGTTTCGGTAGGTTTTGTTTTACCACCTGGTAGAAGTGTTCAGGGGTTAGGTGTTGGGAGTCAGATGTTAACTGTTACAAAAAGGGAAATCAAGAACCTGAAGAACAGTTTCAGCTCTTAGCCAACTCCAGGGCACATAACAGAACTAGCCGTCTGATACTGGGTAGGGCAGAAACCTGAATTTGACCATGGATCATGAACTAGACCTCTGAGGAAGTCTTGGTCGCCTGGCTGGGTAATAAAAGAGAATGAGAATACTGTTCCAATTCTTGGTGAGGCGAGCAGCCAACTTCTCACTGAGTTCAGTGGGCAAGTGAGACTTAGAGACAACACAACACACTCCCTGAGCTCTGCTCAGAACTCCCCAAAGCCAGGAAGTAGGAGCCTCCTACTCATCCATCCCACATCCAAGCCCCTGTGCTCTGCTAGGCAGTCCACAGAAGTGGACCTGACCTAAATCCATCAGCTACTTGTTCTTGGCATTGGTTCCCCCACTTACCCTACAGAGAGAAAGCTACTGGCCCAGAGAAATCTGCTTTGAAATCCAAATGCAACTTCCTTTCCACACATCTTCCTCCTAGCCCTTCAAAAGCAATGGCTTGGCTTTGCGGTGAAAGGAAACAAGAATATGCCCATCCAGCTGCCTTTTTATCTATATGAGTCTCACACCCCTCAGAGACCAGATGAGTTCCCACACTCCCTTCTGTCCCCACTGACAGATCCAGACAGCTCCTCCAACATCTCCACCTCCAACCCCCGCTGACCCTCGATAAACCCGGTTTTCCACTGTTTAAACAAATAGAGGACTGGAGGTGAGGGGTTCCCTGAAATGCAGACTAGAAACAGAATAAGACGAGAAATTTGTTTCAGATACTCATCTGCTTAGTCATGTTCTGGGTCTCAAAGTAAAACTGCACTTTCTGACGTCCTAGCCCCAAAAGTTTGGAACGTGGCTTCAAACAAGCCTGGGACATTGGTCCCATTGTTTAACAGCTTCTTTCTCCCACGTGACTCAAGCTCTGATCAGATGTGCAGCTATCTTCTCCCGGGACTATCTTCAAGAACACTGGCCTCACACACTGCTTTACAAACTCTTTACGTATCCATAGGATTCACCATCATTTCATCATTTATGCCCCGGCAATGCTACAGCATGCATGGGCAGCCCGTTTACGGTGGTTCTTTAGTTATTCCTATCCTGGGCAGTCCAAATGCCTGTGTTATTGTTTTACCCAAGATTCCAAGTTTCCACAGTCTTCCTTTACGCTGTTTGTCCAGCACTTTTGGGGCCTTGCTCTTCACCTTCTCCCATGCACTCCTCCAAGCAGTGCTATCTTCGGGTATCTGCCGTCATTCATTCTCATAACATGGTCGAAGTATCTCAAGCACTGCTGCCATATCCTGTGTACCTCTCCCTCAATACACCCGTGTTATCTGAACAAAGAATCCCCTTTCTATTTCTGCTTTATCCTAGCTTCTCTGGTCAGGGATCCGCTGGCTGCATGTCCAAGGCCTTCCAAGGAGCAGCAGGCCTCAGAGCAGCAGGGCTCCGTTTCTCCACCTTTCCTTCATCCTTTAAAGAGAAACACGGCCAAAGTACCTCAGGCTTCCTTAAAAAAAATCACCTAGCTTTTCTGACATGATGGGTTCACACAAATAGTACCGTGGAGAGTGTCAGGTGAATTTAGCTGTCCCGACCACCCAGTTCAAGTCTGTTTGCCATCCCAAGGACAAACACACGGTTACTCTGCCTCCATACTGCTCTCTCATTTCCCCTCACGGGGCAAGCGGAAGTAGGGAAAGCAACAGAAAACTGCACTTGGTGGGACACCTTCCTTGCTTAAGGACTGTGGCACAAGCTATCCAACTTAACTCTGCTGACTTTACCCTCCAGGTTTCCCTCCCTTGTACATATGCCCACTACTCTAATTAGGCCACTACCGTCCTCAAGAGAACGGCAGTTTTCCGTATCTCAGCGTAGACAGCCCAGGCTTCTTAACCTCCCACACCATACTAAAGCTCAAATGACTCTTTAATCTGTGAGACAGAGAATATTAACTTGGAAGCAGGTGAAAGGAGATTTGAGGTCTGAAGGGGTTCTTATGAACTAAACTGTATGGTGTCCTCTAATAAATGTCGGGCTTTGAGAAGCATGCAGACACGCCAGGTCTCTTTTGGAGCACCAAGGGAGGGGAGTGGACAGGTCTGATGGCTATAAAGCAGCGGCCCTTGATGGTGAGGGATAATAAATGCTCAAAGAATGACAGCGCAACCTCAAGCCTATTCCACTCCCTCTTTGCACCCCGGAGCCTCCCACGACCCTTCAGAAATCCAGGCTCTTTTGCCCCAATAGTTATATTAGTCCAGGAAGGTGGCCATCCCTGCCAATAGACTACTTCCTCCTTCCCACTCCTTGGCAGGGAGTGCTCTTACCTAGCTGAGCACTCAGTGGGACCTCTGAGAACTCAGGGATCCCAGGGCCTCTGTTGGTAAGCCAATGGACTCTCTCCAGTGGAGATTTCAGAAGACGACCCAGGACAGGGAAACTCTGGCTTCTTTACTCTGTGGGTCTAGTCAGAAAACCTTTAGCAAAGGACCATCTTCTCTGGTGACAGATGTTTCAACTCTCTGACAACCATCAGCCCTCGTCCCTTCCAAGTAATTTCAGGACTTTAATGGTGAGACCCATAATTCTTCTCCCCAAGTGATGAAGGCTTTTACTTGGAAGGAACAGAAACACAAAGCTAATAATAATGACTAAGCAACTGGGTCAAAGGCATCCAGCCCAGACAGATAAAATGCAGGCAAGATGACACAGTAAAGAGGCAAACACTGGACAGAGGCGGCGTGGTGAAAGAGGAGGAGTTGCTGGGATTCAGAAGAAGGATAGGAAGCCCCTTCAAAATAAATCCTCAGGGCGTAGGAGGGCGAGCTAGCCTTTCAAGTTTGGCATTGTGGGTTTGCAATTCAAATTTAGTTTTATCCACACAGTTTAAGGAAAATAAAAGAGAAAAGATCTTGAATCTGATAGATCACTTAAAATAGGGAAGTGGTACTCCAGAATTTATTGACTTAGGAGCTACTGACAAAGGGAAGGCAGTGCTCCATCCGGCACCACGTGTTCATACAGACGCATTTCACTTCAAAACACCCCCATCCAGGATCCTTTCTTTTTTCAACTTCTTGACCATGTAAAGGCTTTCCTAAATAAAATGACAGACTTGTGGCTACTTTACACATTGATTCCCACCATCCACCCACTTCGTCCACACTGCCTCCAAACTGATGTTTAAAAATTAATTCAAACATCAAAGATCACTTTTTAATATTTTGTAATTTTACATGCCCGCTCCCATTGACTCGCAAATACAATTGAAAACAAACAAACAAAAATCCACAGGCCAGCAAGTGACCCTTAAGTGAACTCAAACAACTCAAAACTACTTTCACACAGGCTTCCCTAACACCTTGGAAAGGTGGGAAAATAAATACTGGCATTAGACTTCATTTCCTAACAGGGTAAACGAAGGCACTTAGTTTAATCAATTTGCCAGGGGTTATATGGCTGGAAAGAGAAACCAATTTCCCTTCCAGTAGACTTCACCACTCAGGGTGGCTAAAAATGGGGACCCTCCCTTGAGAGCTTAGGGGGTAAATAAAAGCTACTAGTTTTAGAAAGAAGCTGGGGAGAATGGGGGGATGCCACTTGATGCGTCCGACTGTGAGCTGATCTCTTGCAAGAAAGCGTCCCCTGCAGGCCCAGAGGTTGCACCCACCCGTTTTGGGCTCAGACCCCTTAGGCGCCGCTAGCCAAGTCGGAAAGCCACGACCGGATAGAGCAGCCCGGCAGAGCCGAGTGGATCTCGGGGTGGCGCGGGGGCCGCGGGCCGGGGACACCATCTGCTCCAAGCCAAGCGGCGCGGGGCCGGTGACAGGAAGGATGCTGCGCCGCCGCACACCTGCCAAAGCCTCCCGCGCGCTCCCACCCGCCTCGGGCGCCCGAGCTCGGCCGCGCTAGGCCGGTGCGACGCGGCGCCGTGCCCGAAAGCAGCGCTGGGCGAGGCCGCCCTCCTCCCGGATCCCGTCCAAACGGCGTCACCTGTGCCGGGTCCCGGGATGAGTCGCGCGGGCGGCGGCTGCGCGGAGCCGGGAGAGCGCAGCGGGGTTTACAGGCGCCTGGTCATCCGGCCGGGCCGGAGGACTGCGCCGGCCGGAGCCACGCGCGAGATGCTCGCGGGAGCCGGGGTCGCCTGGAGGAGCAGTCGCCGAGGCTCGCGCCGCCGCTGCCGCCGCGCCCGCCCGGACTGCGGGCTCGGGTTACCGCAGAGCGGCTCCTTAAAGGGGCCGCGGCAGCTCGGACTCGGCTGGCGCTCGCCTCGGCTCCGACCCCAGGCCAGAGTGGGCGGGGCCCGGAGGCCGCGCGTGGGGCCCACCTCCCCGCGCTGGAACTTAAATGCTGCGGGGGCTCGGAGCCGAGAATTGCGGCGGTGGGGCTGCGATGGGATCCCGAGAGCTCACCCTCGGCTCGGGTGCTGTGAGTGTGCGATTCGCGGGCTTTCCTAGCAAGTCACAGACCTCACAAGTGGGGAGAAGTATGTGAGTCCGCCCCCGCGGCGGTCAGCGCCCCGGCTCGCCACGTAACCAAAAACCTTTTCCAGTGATGAATTCTGCTTTATATGCCCAAATACTGGGCAAATGATCGGCATGGTTTGCTTATCGGGAAGGGGATGAAAGGGCAATTGCTGATTTTTTTTTTTTCTGCCACGTCTGACACGGCCAAAGTCGAGCCCCGCCCCGTTCTGGTTTGAGGGTGCAGGTGCGTGCCAAAGCGGGTAGGAGGCTTGTGTCTGGAAGAGGCGTGTTGTCTCCGAGCAGCCTCTTCCCAAACCCCTGGAGAACACCCTTGAAGGACGGCAAGCAGTCTAAAGAGTGTAGTGCCTGCCTTGTATGCCCAAGGCCCTGGATTTGATTTCCTTGTAACAAAAAATGGATACAATAGCAATCCACTTACATCCGGGACCCCTCTGCAGTCAGGGTGTTTAAGTAAGACTGGACTTTTTTATACAGGCTGAGTATCCCAAGTTGCCAAGTTCATAATCTGAGCTTCCTGGCCCGCTGTATCAACCAGACAGAACTGCCTAGAAAAAAAAAAAAAGAAAGAAAAAAAAAAAAAGAAGAAGTATATATAAGCTGCATAATTTGCAAAAAAAAAAGCAATCCAATTTTTTGGAAAGAAGTAAATTCTAAATAAATAGAATCATTTGGAAATTCCACCACTAATGACATAGGGCAGTTTGTGAGGAAGACCTACCAATAAAGCTTACGTATTTGACCTAATATGTTCCCACACAGCGACAGAACATGCATAATACTCTCACACCACATCTGTATTTAGATGCAATGGGAAAGTAATAGAACTGAAATCCTATTTATTACATCCTAGAATTCTTTTTCGTAGGGCTGTTTTCAGCTAATTCACCAAAGCTCAATTTCTTCATCTATATAAATGGAACAGAAATTCAGTCATTTCTGAAAGCTCCCGGTCTTGGCAGAACCACAGAGGGAAACCTCTCTCTCGGCTACAGGGTCAGAAACGCAACCCAGGAAAAGACCACGTAAGATAGTCGCCACGTTCTGCCCAAGGCTCTCAGAGCATTCCAGGGCAGCTGTGCTGTGCCCACACCTGTTTCATCACAGGCCCTGGACTGTTTTGCTTTGCTCCATAGCTGCTTCGTGTGTTCACGTAGCTATATCATAACTCCGTGGGCTCATAATGGTCACAGGCAGCTATCTGTAGGGTCGGTCCAGATAGGACAAATTTCACAGTGCTATCTCAGGGCTCCGTCATCCACAGGCCCTCTCCTGGCTTATCATTGCTGGTTGTCAGTTGCTCTGTTCTGCCCTGATACATGCACCATCATTACCTTTGACATCGGTAATTCTTTGACTCCAACAGTAATAACCAAGCAAGCCAAGCAAACACACAGGAATACACTATTTGATGCCCTACTATTCCTTCATATTAGGCCTCTATAAATGCATCACCAAACTGCAAGAATGCATTGAGATTACACAGACTCGGTCACTATATTAAGGACAAAGACTGAGATCTGAAAAGAGTTCAGAAAATACTAGTTGGATCTCAAAACTTATTTTTCTCCCTCTCCCCCCCTGAGACAAGAGTCTCGGGTAGCCCAGGCTAGCATCTAATTCATACAAGATCCACTGTAATACATTCCCAGCTTGAATGTTAAAACTTTTAAATTAATTTAAAAAACAGTGACTTTAGGAGAGAATATCAACTCTATATTTTCTAAAATTTTTATGCAATTTAACTTCTTTAAACAGTTCATTTCCTTTAGTCTCCCTTAAATCCTAGTTACTCTTAATGAAACTTCAACGTTCTGTGTTTAACAAAGAGGACCCTAAGAGAGACAAACATGGATCTACATAGAAAGGTGAAAAAGACAAGATCTTCTGAGTAAATTGGGAGCATGAGGTCATGGGAGAGGATAGAAGGGGGAGGGGAGGAAAGGAGGGGAGCCGAGAAAAATATATAGCTCAATATAAGCAATAAAAACATCTGTTTACTATAGGAAGTCCTTCTACATTTTTAATGTGTTGCCTCAAGGCTAAGTTGCACTTCTTATACTTTTTTTTTTTTTTTTTGGTTTTTCGAGACAGGGTTTCTCTGTGGCTTTGGAGCCTGTCCTGGAACTAGCTCTATAGACCAGGCTAGTCTCAAACTCGCAGAGATCCGCCTGCCTCTGCCTCCCGAGTGCTGGGATTTCTTATACTTTTTGATCATAAAAATGGCTTAAGAGAAATAAAAGTATCATCTACTCTTAAAAAGAATACACACACACACACACACACACACACATATATAAATTCCCTTAAATGATGTAAATTTCCCTGATGAATTAGTTTCCCAAAAAATTCTTATACTTCCAAATAGTGCTGATTGTAAAATTGAGGCTGGAAATGACTGTTTTTAGAATAGCAAGGTAGGTCAGGAAAAGCTATCCGAAATCTGCCTCAGTTCTCCTCTGACTGTTAGAGAGATGGAGGCTAAATGACCAGGAAGTTTTGGCTGGATCTGAGAACATGGCTCAGGGGCAGAGCTCTTGCCTGGCATGTACAAAGGCCCTGGGTTCATCTGCAGCAGTAAAGGTGGAGGGAGGAAGGGGAAAGATGAGAGGGAGTATGGGGTGCAGTTAGTAATAAAAATGAGTAACTGCTTTAGAATTATTAGTATATCAAGACTTTTTTTTTGCTAGATATTATGAGTATTTAAAAGTACTTTCAGAGGCTGGAGAGATGGCTCAGCGGTTAAGAGCACTGCCTGCTCTTCCAGAGGTCCTGAGTTCATTTCCCAGCAACCGTATGGTGGCTCACAACCAGCTGTAATGAGGTCTGGTGCCCTCTTCTGGCCTGCAGGCATACAAGCAGACAGAATACTGTATACTAAATAAAGAAATACTTTAAAAAAGTACTTTCAACTGTGTTTTAGGAAGAAACTATTTGAAGATATTAAGAAAAGTTATCCCTATGGGGGTGACATTCTGGATAACTTTTGGGTTCTTTTTGCTTACATTATGTGTTTTTTCTCCCTGGATACATGTGTATTGCCTTTGTTTACAGTTTAATAAAATTAATATACATGTATATATGAAAATCTTAAAGCTTCTTAAAGCTTCCAGTAAAAGCCATGGCTGCCCACTTTTCACTGATCTTCAGCCATTCTTCAAACCCTGCTGTGAGTTTCCTATTTTCTAATACTATTCCCCTGCAGATTTTTGATTTTCAGTTCTAGACATCATCAATTGACATCTCGTCACAGTATTTGAGGATCTAGCACCTTCCCACAAACGCCATTGCCACCACATCCCCCAACACCTGCCCTGCCCTTGCTCCTAAATTAGCCTCATCACGATCGATAAACAGTAATTAAGGTTTACGTAATCCTGACCTGGTGAAGGGAAGATATTGCCAAGTCAAGTAGCGTGGTGTGTGTTAACATGTCTTCAATGTTCCCCCTCTGGAGCCAATAGCTGGCCTTGCTTTTTTTTTTTTTTTGCTTTGTAGAACGTGTATCTAACTTAAATGCTATCCACATGTTTTAACATTTCCATCAAATACCCATTGGTAATGTCTTCCAACACCCAAACATGTCACTTTGACTCGACTCTCATTTTGCTGAGGCACTGACTCAGGGTGTCTTCGAAGGGGTACTCGGGAAACAACACAGTCAGAATAACACCATCTTTTTCCTGTTCTCCCAGGGGTGTTGAAACAGCTGGTGCCTCCACAGTTCCTATGCCTCTTTGACTTTTTCTTCCTAGACTTTCCCATTATGCTTGAAAGTCTGAAACATCCCAATAATGTATTTTATTTACAATGGGTCTTGACCTACAATTTTTCATTTCCTTGAAGTTCTTGGTCGTAGTAGTGAATTCTGGGTAGTAGTTGCATGTCTTTTTTATTCCCTAAATGTATGGCTCTCTCATCTGATTCTGAATCCAGCACTCAAAAAGCTGGGTGGGCTGGCACACCTGCAACCTCAGAAATGAGGGGAGGCAGGTGGATCCCAGAGGGCCACTGGCCATCTATTTTAGCAAAATGGCAAGCTCCTGCTTCAGTAAGAGACCGTGTCTCAAAGAAGTGAGGCAGAGGGCGGTCAAGGAAAGACACGCAGCTTGACCTGACTTCTGATTCCATTTGCATGTGCATAGGTGAGCACACCTACACACAGAGATAGCAAGCACATACACACACTCACACACAGTGGTCCACTTGACCCACGTTCAGCTCTTATGTCTCCATAAGTTCTTGCAGCAATCCCTGAGCCCTTGGATTTTTCCTATCAAAATATGGATGGCTCCTAGAAACCCAGACTATCTACACTTTCTTACTTTGATATTTACCTCACAATTTTGCAATTACCCTTTAACTCAGTTCTCATTTCCTCCTAATCCAGGCGATGACCTAACTCACTGCATCTTTCCGTCTCTTCGTGTTCCCAAGATGTATCTGATATCAACACCACTGTGCAATAGCCATTAAGAACTCTGTTGAGCTTCAGGCCTACATTCCTAGTATGCTGCTGTGTTTTCCCAGATCCACCACAGTAAAATATAAAATGCATTGCCTCCCTTCTCCATATTCTCCATTCTTCCACCCACATGCTACTCAGATCCAACGCTGGTTAACTTCCAGGACCAGATGAGATGGAATGCATTCAGGGTGGCATGGTGGATCAGATGAGACAGGGTACATTCAGGGAGGCATGGTGGACCAGATGAGACAGGGGTGCATTCAGGG